>NC_133385.1:18492607-18771799 GCF_049309525.1 Garra rufa
AAATACAAATATACATATAAATTATCATTTTTTTAATCAAATGTACCACATAATATGCAGATTATTAGACTATATGTAATATTGTAATTTTATTTATATAATATATTAATTGTGTTTAATTTTAAATATCAAATAAATAATAATTTCTATACTACAAATCATAATGTATATTTGTATTTAATTTTAAATAAAGTAAATATTGGTAGATTTTTTTTAAATAAAATGTACCACACAATATGAACATTATTATACTATATAGTATATACATATGTGTGTGTGTGTGTGTGTGTGTGATTTTGTAAATATGTAATTTTGCTATTTTATTTATATAATATGCAATATATTAATTGTTTTTTAATTGTAGATATGCAATTATAAAATGAAAACAGTATTATTTGATATAACTTTTTAATTTACATTATTTCTATATTTTGTCTCTTCTTCCTATTTTCACTTTTGGCTCTTTTTTAATGTAAATTTTAAATTAAAAAAAAAGTAAAGTAAAATTAAAAGATATCAGTTAGAATAAAATAAATAATAATAAAAATATATAATAAAATTTTGGTAATTTATAAATATGAGTGTTTCTTGAAGTTTTGATTTATTTAAAAAATATAATATTACTAGTATGTCATATTGATATTATTAAATTAATAATTAATACTAATATTATTAATTATTACAATTTTAAAGATATTATCTAATATAAATATTGATTAATAATAGATAGTTGTTTCGTGGACAATTTTGGTTTTATTAAAAAATATATATTTTATGTATATGTGTGTGTGTGTATATATATATATATATATATATATATATATATATATATATATATATATATATATATATATATATATATATAATTTGTATTTTTTTTTTTACTGAGAATCTAATTCTGGGATAACTAGGGTAAAACAATCAAATCTACACACAAAAGACCTTTAAAGAATAAACTCCTATGAAAAGCACCCCTTAAAGTTGAAGAATCAGCCATATATCAGCATTCTGTAGGTTTCTGCCACACTGTTGTAGATTTGAGCTTTAGCTGTTGAATACACTGGTCACCTGCATCAGTTTAAATTGAGGCAGCTGAACTGGTTCACCACGTTCCTGTTTGATTAAAGTGCTGCGTTAAAGCCAGCAGTGGCGTACTTAATCCAGGGCGGTCTGAATGTGAAACACAGCGCACGCTGTCCTTTAATACTGCTGATGCTGGATTTGATAGGGAGCCTTTATTTGAACACCTGCCGCTCTGAGCGACAGGTGCAAGCGCGTGAGCCGACCAGACCACCACATCCTGTACACACATTCAAACACCGCTCTCTGGAGGTTAACACTTATTACACTCGTGCATCAGATACTCGTTTTAAATGGCGGTCTGTGCTGGTCTTGTTAATCTTTTTTATTAACAGATTTTTTAACGTTTTTTATGTCTATGTAATTATGGCAATAATCAGATCTCTGAGACTGTGCAAAAAAATGTCTGATAACGTACTTACTGCTTTAAAACCAGAGGTGGGTAGAATACCCGAAATCTGTACTCAAGTAAAAGTACAAGTACTTATGGAAATATTTACTCAAGTAAGAGTAAAAGTAACAATCTTAATAGTTACTTGAGTAAGAGTAAAAAAAAGTATTCGATGGAAAAAGTACTCAAGTAGCTAGTTACTTCTGACCTGATTGATATGAAGTGAAAACCCTGAATTTCAAACTGTTTGGAAACTCCCTGAAAACATAGGCTGAAGTAAAGTGTATATATATATATATATATATATATATATATATATATATATATATATATATATATATATAGGGCTAGCAAAATTAAAAAATTTCTGGTAGCCCTTCGGGCAGGTACTCTTCAGATTTTGGTAGCCCTAAAATTAATTTAACTAGCCCAAATAAAAAAAATACCTTTTTTAAATATAGAAAATCATATAGGAGTCTAATCAAGAAATGTTTTTAATACACAAATATAAACAAATATCAAGGAAGTAATTTTATTTCATTATATTTATTTCATTAAGTGTATCTGCAGAATTTTTAAATATTAATTTAAACAATTTATGACAGTTTTTAAGATCTGCAAAAGTAAAATGAACAGTAATGGGATTGGACAATGTAAAGTAGAATATTAAGCCATAAAATGGCATGATTTAGAATTCAGATACAGTTTCACAAAAACAAAATATCTTACACTATGGCATTTCATCCTTTATAACATTAAAAGGGATAAATTGAGTATATCATTTATTTAAAACAAATATTACTGTACTTGTTTAGATTTTTAGAAGGCTCCTTAACTTTTTACATTTACAACTCTGTGTTTGCTGCATAAAATTATGGGTCGATAATTGCAATCATTTGACCATAAACAGCTGAAAAAAAAATGTATTGGAAATGAAAAATTCATTCTCTGTCACGAGGGGGCGCTCTAGGAGCGCTGAAATACTACGGTTCCCTAGTAACGGCTGAACACAAAGCAGCATTAACGCAGTTTTATCAGAAAATTCCAACGACATGTTTCTGAGGACAGTAACGGAGGAACGCCATCAAATGTAGCGAAGTAAAAGTAAAGTTTTTTCACTATAAATGTACTTGAGTATCTTTAAATATACTCTAAAAGTATAAGTTACCCCAAAAATTTACTCAAGTAAATGTAACGAAGTAAATGTAATTCGTTACTACCCACCTCTGTTTAAAACAAAATCTTTAAATGCAGCTGAAGAGAGAATCCAGGTGTGTGGCCTTTGTGAATAGAGCCTGTTGTCATATTCACAGTTTAAAGTAGTTTACTGTTGACATAAATCACCTTTAATTTATTAGCGTCTGACAAATTACTCATTTATTTGGCCAACTGTATGCAAACCCTGGGGTGGAATTCAGCGCTTTTGTGTCAGTGTTTTCTCTCCATCTGTTTATTCATTGTGACTGAGCTTTTATCTGATGTGTCCGCAGGCCGACCTCAACTGTAACATCCTGGAGGATTCTGGGGCATTTTATGGTGTAACCAGTCAATACGAGAGCTCGGAGAACATGACCATTACCTGCTCCACAAAAGTCTGCTCTTTCGGGAAACAAGTGGTTGAAAAAGTTGAGGTGAGGAGTGAGAAATTAATAAAATAAAGCTTCTGTATAAAAAGATGTTCATAAACATCACAATGTTGTCATATTGAAAGTAAACTCAATTTACTGTATCTATATATCTATATGTATATATATATGTTTTTAGTTATTTAACTCCATATTAATATGGCTATATAATTCTACTGTATTCAATATAGTGTAATTATGAAATATTATATTTACATATTGTGAAAAAATACTAACTTTTTTAACTTCATTTTTTTAATTAATTAAAATATATATTTTTATTTGTGATATTGTAAAATTTAAAATCATCAAAATGTAACAATAAGTATTTTTTAAATGTAAATTATACAGTAACTTTTAAAATCATATCTAATATGTTATTATAATTTTATGTAATAAAATTTGACTGTATTTAGTGTAGTGTAATTATGAAATATTGTATTTACATATGGTGAATTTTTTTGTGATACTGTCATATTTAAAATCATTTTAGTACAATATAAGTATAATCTATTATATTTCATACACTAAAATTAGACTATATTTAATATAGTGAAATACTGTATTTGCTTACTGAAATATATATTTTGTGAACTTAATTTTTAAATAGGGATGGCGAAAACTAAAAAATTTCTTGACCGACCACCGAGCCTCATTAGCCGGTTGAAACCGGTTAACCGATTAGTTTAAAATATGGTACGCTATTTGAAATAACAGCCATTTCGAGCCGCGCCTGCAATTTCGCAACTCTGTCGCATCTCTCTGCCGCTCTGCCTCCCGCACACACACGCACACACTGCCACTTGTAACGGCCAAAGCTATGTTTTTGCATACATTACATTATATTGTGAGGTGCCCTTTAAGAGACTGATCACGTAACATATAACTCACGCTGTGTGGAGATGACGTAGAATGACTACGTGACTGTTTTAATGAGAACCATACAGATGATAAGTTCGCTCTGCCTTCTTGCTATTATTTTGCCTTCACTTTTATTTTGTAACGCCAAGAAAGAGTTAAACTCTCATGTATGAGAGGGGCGCGTTGTCATGTACCAACCATTAAATGTGTGGATTACCAACTTTGCCGTTTTCTATCTCTTTCATTTCACTAACTTGAATAGTTATCCGGGTTAGAGCGTTACACACTCATGTCACTTTTTTAAAATCCCAGACAGCGCGAAACATGAGTCCCGCAAACGCGGCGCCGAAGAGCTTGTTGTATGTAATCGTAGGACAAATGGCTCCTTAGTTTCAAATGGTTTGGGTACAAGGTGATCGCTTTGAAAATAAAGGCGTTTGTCTAGGTTAGAAGCTCATTTGAAACATTGCCACTGCTCATTTAAGAAAATGACAGCTCCGAAGAGACGCCGCTTTAGTTGAGGAACTGCTAACCATAATAAAGAAAGACGATGATCATCATCACCTTATCGGTTACCACTGAAATGTAGATGTAATGTATTTCCAAATCTAAGCCCATCTTATGCGGAATGTTGCCTAATAGACTGCAACATGATAAAACCAATGGATAAAACAGGCACCTTCAGAATGCGTAAAAGACGCACCGGCACTTTTTTTTTAACCGACTACCGACAACTTTGACCGGTTAACGTTGATACGGTCAACCACCGGTCAAACGGTCATCGGTTAACATCCCTATTTTTAAAGTTTAATTTTTTTTATTTGTGATATTGTAATATTTAAAATCATCAAAATGTAACGTATATACTGTAATATCTTAAACCATATTTAAAATATTAAGTATTATCTGTTATAATATTATTTGAATAACATTTTATAGCATACAATGGGAGACTTTGTATTTAATATAATGTTATTGTGAAATAATTAACTATAAATAAACTTTTTCATTAACTTAATTTTAAGTTCAATTAATATTTATTTTTTGTATTTGTGAAATTGAAAAAAATATAATGTAACAACATGTATTTATGTAAATTATACAGTAACTTTTGAAATCATATCTAATGTTATTTATTATAATTTTATGTAATAAAATTTGACTGTATTTAGTGTAGTGTAATTATGAAATATTGTATTTACATATGGTGAATTTTGTGATACTGTCATATTTAAAATAATTTTATACACTAAAATTAGACTGTATTTAATATAGTGAAATACTGTATTTGCTTACTGAAATATATTTTGTGAACTTAATTTTTAAAGTTTATTTAATTTTTTTTTTATTTGTGATATTGTAATATTTAAAATCATGTTTAATATATCAAGTATAAAATATAATAAAATTAGAGACATGAATATATTGTTATTGTGAAATATTAGCTTTTTCATTTCAAGTTCATTTATTATTTTTTTATTTGTGATATTTTAATATTTAAAATCATCAGAATGAACATTTAAAATATGTAATCTATTGTGTATATACTGTAATATTTAAAATTATATTCAGTATTATCTATTTAATATAATAAAATTAGACTTTGTATTTAGTATAGTATAATTATGAAATATTGTGTACATATTGTGAAATGTAATACATAAAATGTTTTGAATTTTTATATATGTAATTGTAAATAATTACAAATACTTTATTATTAGATTAAATATATTATAAAATAAAAACAGTATTATTTAATATTCTTTCTCGTTTAAATATTTGATTTTTGTTCTCTAGACGGAGTATGCGCGGTTTGAGAACGGCCGTTTCGTATACAAGATCAACCGATCTCCAATGTGTGAATACATGATCAACTTCATCCACAAGCTCAAGCACCTGCCTGAGAAGTACATGATGAACAGCGTACTAGAAAACTTTACCATCCTATTGGTAGGTCCAACATCATTTGTAAACACACATGTGCAAATGAATTTGTGTTGCCGAACGCTAAAAGCATCCATTCCTGCAGGTGGTGACCAACAGAGAAACTCAAGAGACCCTACTGTGCATAGCCTGCGTGTTCGAGGTCTCCAACAGCGAGCACGGGGCTCAGCATCACATCTACAGACTGGTCAAAGACTGAATCTCCTCCACTCGCACGAGTAACACTAAGAGCAGACAGCCAGCGACCCGCTGCCCACAGAGAGCGAGAAAAAACTCAACAGTGGAGACTTTATATTCGCTGAAGCTTTCAGGCTACACAGCTGACGACCGCCACGGGTGGCAAAGCCTAACGGACTAAGAAAGCCTTTGAATGACTCACGACCTCATGTTAAGTGGCTGTGCCTCTATCAGTCCTACCCAGAAGGCTTTGTCACGTTTTGGGTGAGGTCTGGAATGAATAATTACATTATTATTTGTTTATCACTTGTGTTTTGGTGTTTGTTTTTCTTTAACCAGGCGTGCGGGTGAAACGGTACCGCTTTGTTACTTCGTTCAGACGTCTGTTTAACTCGGTTGATGTTTTAAACCAACATTAATGTGTTTTTCAAAGAACGTTGCTTATATCAAATCGTATTGTCATAGTACGTGAAAGCTTTTCTCTGTTGTTCAACCTTTTATTCTCACACTGAACTATTTCAAAGACTTCGCCCCTGGTATTTTTTGACCTTTAGTCGATTTAACGTTAATGAAAGAGCATAAAAAGGTACTGTATTATTTATGTGGAACTACCTGCCTTACAATGCACACGGGCTGTTCCAGTACACTAAAACACTCAGTCACAGTAACAGAAACATAATAAAATTCATCATCTGAATTTTCTTTGCATTTAAAGCTGAAGTATGTATTTTTTCTGTTCAAAATCCTCCTAACCCAGCTTAATATGCAGAGACCGTGAGTAAAACCATTCTTCGGTTAGTTTATGTGAAAACTATAAGCATTTCCACCATTTGTTTTGAACAACCCACCTAAACACTGATTTGACCAATAGTGTGAGTTGGGGGCGGGGCTACGCGTTCCATTAATGAAGTTCGGAAAGCTTCGAAAACTATGGCCATGTTTTTATTTTAAAACGCATAACTTTTGCAATAGTTATGCCTGTCGTTTACACTGCTTCTGTGTTTTTGACTTTCGAAAACGCTGCAAACCCCATTTTAGTTTGAAAACTCTGGGGTTGTGTTTCAGGCTTACACTTAGTGCATTTTCTTTTTAAAATGCATAACGGTTATGCCTGACGTTTACACTACTCTAGAGTTTTTGAGGAGAGTTTTAAAAAGGCTGCAGACCCCGTTTTAATTTGAAAACTTTGGGGTTGCCTTTCAGCGTAAACAGACCTAAACTAAGATCGTTTCTGAAATGGAGTAAAAACGCCAGTGTAGACAAGGATCGTTTTCATTTTAAAACGAAAACGCACTAGTGTAAACGGGTCTATATTTATTTTTGAAATTCCATGAGATGGCGCTATCCACTTAGGCTATGTTTTCACTAGTGCATTTTCATTTTAAAAAGCATAACTTTTGCTACAGTTACGCCTGTCGTTTAAACTACTCCGACATTTTCGACCCTTGAAAACGGACACTTTCGAAAATGCTGCAGACCACGTTTTAGTTTAAAAACTCCAGGGTTGCATTTTAGTGTAAGCATTTTCGTGTAGTGTAGACGGAGATGAAATGGAAATGGAGTGAAAACGCCAGTGTAGATGAGGATCGTTTTCATTTTAAAATAGAAAACGCACTAGTGTAAACAGGGCCTATATTTGTTTCAGAAATTCCATTAGGTGGCACTATCCACTTAGGATTTGTTTATACTAATGCATTTTCATTTTTAAAATAGCATAACTTTTGCTACGGTTACGCCTGTCGTTTACACTACTCCGTTGTTTTTGACCCTCGAAAACGCTGCAGACCTGGGTTTGCATTTCAGTGTAAACAGACCAAAACCAAGATCATTTCAGAAACGGAGTGAAAACGCCAGTGTAGACAAGGATCGCTTTCATTTTGAAACAAGAAAACACACTAGTTCGGAGGCTCATTTAAGAAAAGTAGCCGTTAAATTGCAAAGTAAAAAAAGAATTTTTACACCCCAAAGAATAAGAGTCAATTTTATTATGGTTATTTCTCTTAAATTAAAACATCCTTGATGTATGCAGCCTGAATGGTCACGTGACGTGTTTTCGGTTGCGTAGTGTAGACTGAGATTGTTTCTGAAGCGCAGTGAAAACACCAGTGTAGATGAGGATCGTTTTCATTTTAAAACACTGTTTTAAAAAAATAAAATACACAAGTGTAAACAGGGCCTATATATTTTTTTAAATTCCATGAGGTGGCACTATCCACTTAGGCTACGTTTACACTAGTGCGTTTTTTTTTTTTTTTTTACTTTTGCTACGGTTACGCCTGCCGTTTACACTTCACCGGTGTTTTGACCCTCAAAAACTGAGATTTTAGAAAAAGCTGCAGACCCTGTTTTAGTTTGAAAATTCTGGGGTTGCATTTTAGTGTAAACGGACCAAAACTGAGACTTTTGAAAACGATGGCATGGCTGTCCACATTGGCTCTGCGTATCCTTGACGACCTTGTAAACAATAACATCATGCTCATTGTTGTATAGATAGATTCCCCCCATTCGTTCTAAGCACATAGACGCGTCCGCAATCTAAATAATAGGGAATACATATCTATGGTGGTACCTGCATAAATGGTCATGTGACATGCCTTTTCGGTTGGGTAGTCACTAGCCGCCATAGAGAAATAAGGAGAAGAACAACGTGCAATAAGCGGTAAACCTGTTTGCACTACAAGCCATACTTAAAATAATATGGTTAATACAAAAACTTGCAATATCAAAAGGCAAAACAATGTTTTGTACAGTTAAAAATAGCTGGACGCAGATGAGACCGGAAGCCACAACCCATAAAATGTACAAACGGCCACACCCGTTCTTATGGCAAAAATGGAGGATTATCGCAAAAAAAAAAAAAAAAAAAGACATACTTCAGCTTTAAGAAACTTCTCATATCAGAACAGTATACATAAGAAGGGAACTTACATAGCAAAACCACCAAAGCATATCGTGCCTTAGTGTTCATCATCGCAGACTTCGTCTAATCGTGAGTAAAAGTAGGCTATATAACCTCACATGAAGTACACGTATGTATTTTGTACCGCGTTTTTTTTTTTTTTGTCGAGCCAGTCTAAGTGAAGTAGGTCACATCTCTCTCTCGTACACCAAATAAACGCATTCTATCACTTCTGTTCACGCCAAGTGAAAGCTACAGGTGTTGAAAGTGCCTTTTGTGTGTTTTTCCAGCTTAGAAAATTGTTGACACCAAAAAAAAAGTGAGTCAGATTTGGATTCTATCACCATAATGCCTTTGACATTTTAAAAGCGGGGAGAAAAATAATTAAATCGAAAACTGATAGGAAAGTGTTACTGCTCTCTCATTTCGATGAAAGGATATTTTCATTTTGACACATCAGGAATTTCTTATCCACCGTGAGAAAGCAGTTGGTTATGGTGTCATGTATATATAGCGATTTTATGAACACAAAGGCAAGCGACTTTAATTACAACGAGTGACAGTCCAGTGCTTAAAGAGCCGTCATTAGGCCTACTCTGGGTAAAATATCTCCTGAATCTGAATCAAACTGTTGATCTGTTTTATTTACCACACAAGTCTGTGTTTTGTTTGTTTTGTCAGCCATGTTTTCATGTTTTGCAGAGTCTCTGTTAGTAAAACGAGCATTAAAAGAAAACACTAATGTATTTGAAGCAGTTCTTGTTTGTTTTCAGTAAGAGAACACTTTGTCTGGAGAGCACTGAAACGTTGCGTTTGGTAGCTTTTTTTAATAGGTGGACTCATGTCAATTGTTTTCAGTTGTGTATATTTTCCTTGAGGGGATGAAAGTGAAAAAAATAAACTTTTAGTGTTTGTACTGCAAATTGGCTTAGTGTTTCTATTTTCTCTTTTGCACTAAATAAATAGTAGCATGCTTTTTTTTTACACACACACACACACACACACACACACACACGTTTTTGAGAAACAAATTTTCGTCAGTAGGAATATGTGGCTTGTTTTGGAGTCTACATGTGTAATGTTTCTTACAACCACTAGGTGGCAGTGCATTGTAAATTATGAACCCTACACTACCCTAGTTTCCATGATTGCTTTATTCTTTTGCAAAATAAAACTGAATACATATTGAACATAATAATATATTACATAAAATTTTTATTAAATTTTTTAAATGATAAAATAATTATAAATTATTATTATTATACATGTTATATATTTTTTATTTATTATGATGTATTTTATTATTATTATTATTACATGTCACTGAACATTGAGCACTGGGCCAGCTAAAGAACAAATAAATATTGATGATTATTTGGTCTACTTATAAATGGCCAACATATATATATATATATATATGTCTAAAAATATATTGTTTGACAAACAATATTACTTTTTGTAAATTAATTAAAAGTAAAACACAAAATAAATACATACATAATAAAATAAAATGAAATTAATGGTTTTAAATGCTACAAGTGAATTTAGACGTCACATTATAATTTATTCATTTTCAATTAGCTAGTGAATACATTTAACAGTAATAATAAATTATGTTCTTAAAGATTAACTTATACACACACACACACACACACACACACACACACACACACACACACACACACACACACACGTGTGTTTTCAATATTACAATTAAAAGCTAATAATTATATCATAAAAATATAAAATTAAAATAAATTTTAAAAAAATCTAAATTGAACACTTACTTATACATATATATATTTTTTACATATTATCTTAGTTTACTTGCATGTCACTAAAAAACAAAAGAGCTAATAATTACCACATTAAAATGCCAAATATATATATATATATATATATATATATATATATATATATATATAAAACTACCTAAATAAAACGATATATAAGTTTATGTTTTAATAAAAAAATTACATTATTGGTTTTCAATGTTACACGTGAATTTGGACAATAATAATAAATATTATTATTATTATTATCATTAGTAGTAGTACAGACATATGTTGACAGGTCTATATTAGCACAACAGGACTCTCCATATAATCCTGACAGCATATTTCAGGAAAGTTGTCTTTTTCCCCTTTTTCATCTAGGGATATTACATCCTAAATCCTGCTGTGACCGATGGGAAATCTGAATATCCGGTTACGCACAGCTGGAAAAAAAAAAACATGCGTAGTGATTTACGTTATAGTCACTGACCTTTTTCAGACTAATAATAATAAACCTCCCTCTAGTCGACTGCTTTAGGCCTACAGTAGGGTCTAAATCTCATATTTTATCAAATGTACATTACGTCATAAATACATGTACTTGCAATTTAAAGAACTGGTAACACCAATAATATTAACAAAGATTATAGGTTATATAATGTTTTATATATTATTTGTTGAACTGTGTTCTTAGGACAATGGGATTTTTATATAATGTTAGGCAAGCTTTTTTTCCCCATTAGGGCAAGTTGTCATTTGTTTTAAATGTTACAATTTTATGCAGTTTATTAATTACAATGTTTATTAATTATACTGTTTATTGTATAATTATTACTATAATTATAGCTTTCCATTCTCTGATGTTGGTTAATGCATGCAGGTAAATTAATAAAATGTGTCATTTTTCAGTAAGCTTTTTGTGTGTGTATTTTTTAAATAATTTATTTTAATTTTATATTTTTAAGATATAATTAGTAGCTTTTCATTCTTGATGTTAATGACATGCAAGCAAACTAATAAAATATGTATTTTTTTTAGTAAGTGTTTCATTTTGACTTTTTAAAAACTATTTATTTTAATTTTATATTTTCATGATATATTTATTAGCTTTTCATCCTCTGATGCTGCTTAATGCATGCAGGTAAGCTAATAAAATATATTTATTTTTTATTATTCATTTTAATTAGACATTTTTATGAGGTAATTATTAGCTTTTTTCCTCTAATGTTGATTAATGGCATTTAGGTAAACTAAAATAAGTCAACATTTTTAGGAAGTGTTTTTATTTAGATTTTTATATTTATTTTGCAATTTTTTTAAGTTTATATTTTTATGATATAATTATTAGCTTTTAATTTTCTAATGTTGGTTAATAACATGTAGGGAAACTAATAAAATATGTACATTTTTTAGTAAGTGTTTTATTTTGAGCTTTAAATAATAATAAAAAAATTATGATAATTATTTTGTTGAATTATTTTCATTCTCTGATTATATAATTATTTGCTTTTCATTCATGCAGGTAAACAAAGTGTTTTGTTTTGATAGTTATATTAACGTTTATTATTTATTTTAATTTTATCAAGGGTTTTTGTTTAGATTTTTATATTTATTTTGTATTATTATTATTTTTTTAGTTTACATTTTCATGTTATAATTATTAACTTTTCATTCTATGATACAGGTAAGCTAAAAAAATGTCAACTTATTTAGTAAGTCTTTTATTTAGAGTTTTTAATTATTTGAATTTTATATTTTTATGATATCATTATTTGCTTTTCAATGGTAAAGACATGCAGGTAAGCTAATAAAATATCAACTTATTTAGTAAGTCTTTTATTTAGATTTTTTTAATTTTATATATTTTAATTTAACATTTTTATGATATGATTAGCTGTTTTTTTCTCTGATGCTGATTAATGCATGCAGGTAAATTAATATATATATAAATTATATATTATGTTATATAAATAAAATATAAAATTAAAATTAGCTTTTCATTCTCAATGTTAATGACAAAATATGTGTCAACTTTTTTATTAAATGTATTAAATTTATTTACTTTTTATTATATAATTATTAGCTTTTCATTCTCTGATACTGCTAATGCATGCAGGTAAACTAAGAAAACATGTCCACATTTTTTAGTAAGTGTTTTATATAGATTTATTCATTTTAGGTTTACATTTTTATTCTATAATTATTAGCTTTTCATTTTTCTGATGTTGGTTAATGGCATGCAGGTAAACTAATAAAATATGTCAACTTTTTGTAAGGTATTTTATTTTTTTAATTATGTATTTTATTTTAAATTAAATTATTTAATTTTTATTAATTTAATTAAATTAATTATTAATTTTTATGATATAATTTTGGTTCTCTGATACTGCTAAAGCATGTAGGTAAACTAAAAAAATATGTCAAAATTTTAGTGACTGTTTTATTTAGATTTGTATATTTATTTATTTTTTAGTTAATATTTTTATTCTAGAATTATTAGCTTTTCATTCTCTGATGTTGGTCAACGACACAGGTAAACTAATCAAATATGTAACATTTTTAAGTAAGAGATTTAATTTTTAATTATTTTCATAATATTTTATGATATAATCATTAGCTTTTCATTCTCAATGTTAATGACATGCAGGCAAACAAAAAAAAAGTCAACTTTTTTAGCAAGCATTTTATTAAGATTTTTTTAATTATTTATTTTAATTTTACATTTTTTATGATGTAACTTAGCTTTTCATCCTCTGATAAATGCATGCAGATAAACTAATAAAATATGTCAACTTTTTTATTAGGTGTTTTATTTTGATATATATATATATATATATATATATATATATATATATATATATATATAACATATGTTATCAAATATTATATATTAAAATAAACCATTTATAGACAGAATTGTGTATCTTTGATTTATATTTTAATGAATAATTAAAATAAAATTTTTACATTTTTAAAGACGTAATTATTAGCTTTTTGTGGACTCAAAACGAACCCTAGTTTAAAAAACCTTGAATTACAGTATTTGTAAGTCAGACAAAGATTCAATATTTTTGTAGGCTATTACTTTTAGGTTTCAAAAATGACTTGAGTCATGATGTCGTAAATGTAGTGAAAAGGTGACAACTAGCCACTATATTCACAGCATGTGTTTGACGATCTGAGTGCATTATTACCTATCATGAGTGAAGTTGGAGTGTAATGTCATGTGAGGTGTGGGCGGTGCCTGAGCGCCAGAAACACGCTGCTGTAGTTCAGAGACAAACACAACCCTCAACACACGGCGACGAGAACGCAGGACGAGTCATCTCTCTAGTTCACAAAGTTTTTAACGCGTCAATGTGAGAGTGGAAAGTAAAACCGGTTTCGGGGACCTCGATGTGAACGATCATGGAACAAGAAGAGAGCAAAATCTCGGTGTGGGTATGCCGGGAGGAGAAGCTGGTGTCCGGGCTGTCCAGACGCACCACCTGCGCGGACGTAGTCAGAGTGCTGCTGGAGGACCAGAACTTCCAGAAAGCCGCGATGCTCACCGGCACTCCACAGTCGTACTGCATCGTGGAGAAATGGAGAGGGTTTGAGCGGACTCTGCCGAATAAAACTAAAATCCTCCGGCTGTGGAGCGCCTGGGGCGACGAGCAGGAGAACGTACGCTTCGTTCTGGTCAGGAGCGACGCGTCGCTGCCCAACAGCGGACCGAGGAGCGCAGAAGCACGGGTCGTGCTCAGCAAAGAGAGCCCTTGCACCACCAGAGCCACCATGCAGATTTCACAGGACAAACAGCGGAGGATTGTGCGGAAGGCGTTTAGAAAACTTGACAAAATTAACAGGAAAAAAGAAGAGGCTTCGAAAGACAAATCTGGGGAGAAAATGGAAACGCTCGTACATCTCATTATCTCCCAGGATCATACTATCCGACAGCAGATACAGCGAATAAAAGAGCTGGATAGTGAAATCGAACGCTACGAATCAAAAGTTCACTTTGACAGAATGAAAATACACGGAGTGAACTACGTGCAAGACACTTATTTGCTGGACCAAGGCTTGGATACCGACTCCAGCGCGCATCCGGACGCGTCCTATGCGCAGTTTGAGGAATACGCGTCGCGCTGCGACCAAGTCATTCAACTTCAGGAGGAACTAGCCGAGAGGGAAGCTCTGATGGAGATACTTACAGGCGAAATACAAGAAGAACTCAACCACAGGTGGATGAGACGGCGACAAGAGGAGCTTTCCAACAAAGACGCGGAGAGCACCGGAGAAGAAACGGTTCTCAAGGTGACTTCGGTCCCTGAGGAACCAGAGGAGCCGATCCCAGATGTTCCGGACCTCCTAACAGACAATGAACTCCAATTAGAGGAGGAGAGGATCAAAACACAACTGGATACGAGTTTATACATCGGGCTGCGTTTGAACACCGATCTGGAGACGGTGAAGAGCGACTTGGATATGAGTCAGGAGATTTTGGACGCGAAGGAAAAGGAGTTGAGGGAATTACTCGAGAAGGTTCACAGATTAGACGAGCTGGAAGTGAAAGAGGCAGATGAGAGCAAAGATGAGGGAGAAACTGAACCTTGCGTAGACAAAGACAATGTTTGGGTCGAGCAGGCGAGGGGACTGGCAAAAACATGCACCAATGATGATGACTCGGACACCGGATTGAGTTCAATGCACAGCCAGGACTCGGATAACGCACCTGTTTGCGAGTCACTTGTTTGACTGGACGATTTCGGAATCGTAATGGCGCGAACTCAGGGAACACTTCGCCTCTATTGATTTCACGAATGTTCTCTCTTCATAAGAGAGGAACGCATGTAAATTATACTAGTGTAGTGTTATGATCGCCTCACTCTCTAATTGCCTCACATGGAGAATAGCTTGTAAGGTGCAGCTTACCAAATTATAACTAATTAACCAATGCATAGACTGAGATGTCCACTGTGTGCCGACTAATGTTATAATACCAACACTATGTATTTGTTTTACGTTGCCTTATGTTTAAAAGCTAGAATTAGAGTTTTGTGGGTTTTTATTCCGTTTCATGTGTATTAAATTTCACGTTTTTTTAAACGTGCAAGCAAGTCTATGGGCGAGACTTTAAGTTTATTAGCCGCTATAGGGAAATAGCAAGAAGAATAACAACGTCCTGTAAACTGTAAAACTGTTTGCATTTCAACCTAGTTTGTTCATAATTAAGATAATACATTAAAATAATATGGAAAGACAGCAATTTGCAATATCAAGCAGCAAAACTAGCTGGACGCAGATGAGACCAGAAGCCAGACCCATAAAATTTACAAATGGCAGCAGCCACTCTTAAGACAAAAATTACGGTTAACATATGTATGGAAAACATATGCGACCCTGGACCACAAAACCAGTCATAAGGGTACTTTTTTTTTGTTGGGATAAGACAATATTTGGCCGTGATACAACTATGAAAATCTAGAGGGTGAAAAAAAAACAAAACTAAATATTGATAAAATTGCCTTTTAAGTTGTGCAAATGAAGTTCTTATCAATGCATATTAATGGAAAATTAAGTTTTGATATATTTATGGAATGAAATTGACTAAATATCTTCATGGAACATGACCTTTACTTAATATCCTAATGATTTTTGGTATAAAAGAAAAATCGACCATTTTGACTCGTACAATGTATTTTTGGCTATTGCTACAAATATACCCATGCAACTCAAGACTGGTTTTGTGGTCCATGGTCACATGTATGGGAAAATATATATATAAAAAAAAATGACTTCTGGAGCACTGCACTGATTTTTATCTAATCAGATGTTCTCTAGAAACAAGCAAATAAAACATCATAGCTCATTGTTGATGCACCTGAAGTCAATAGGCTATTTAAAAATGAAAAAAGATCAGCTTTTTAATATGTCCCACCCACATTTACTTAACTGGAAATATGTCAACATAGGAATGAAATCTGACCAGTGCAGCAGTAGTTAAATCACAAAAATGAACCATGATTTGCTAGTCAGTTGCAGGTGGTGTTAAGGGGCGGGCATTCTGACTCTATCGATCTGATTGGACGAAAATCTGTGTAGTGCAGGATGAGTCATCAGTTTTGCTCAGTTTTACCGAAAGAAAAAACATACTTTTTTTAACGTTTAGCATATAGAATTTCTTAAAGTTAACGCACATGGACTAAAACCCACAAAACTCTAATTTTGATTAAATGGGGTCTTGAGAACTATTTATTGTACAACATTTAGGCAGATCAAATATCAGCAACTATGTGCTAACCACGTTCATGTTCACCAACTGACTAAATACAACGATTTGCTAACCGCTTTTACTCAAGGAATCAATTTGCACAACCAGAAAACATCCTGAGCGGTGGGAACTAAAGTTGTGGGAATCAAAAGGTGTGTGCGACGCTCTGTTGTTTATTCATACTTCTGAGCAGCTGATGCGTGAATGCCTGTTTGCTCACTGTAAAGAAAAGACTGAAACAATTTCAACAAAACTGCTCTAATTAAACTAAATGTACAGTCTGCTATACATACTGGCATTTGCTGTTATTTCTGCTTACTGTTTTCTTTTAACACATTCATTTTTTAGTCACAGGGGACTGTTTTGTCATTGACTAATCTCACCCCAAATATGTCTTTGCTGTAATGCTGCTGCTGTAGTATTTTCGTAATTATGTCATTATATAAATTAGAATTAACATCATACAAACAGATTATGAAACATAAAGTCACATACTCACTCAAAACAAGCCAGAAACAGCTTTTTGCTCCAGCATGACCTCAGCATCATAACCAACACAGAGTTTCTTAAGTTAGGGCAGGGCATCCATCCAACGCAATGCAGCAGAGTCACCGAGTTCAGGGATACTGTGGTGTATGAAGAGGATTTAAGAGTTAAGCCTTAAATGTGATGTTTTAAAACAGAGGAAGAAAAGGGAAAGAAAAGTCCTCCCACTTCATTCTCAATTACGTTGAGTTTTAAGAGATGAATTATGACATTTGGAAAAGCCCTAGTAGTCAGCGCCCTCCGAATTTGCAGGTAATTGTATTACAAAAAGAGTGCTTTATGTTCTTTAATCATATAAATATCAAATAAAGTCCTCTGTTTGTGCTCTACTTCATGATTTATGCTCTAAAACAGAGCCCTTTATTTGTTAATAAATAATTAGGCATTTAAAATGAGGCAATCCATCAGAAGTCATATGAAAGGGAAAATTCTGGGTTTGGTTTTCACATTGGCAGCAGTGAGTTCTGTGATTAAAGTCGAAGAGGAGGAGGAGGGGGGTAGACGATAAAGCGCCATTAATCTGGATTGGATTGAACCATTTCAAATAAACAACAGCTCTGACGGGTTTGGATGAGATTCAAGAACAGCTGGACGAGCAGAGATGTTCAGCGTGCCAATGTGGGACAAACAGCGGCCGTGTTGAATCAGGCGACACGCTGAGAATGACATTCAGGATTATTCTTGAAATCGCGAGAACTGCTGTAATGTACAAATGTTTGCCGTTATTTATTGTGTACAATAAAAGCAGGGGATTGTGACAATAAAACCAGGCGTAATTGAGATCCCCAGTACAGTTTTGGCAAGATCAAAGACGTGTCATTTAAAAAAGTCCTTTAAGTTCATTTCGAAGGGGTGCGTTCAATAACCGCTGTCATTCATTACAGGAAGTGATGCGTGAATGATTGACACATGAACAAAATACCTCAAAGGCAAAAAAGTGTGTCAATTTTGGACTTAGCATCAAAGTTAATGTGCGAAATGAGCTGTAATTGTGGTCTTAGGTTTAGCTTAGATTACCACAGCGTAACGAACAAATTTGAACCTCTCATGCTAGAATGAAGCCGCCTTTGTTAGGAGCATGTAGCATTTAACATAAAGAAAAACAGGCTATGCAGCATTTATCTTAAGGAATGATAATTAGTTTTTTTCTTGGAAAGGAACTACAGGTTACCAGCGCAACCATTACAAACAACCAAAACAAAACGCCTCGTCAGTTTGTCCAGAAATTTCAGACACCAATTTTTGATTTTATATATATATATATATATACAGTTGGAGTCAAAAGTTTACATACACCTTGCAGAATCTGCAAAATGTTAATTATTTTAACAAAATAAGAATGATCATACAAAATGCATATTATTATTTTTTTATTTAGAATAAGATATTTCACATAATAGACGTTTACATATGGTCCACAAGAGAAAATAATGGTTGGACCCCGTTCAAAAGTTTACATACGCTTGATTCTTAATACTGTTGTTACCTGAATAATCTACACCTGTTTGTTTTGTTTAGTGATAGTTGTTCATTAGTCCCTTGTTTGCCTTGAACAGTTAAACTACCTGCTGTTCTTCAGAAAAAAATCCAAATTCTTTAGTTTTTCAGCATTTTTGTGTATTTGAACCCTTTCCAACAATGACTGTATGATTTTGAGATCTATCTTTTCACACTGAGGACAACCGAGAGACTCATATGCAACTATTACAGAAGGTTCAAACGCTCACTGATGCTCCAGAAGGAAAACCATGCATTAACAGCTGGGGGTGAAAACTTTTGAACAAAATGAGGATGTGTAATTTTTTCTTATTTTGCCTAAATATCATTTGTTTGGCATTTAGTACTGCCCTTCAGAAGCTACAGAAGATACTTACATGTTTCCCAGAAGACAAAATACAATTTACCCTGATCTTCAAATTCCAAAAGTTTTCATATGCATATGATCATTGTTGCATATGTGAAAAGATGGATCTCAAAATCATACAGTCATTGTTGGAAAGGGCTCAACTACACAAAAATGATGAAAAACTAAAATTTGTGGGACCTGAAGGATTTTTCTGAAACAAGGGACTCATGAACAACTCACTAAACAAAAAAACAAACAAACAAAAACACAGCTGTGAATCATTCAGGTAAAAACACGATATTAAGAATCAAGTGTACGTAAACTTTTGAACAGGGTCATTTTTATAAATTCAACTATTTTCTCTCGTGAAATATCTTGTTCAGGTCAGTACTAAATAAAAAATAAAATCCATTTTATATGATCCCTCTTATTTTGGTAAAATAACTAACATTTTGCAGATTCTACAAGGTGTATGTAAACTTTTGACCTCAACTGTACGTGACTTCTTTCAAAAACATTATAAAATCTTACCAACCCCAAGCTATATTTAAACAGTAATATACACTCCTATATTAATATTAAATGTTATATATTAACTTTGTGAGCACCTTGTGTCTTTGTTGACGTCATTCTGCCAAACTATTAAACATTAAAGGTGCTTTCCCGCCCTTTCCACATCTGCTAAGGTGAATTCCTGCTCTTCCATGATACTGAATCTGTAGTGAAGCAGCACTAACAGGTTTCAGTGTGTTCAGTCTTAATGTCAGCTGATGAACTTGTTATATATTCAGCAGCTGGGAATGAAGCGCTGTTCAATTAGCACAGAGCTGCTGGGCGTATTACAGCACCCAGGTGCACAGACACACACACAAACACCTGCCTGGGACAATCTCAGTAAAATAACAAAATGCATTGTGGTACTCTTGTGAACGCGCGTTGACATAGCTTTATAACATTACAGTTGAACCACTGATGTCACATGGACTATTTTAACAATGTCCTTACTACCTTTCTGAACCTTGAACGTGGTAGTTGCATTGCTACCTATGCAGGGTCAGAAAGCTCTCGGATTTCATCAAAAATTTTAATTAGTGTTCTAAAGATGAACAAAGGTCTTATGGTTTTGGAACAACATGAGGGTGAGTAATTAATGACAGAATTTTCACTTTTGGGTGAACTGTTCCTTTAAAATAAAAAGGATGGATGTTTCAAAACACACAGAGTGAAAAGCTCTGTAATTGCTATGACACACATGCACGTGCACTCATGCCGACTGGCAGATTGAGTGCTGAAATCTCTTAGAGACATTATATGCCCTCATGTGACTTGCTCAAGAAGATTATAAATAATAGTTTCCTCGGGCAATGCCTCAAGAGAAGATTAAGATCGGCTGGTAGCGAAGTTTAGTTCAATTCCAAACACACCACACAGACGGGATGGTGAAAATATTAAAGCTAGCAGAGAATCTGGCTACATCAGTCACGGAGATGAATCTATTTCCACCTGTTCTGCCATGTGACATTGTTTTTTTTTTTTTTTTGGCATTGTATTAGGACTGACAGAGTATTTCCGGTCAGATTATGCTTGGAAGACTGTTGTAAACAATAAATAAACAAGTTGATTGCAATCTCATGAGTCTAAATGTGTTTTAACTGAGTTTTCAATGTGGGAAAAGATGGTGGGGAAGAGATTCGTAGTATCCAGAGGCCATCCAAAATAACGTGTTGATTTCTCTGTATTTAACCATAGTGATTTACAGTAAAGGAATGCGAGTTTGTAATAAGGATTACTCATTTACAAAAGGTAAACTCATCTAGCCCGTTGCCTTGACCCCAGTGACAGCCAAAGACAAACCCAGTCGATGAGAAAAAATGTTTTGGCTGAGACACAGTGTTCCTCAGAACATGGTTTAACTTCACTGATTTTTAATTGTTCTTCTATGTAAAGACATATTTATGGAAGCACATTTCCGCCATGCAACCTCCGACTTTTTATCACACAATTCTGACTTTTTTTTTTTGAGCATCAGAATTGTGAGACAATTGACTCTTCACAAACAGCTTGACTGACAGGCGATCTATCTAATCTAATATGCCAAATCCGCCATTTTGTCTGACAAACAAATCAGACAGGAGAGTAGATTAATTTCAGTGGGTTTAAACTTGAAAAATTGTGTATCTTTCCGCAGTTAAAATAAATGTTAATTCATGTTTTTTTTTCATGTAAATATGAAAAGACAATCAGTTTGCATGCCGTTTGAACTACAGAAGCAATACAATGATCTGTCACGACACATTAAAGAGCAACAAAACGGTATTAATTGTTTTGATTTCTTAAAAAATTTACATTTTCAAGTTGACACCTTGTTCATATTAGAAGTAGTCTCGCGTAGACTGATGGCTGAAGGTCTGGAATCCATGGCAGCTTTCATTGGCTAAGGCCCACCCATAAGGCAGTTTGACCGACATGTCAAACAACCAATCACAGTTCATTTCGTTCAGCGTCACGTTTCGGTGCGTGGAAATGCCCCCACAACAACAGACTGGCGTGCAACAAGTCAGTCATTGAAATAACCAGCATTGAAAGATAACGAAGAAGAGGGAGAACAAGGAGTAACTCAGTAATTTGTTCGCGAACGTCGCAAATGTGTATAACAACAATGGCATCTGCGTAAGCACCTTTTAGCAAAACGCAGAGTAAATCAGTCTGCACTTTGTTTCCCGGCGGACCGAAAATAAACGCGACACTTGCGTCTCCCGGAAATCCGATCAAATTCAACTAATCAGATGACGACTTCGACATTCCTGAAGTGTTTCCAGTTAAGTGTACCATATGCATCAGACGTTTAGCCAACGTTCCGTGGGCGTGACGTCTGAGGCTGAGACTATATCAGAAGTAACCTTGTGAGACAAAATCAGAGCAAAAAACTAAAATGTGAGATGTAAACTGAATTCTAAGCAAAAAGTCAGAATTGCAAGATATAAACTGAGAATTGTGAGATATAAACTTGGAATTGCGAAAAGCAGTGCTGGGCAAAATTTTAAGCCGTTTTAATCCTTTAGGTCACACAAATTCTTTAGTTTTTCAGCGTTTTTGTGTAGTTAAACCCTTTCCAACAATGACTGTATGATTTTGAGATCCATCTTTTCACACTGAGGACAACTGAGGGACTCATATGCAACTATTACAGAAGGTTCAAACACTCACTGATGCTTCAGAAAAAAAAAAAAATGCATTAAGAACCGGGGGTGAAAACTTTTGAACAATGTGTACATTTTTCTTATTTTGCGTACACATCATATAGATATTTTTATTTAGTACTTTCCTTCAGAAGCTACAAAGATACTTACATGTTTCCCAGAAGACAAAATAAGTGAAATTTACCCTAAGCTTCAAATTCAAAAGTTTTCACCCGCCAGCTCTTAATGCATTGTGTTTCCTTGAGCATCAGTGAGTGTTTGAACCTTCTGTAATAGTTGCATATGAGTCCCTCAGTTGTCCTCAGTGTGAAAAGATGGATCTCAAAATCATAGAGTCAAAAACCAAAGAATTTGTGGGACCTGAAGGACTTTTCTAAAGAACAGCATACAGTTTAACTGTTCAGGACAATCAAGAGACTTATGAACAACTGTCACTAAACAACAAAAACACAGCTGTGGATCATTCAGGTAACACAGTATTAAGAATCAAGTGTATGTAGACTCAAAACAGTTAAACAAAAGAGTGCAACAGTTAACTACGGATGCAAAAACAGTCTCTGTGTGACAAGATGACATTACGAAAAGCCTGGCACACTTCCTGTGTTTTCCCAAAGCACCTGTGTCTGACGCTGAGCTTCGTCTGCACTACAGTAACAGTCTCAAATCGAAAACACACAGGGCGGAGGAAAACTCAAGGGGTATTGAACAGGTTTTCAGCAGAACAAGTTGGGGCACTTGCTCCGGAGAACAAAAAAAACGAATTTGCTTCCACTTTACCTGTCAACGACTGTAATCTCAAACTAGAGTCACTAATGTTAGCCTGTGTGCGACCCGACGGCAAACAACCATGATGTAAGCATACCTAATTGCACACTTAACAGGGCTTAAAACAAGTGTCTGAGACTCTTAGGACTGTCTCACACTCATGCATTTATATTTTCAAACGTTAATATATGGTTTGAAAAATTAGCTAATTGCTGGTGCAATCTTCATTTGACCCTGAGGAGAAACAACTCAGAACATGCTGACAGATGATGTGGCTATTGTTTTCAAATTATCACCTGCATCACAACTAATTGTGGTTCTGATGTTGTAAACAAAAACTTGGATATAGTTAACAAAACAAAAAAGATGCAATTAACAGATTAGCATGATAAATCAAGTGAGGTGACATCATGAGATAACTCATTAAGTCTGTCTGGAGACACAAAACCGTTCTTTTTCTTGGACTCAGACTGGGTCAAAATGAGTGTGTTCAAATGCGCCGGATGCTCATTTTAGCGCTCATACATCCCATAATATGAATCTCAGGAAGCAGATGGCTTTTCACCCTTTCCTGCAAAATGTTTCCCAAATGCATTGACGAAATGAGAGGAACAGAAATGAAGAGTGTGTGCAGGTTATTTTGAAAGAGAAAGCCAGAATCTCAGTCTCTTGTTACACCTGGTTTTCCCTCTTTTTATTCCAAGGAACCTGCACAATCGCAAGGTCATTTAAGGGAAAAGAAACTGTCAAGAGTTAAAATGAGCAGATTGTTTTCTTTGTTGTAATGTCTTAAAATGTTCAAATGCCTTTAAATGTAGAGATTTCATTGTTTTACTATTGTCCCAAATCCAAATCTACTTTTAAAATATGATTGTTTATCATAAACGTGAATTATTAGATTTAAAACTATAATATAAATATAAAAAAATAATTTCAATAAAAATTATACATTTTAATTATATAAATATAAACCGTCTCACACCAATCTTGTTAAAATCAAGCTGTAATTTTGCCAGAATAATGCAAAAATATATATTTTGTAATTTTCAATATATAGAATACATGTTATTTTTTCTTTATTTTTTTATTTTTTATTTTTTTTTGCATTTCCATTTGCTTCAATAGCAAAATAAAAAAAATCCACAATATTATTTCTGACTTTCCAAAAGAGGAAAACAGAGGGGAAAAATGTAAGTAAAAAAATAAAATAAAATAAAAATAATAATAGCAATTACAATAAATTGAAATTAAAACCGGATTATAAAAGATACACTTCCAGTCAAAAGTTTTTGAACAGTAAGATTTGTAATGTTTTTTTTAAAGAAGAGCCTTCTGCTCACCAAGCCTGCATTTATTTGATCCAAATTGAAAAATATATATTTTAGATAAATTATTAAATTATTATTAAAAATAAATATTTAAATAACTGTTGTAAAATGTAATTTATTCCTGTGATTTCAAAGCTGAAGTTTTTGCATCATTTCTCCAGTCAGATGATCCTTCAGAAATCATTTTAATATTCTGATTTGCTGCTCAAAAAAATTATTATTATTATTGTTGTTGAAAACAGTAGAGTAGAATTTTTTCAGGTTTCTTTGATGAATAGGAAGTTCAGAAGAACAGCATTTATCTGAAATATAAATATTTTTATTTAAAAAGTTAAAAACATTATAAATGTCTGTATCATCACTTTTGATCCATTTAAAAGCATTCTTGCTAAATAAAAATATTACTTTCTATAATAATAATAATAATAATAATATTTATAATAATAATGATGAGCATAATAGAATGATTTCTGGAGGATCATGTGACACTGAAAACTATAATGATACTGAAAATGTTGCTTTGATCACAGAAATACATTACATTTTTAAATATATTTAAATAGAAAACAGTTGTTTTAAATTAATTTGCTGTTCTTAGTTTTTTTTAGAAAAACATTAAAAATCTTTTGGCTGGTAGTGTATACAGTTACTATGAAAACGTAAGCAAGCACAACTATTTTATTCCAAAAATGTAATTTCATCCCATTCATTTTGTGCTGAAAATGACACTGAGGTAGAAACAGAGGAAGGTTAGACTCACTGAAACACTGCCAAAGCCTAAGAGACGGCGTAGACACCTTCTTCAGGGGGCGGAAGCTCTTGAGTAAGGAAGTGGTCAATAATTAAGCCCCTTAGCTTTTAAACACGGCCCAGGCAGATGTTAACGTGTTTCTAACGTGTGCTGTCAGAGCCACTTCTGAGAACAGCAGGGAGACAAATTACATCCCGAATGAAGCCCCCGGCCTACGACATCCCTTTAGGACAGATCCGAGACCAGCTCTCATCTGTCCCGAACCAAACAAGTACATGAAAACTGCCATTTGACCTAATAAAAATGCCTATAAACACAACATAGCATGTTTGGCCTGAAGGTATCTGCTTTAAAAAGGTCAAATACATACATCCACTTCCGTTAGGCCTTCAGGCCAAAAACCACTTGACCTGGAAACCTCTGGAAACTGGATCATATTGTAATGAGTCAGAATTAAAGGGATATTACACCCAAACATCTTGTCATCATTTACTCACTCTCATGTCATTTCAAATCTGTATGAATTTCGGTCTCATATGGAACCGAAAGTAAGGAAGAGATTTTGAAGAATGTTGGGAACCAAAAAGTTTCGGATCCCATTGAGTTTCACAGTAATTTTTGTTAATACTATGGTGGTAATCAAATGGTTTTAGGTCCAACTGATTTCTGTAGTATGGACAAAAAATAAAACATTTAAGAGATAAAAAAAATAAGACATGAGGAAAAGAATAGAGAACTCAAGATAAATATTACTTGCTGAACAGTTTCGGGGCCATTTGACTTCCACAGTATGGACAAAAAATACCATGGAAGTCAAACTGAAATTGTCTGGCTACCAACATTCCTCAAAATATCTTGTATTTTCCACCTATTTTTTGAGTGAACTGTCCATTTATAGTCACTGTAAATTAGTTTTCTTGTGGCCGTTATCTGTGAGACAGCGGTTCCACCAAACACAGCATTTTTCCGGTATTTATGAGACAATGCTTCCCGGCCAAACACAGCTTTTACCATTATTTATGAGACAACGCTTCCCCACCAAACATGAAATTTTCCGTTATTTATGAGACAACACTTCCCAGCCAAGTATGGAATTTTCCGTTGTTTATCAGGCAATGCTTCCCAGCCAAACACAGAATTTTCCATTATTTATGAGACAACATTTCCCAGCCAAACACAGAATTTTCCGTTATTTATACAACAACGCTTCCCCACCAAACATGAAATTTTCCGTTATTTATGGGACAGCACTTTCCCGCCAAACACGGAATTTTTCCATTATTTATGAGACAACGCTTCCCCACCAAACATGAAATTTTCCGTTATTTATGAGACAACACTTCCCAGCCAAGTATGGAATTTTCCGTTGTTTATCAGACAATGCTTCCCAGCCAAACACAGAATTTTCCATTTATGAGACAACATTTCCCAGCCAAACACAGAATTTTCCGTTATTTATACAACAACGCTTCCCCACCAAACATGAAATTTTCCGTTATTTATGGGACAGCACTTTCCCGCCAAACACGGAATTTTTCCATTATTTATGAGACAACGCTTCCCCACCAAACATGAAATTTTCCGTTATTTATGAGACAACACTTCCCAGCCAAGTATGGAATTTTGCGTTGTTTATCAGACAATGCTTCCCAGCCAAACACGGAATTTTCCGTTATTTATGGGACGGCGCTTTCCGCCAAACATGGAATTTTCCGTTATTTATGAGACAGCGCCTTTCCGCCAAACATGGAATTTTCCGTTATTTACGAGACAGCGCCTTTCCGCCAAACATGGAATTTTCCGTTATTTATGAGACAGCGCCTTTCTGCCAAACATGAAATTTTCCGTTATTTATGAGACAACACTTCCCAGCCAAGTATGGAATTTTCCGTTGTTTATCAGACAATGCTTCCCAGCCAAACACAGAATTTTCCGTTATTTACGAGACAGCGCCTTTCCGCCAAACATGGAATTTTCCGTTGTTTATCAGACAATGCTTCCCAGCCAAACACAGAATTTTCCGTTATTTACGAGACAGCGCCTTTCCGCCAAACATGGAATTTTCCGTTATTTATGAGACAACGCTTTCCTGCCAAACACAGAATTTTCTGTTATTTATGAGACAGCGCCTTTCCGCCAAACATGGAATTTTCCGTTATTTATGAGACAACGCTTTCCTGCCAAACACAGAATTTTCCGTTATTTATGAGACAGCGCCTTTCCGCCAAACATGGAATTTTCCGTTATTTATGAGACAACGCTTTCCTGCCAAACACAGAATTTTCCGTTATTTACGAGACAGCGCCTTTCCGCCAAACATGGAATTTTCCGTTATTTATGAGACAACGCTTTCCTGCCAAACACAGAATTTTCCGTTATTTATGAGACAGCGCCTTTCCGCCAAACACAGAATTTTCCGTTATTTATGAGACAACGCTTTCCTGCCAAACACAGAATTTTCTGTTATTTATGAGACAGCGCCTTTCCGCCAAACATGGAATTTTCCGTTATTTATGAGACAACGCTTTCCTGCCAAACACAGAATTTTCCGTTATTTATGAGACAGCGCCTTTCCGCCAAACATGGAATTTTCCGTTATTTATGAGACAACGCTTTCCTGCCAAACACAGAATTTTCCGTTATTTACGAGACAGCGCCTTTCCGCCAAACATGGAATTTTCCGTTATTTATGAGACAACGCTTTCCTGCCAAACACAGAATTTTCCGTTATTTATGAGACAACGCTTCCCCACCAAACATGAAATTTTCCGTTATTTATGGGACAGCACTTTCCCGCCAAACACGGAATTTTTCCATTATTTATGAGACAACGCTTCCCCACCAAACATGAAATTTTCCGTTATTTATGAGACAACACTTCCCAGCCAAGTATGGAATTTTGCGTTGTTTATCAGACAATGCTTCCCAGCCAAACACGGAATTTTCCGTTATTTATGGGACGGCGCTTTCCGCCAAACATGGAATTTTCCGTTATTTATGAGACAGCGCCTTTCCGCCAAACATGGAATTTTCCGTTATTTACGAGACAGCGCCTTTCCGCCAAACATGGAATTTTCCGTTATTTATGAGACAGCGCCTTTCTGCCAAACATGAAATTTTCCGTTATTTATGAGACAACACTTCCCAGCCAAGTATGGAATTTTCCGTTGTTTATCAGACAATGCTTCCCAGCCAAACACAGAATTTTCCGTTATTTACGAGACAGCGCCTTTCCGCCAAACATGGAATTTTCCGTTGTTTATCAGACAATGCTTCCCAGCCAAACACAGAATTTTCCGTTATTTACGAGACAGCGCCTTTCCGCCAAACATGGAATTTTCCGTTATTTATGAGACAACGCTTTCCTGCCAAACACAGAATTTTCTGTTATTTATGAGACAGCGCCTTTCCGCCAAACATGGAATTTTCCGTTATTTATGAGACAACGCTTTCCTGCCAAACACAGAATTTTCCGTTATTTATGAGACAGCGCCTTTCCGCCAAACATGGAATTTTCCGTTATTTATGAGACAACGCTTTCCTGCCAAACACAGAATTTTCCGTTATTTACGAGACAGCGCCTTTCCGCCAAACATGGAATTTTCCGTTATTTATGAGACAACGCTTTCCTGCCAAACACAGAATTTTCCGTTATTTATGAGACAGCGCCTTTCCGCCAAACACAGAATTTTCCGTTATTTATGAGACAACGCTTTCCTGCCAAACACAGAATTTTCTGTTATTTATGAGACAGCGCCTTTCCGCCAAACATGGAATTTTCCGTTATTTATGAGACAACGCTTTCCTGCCAAACACAGAATTTTCCGTTATTTATGAGACAGCGCCTTTCCGCCAAACATGGAATTTTCCGTTATTTATGAGACAACGCTTTCCTGCCAAACACAGAATTTTCCGTTATTTACGAGACAGCGCCTTTCCGCCAAACATGGAATTTTCCGTTATTTATGAGACAACGCTTTCCTGCCAAACACAGAATTTTCCGTTATTTATGAGACAGCGCCTTTCCGCCAAACACAGAATTTTCCGTTATTTATGAGACAACGCTTTCCTGCCAAACACAGAATTTTCCGTTATTTATGAGACAACGCTTTCCTGCCAAACACAGAATTTTCCGTTATTTATGAGACAGCGCCTTTCCGCCAAACATGGATTTTTCCGTTATTTATGAGACAACGCTTTCCTGCCAAACACAGAATTTTCCGTTATTTATGAGACAGCGCCTTTCCGCCAAACACAGAATTTTCTGTTATTTATGAGACAGCGCCTTTCCGCCAAACACGGAATTTTCCATTATTTATGGGATGGCACTTTCCCACCAAACACAGAATTTTCTGTTATTTATGAGACAATGCTTCCTAGCCAAAAAAAAAAAAACATTTTGTTTTGTGTTTTTATTTATTTCCGTTCTTAGACAAAGCTTCCCCACCAAACATGGAATTTTTCGTCATTTAAGAGACAACGCTTCCCCGCCAAACATGGAATTTTCCATTATTTATGAGACAAAAAAAAATTAACCTACATTGCAGTGTTGATAAAAAAAGAATGCTTGAATAAACAACAAAATAAGAAAAAGCCAGAATAAAACATTTTTTTGTTTGTTTAAAAGTAGAAGCTCTGTTATATATATTAATGTATTGCATGTTCAGATTTTATACAACATAATATTCTAGGAGGCATGACATTTTAGTGAAAATGATCAAAAATGCTGTTGGCGGCTGGCAAATTTTCAAAAAAAAAAAAAACGCTGGCCGGGAAAGAGTTGACCCAAAAACAAGATGCAACACCCATAATTGGAGCAAAGAAGATTTTTGTTTTCCCACGCTTTGTCAAAACAAACAATGTCTTTAAATGTTTTCCCGTGATGAAATATAAATGGTGCATCACATTAACGAGCGTATTAGAGAGATGAGGAAGGGGATGTTTCTCATATGCAAACAAAGCTGACCTCTGTGCGCAGACAGGTTTCGGAGCAGCAAAACTCCCAGCTTTGATCCTGAACTAGTGGCTTTCAGCCATTACAAGGTCATGGAGGTTCACTCAAAGCATTCCTTGACTTAATAGGTCACTACACTAATAGATTATGTGGGGATGGGTGGGAGTGGGTTAACACAGGTATGCAGGATTTCACTGGGATTGTGACACACTAAGAGGAACGCTTAAACATAACAGCAAATGCATTCGATATTCTTGTACTCTAATACATATACTGTGGAGTGCAACAGCCAGCTTGCAAAAATAAAAATTTAATTTGTTTTCTCCACAGAGTTCATATGCTCCAAACTTTTTAAAAAAAAAAACACCAAGTCATTAGCAGTGATTCATGGAATTATAGCTCATTCCCTAATTAACCGTAAGTTGACCTTGGCATTTTCCTGATTTTTTTTTTCCTTCAAATTAATGTGATTCATCTAAGAGCTGGCTGAGCTAGTTAACGGCTTAGAAGCCTTTATTGAGGAATTTTCTGAAATCTGTATGATGAGAATGAATTGGAAAAATACGTTGAGAACCAAGACAGCTAAAAAAGTGGCCGGTTACACCCTAGCAAATGCACAATATCCTAAAACACAACCTCAACCACCTAGCAGTCACTTACAACCCATAGCAACAACCCAGAACACCCTAGCACCCATCCAGAACACTATTAAAGGGATAGTTCAAAATGAAAATTCTGCTATTAATTATTATGTCGTTATAATTATGTCGTTCCAAACCCATAAGACGTTATTCATCCTCGGGACACAAATTAAGATATTTTTGATGAAATCCAAGAGCCTTCTGACCCTGCATAGACAGCAACACAACTGACATGTTCAAGACCCAGAAAGGTAGTAAGGACATTGTTAAAATAGTCCATGTGACATCAGTAGTTCAACTGTAATGTTATGAAGCTACAGGAATTTTCATTTTGGGGTGAACTAAGTCTTAAACCACATAACAATGCACAAAAAACACTCAAAATACCTTAACAAGAGCAATGACCTGGCAACCACCAACAACACACCAATTATGTGCTTTCCATGGAAAACAACACAAACAACTTCTTCAGAAAATCTGGTCTACACTGAAAAATATTTGGTGTATGTTTGGCTGAAACAATTTTCACTCATGAACCGCAAGTACATTTCACAAATAACTAAATCTGAGATTTTTAAGCAAGAAATACTATAATAGTATTTAAAAAAAAAAACATTCAGTGACTAATATTCAGTTTAGCGTTAATTTGAGTCATTAAAGATGATTTGGATGAGTAGACTGTGCCACTGGCACTTCTCCAAGCTTCAAACTCCATTGAGCTGAAATGAGCTGGTGAAAGTTTGAGGTATGTGTGACTAAATTGAACAAGACTAATGATAAGACTAATCAATCAGCTTTTCACATAAGCAGTGTGTGAATGAAGCCCTTCCTACGCTGTTCTTTATGTTGACTTAACAGGCAGACACGTTGAGAACGGCACACAGTTACGAATTCGCCTTGCGATTGGTGTCAAACAGTGTGTGGAGCCGTTTGAGAACTGAACCTATATGCTCACTTGCAAACTGAAAAAGGCCTTCAAGGGGTATGAAGTGAGACAAACAGAGGAGATAAAAAGAACTGAGTGAAAAACAGAAACCGGCTCCTCCACTGTTACATGTCATCAGTGCTAGAGTCGTTCGCGTGTGGCGCTGCTCATCTGAAACCTACACCTCAGATAATTACAGGGCCATGACACTCAGACGCTTTATGACACACTCTTGTGTAAGAACACACATTCGCTCGCGAATAAAAAAAAAAGAAAAAAAAAAAAGTTGTCTGTGTTTTTGTGTCGTTACTGTACTCCTACTGACAACCTCTTACTGGAGGTGGTCATGAAACCACAGCACAAAGGACTGATCCAAACCTCATTAAGACTCTAACAAGGTCAGCTTTTCATTTCATTAAATCTAAAATATTAAAAGTGCTACCTTAATTTAACTAGAATATTATCTCAGACTGTCAAAATTTCATGAGACATTTTAAATAATAAACATCTTAACACAGCTGAAGTACAGTAGGACCACGCAGTAGCTTTGAACCCTTTTGGGGAGGGGGGGGGGGGGTATTTTTGCATGATAATTGAAAGAATTTTTTTATTTTTAGAAATGTAATGTTGTTAACCTCAGACCCAACTTAAGTTATATAAACACTAAATTATTATACAAATGATATAAACAATTATAATATAATTTGCAATTAAAAAGTAATCCCAACAAGATAGAAATTAAAGAGCTAGGAAGTTAGCCATTGTTCAATTGCTTTTGAATAGGGTGTGAATGAATTATTTTCATTAATTTTGTTTCTGTAATTTCACGTAACGAGATACAATGTTTTAACATGTCCATTTTATTTTCACCGATGTTTGTGTAGTTGTTCTTTAAAATTAAAATGAATTACCTCTAATTATGAACTCTAATTATGGATAAACAGACAGACAGACAGTTAGATAGACAGAAAGACAGGCAGCTAGATAGACAGACAAATGTTTGTTTAGTTGTTTTTTCAAAATGAAAATTACCAAATTAACTCCAATTATCTCCAGAAAATAGACAGACAGACAGACAGACAAACAAATTGACAGACAGACAGACAAACAGACACAGACAGATGGATACATAGATACAGACAGACAGACAAACAAATTGACAGACAGACAGATGGATAGATAAATAGACAAATTGACAGACAGACAGACAGACAGACAGACAGACAGACAGACAGACAAACAGACAGATGGATACATAGATACAGACAGACAGATAGACTGAGACAAATTGACAGACAGACAGATAGACAGAGATAGATAGAGAGACAGACGGATGGACGGACAGGCGGATGGACAGATGGATAGATAAATCGTCACACAGACAGACAGACAGACAGACAGACAGATAAATGGAAAGACAAATTGACAGACAGACACATAGACAGACAGAGAGATAGATAGAGACAAATTGACAGTCAGAGAGATAGAGAGAGACAAATTGACAGACAGAGAGATGGATGGGCAGATGGACAGACAGACAGACAGACAGATCGATAGATAAATCGTCAGACAGACAGACGGACGGACAGACAGATAGATAAATAGATTGACAGACAGACAGAGATGGATAGACAGACAGACAGACGGACAGATTATTCGTCAGACAGACGGACAGACAGACAGACAGACAGACAGAGAGATAGATAGATAGAGAGAGTGTTACGAACCCCGTTACAAAAGTGCTCGTTAAAAGGGGTAAGCAACATAAAGACACGCGATAACAAGATAACACTTTGAAATAATTTATTATGGGATCAAAACTCACGTATCAGTAGGCAACTGATAGAGGACAGAGATAGACAGACATAGACCAACGTGACATAGAAACAAACATTCAAACACAGCTGAACAGCGGCTGGCGGAAACCTCATGACGCCCACAGGACTCCTCGTCAATCCTCTCAAGCCCTTCTCCCTCAGTGGACGTCAAGCTCTTCACAGAGCTTAAAAATAGTGATCGCTACGATCACGCCGCTGTGGGAAACAAACATATCCCTTACGTTCCGCCCTCTTCTCTCTTTACTCTGATGTTATATAGGCTATCCAGCCTAAATACTAGACCAGCTGCAGGTGTGCAGGGGCGGAGCCTATTATGAAAGAGAGAACCGGATCAATGAAAGAGATATACACAAATAACATAACTCTGGCCGTAACACTTCCCCCCCCTGAAAGCAGAAACAGTTTTTTCGTTCTCCCCTCTTCTCATACTGAGAAAATAAAAGTGAAAAACTGATTCTGAAAATCAGAGAAAAGTATATAGACCTAAACCCTCGACAATGCATCGGCCACTACATTCGCAGATCCTTTCTTATAACGGATCTCTAAGTTATATGGTTGCACAATTAATGCCCATCGCATCAGACGTTGATTGTGATTATACATCTTACTCAAGAAAATTAACGGATTGTGGTCCGTATAAACAATCACAGGAAACATACTGGCCCCCACATAAACGTCAAAATGCTGTAGTGCCAGCAACAAAGCTAACGTTTCCTTCTCTATTGTAGAGTAATTAAACTGATGACGGTTGAACTTAGCAGAGAAGTAGGACACAGGATGAGGTATTCCGTCAGCACCCTCCTGTAGAAGAACAGCTCCCGCTCCCACAGCACTGGCATCTACCTCCATCTGAAACGGAGAGAAAACGTCCGGGGCAGACAACACTGGAGCACTGCAAAGAAGAGACTTGGCCGACAAAAATGCCTGTTGGCACTCATTAGTCCAAACAAAATCAACTTTCGGACTACATAATCGAGTTAAGGGAGCTACAACACTCGAAAAATTTCTACAAAAACACCGGTAGTACCCTACCATTCCGAGAAATCTACGCAGCTCTCGCCTTGTAGAAGGTACTGGCTATTCTAGTACGACAGACACTTTTCCCTCTAATGGCCGAACGTGACCATTTCCTACCTGCTTTCCCAGGTATGTAACAGAGGCCTTAGCGAATTCACATTTCCTCAAATTCAATGTTAAAGACGCAGCAGCTAAACGACAGAACACATCATATAGCGTTGACAGATGTTCAGCCCATGTAGATGAGTAAATAACTACATCATCCAAATAGACGTTACAATTAGAAACATCACCTAAAACCATGGACATCAATCTCTGAAACGTCGCTGGGGCCATACGTGTATACTGAAGAAAAGAATCAGGAGTTACAAATGCAGAAATCTCAGAGGCGCGTTCGGTTAAAGGCACCTGCCAGTAACCCTTCAGCAGATCCAACTTCGTAATGTATTTCGCTGCCCCAAGAGTGTCAATACAGTCATCGATACGCGGGAGAGGAAAAGCGTCGGGTACAGTAATGGAATTAACTTTCCTAAAATCAGTACAAAAACGAGAAGATCCATCTGCCTTTGGCACTAAAATGCACGGTGAGCTCCATGGGCTAGCACTCGGAACAGCAAATCGGTTTTTCAGTAGATACTCTACTTCAAGTTTCATTGCCTCTCTTCTACTCACCGGGCAGCGATATGCATGCTGCTTTATGGGCCGCGCATTACCGACATCAATGTCATGTCGAATGACAGAAGTACCAGGAGGGACATCGCTGAAAAGACTCGGGAAACTGTCTAACATTTTCCTTATATCCTTCAGCTGTTCACTAGACAAATATGACAGTTGAGAGGAAAGAGTTGACAACACCTCAGAGTTCTTCAAACAACCGCCATTCAAGACCTCCATAGATACTTTTAACCCATCATCCACATCGATAGGAAAATCGGTAGGTAAAGTATACGTAAGCAATGAAACTCGCTCTTCCACCGGCACCACTGTTTCAGGAACGCTAACGATCTCGTCTATATGATCACGACCCAAATATGACTTTAACATATTTACGTGACATAAACGAGTTTTTCGCCTCCGTTCCGGAGTATGTATGATGTAGTCCGTGTCACTCACCTTATTTTTGACTAAATAAGGACCTGAAAAACGTGCAGACAGAGCAGATCCAGGGTTAGGAATCAATACTAAAACCTTTTCCCCAGGTAAAAAATTACGCATAACTGCCTTCTTATCAAAACAGCGTTTCATTTTATCCTGTGAAAGAGAAAGAGCTTCTCTTGCTACTGCGCAAGCATTCTGTAAACGTTCACGAGAGCGAGAAATGAAATCAAGAGTGTTGGTCTTCTCAGAAGGACCTGAATCAAGAAATTCCTCCTTCAGCATTTTTAAAGGTCCTCGAACATTGTGACCAAACACCAACTCTGAAGGGCTAAAACCAAGCGACTCCTGTCGCGCCTCACGCAACGCGAATAAAACTAGAGGAACTCCTTTATCCCACTCGTTCGCAGTCTCAACACAGTACTTGCGCAGTGAAGATTTTAAAGTCTGGTGCCAGCGCTCCAATGCTCCTTGAGACTGTGGATGAAAAGCACTTGACACTACATGTGAAACTTTAAGAGCCTTCAATGAATTACGAAATACCCGAGATAAAAAATTTGATCCCTGATCTGTTTGGACCGTTTTTGGTAATCCGAAAGTCGTAAAAAATTTCGTAAGTGCTTTTGTCACAGTTTTAGCAGTTATATTCCTTACTGGAATAGCTTCTGGATATCGAGTAGCTACGCACATTATCGTCAGTAAATACTGACAACCAGATTTTGTGCGAGGAAGTGGACCCACACAATCCACGAGTACACGTTCAAATGGTTCACCTACCGCAGGTATCGGGCAAAGCGGAGCAGGCGGCACAAGCTGGTTAGGTTTTCCACCCACCTGACAGAGGTGGCATGTTTTACAGTACCTAGAGACATCAGTTTTTAACCCTGGCCAGAAAAAATGCTGGAGTACCCGGTCATAAGTCTTATTTATCCCAAGGTGTCCAGACCAAGAATGGTCATGGGCTAAACTCAAAACATGTTGTCGGAATTTTAAAGGCACCACTATCTGCTGCACCACATTCCAATCATCTGCCTGCTCAACATTTATAGTTCTACTCCACCTGCGCATCAAAACATTGTCATTCCAGTAAAACTGTTGATTACGCAAAGACGGCAAACCATTCTCAGCACTCACACGACATTTTTCTAACGTCTGGTCATTCTTCTGAGCGTCAATTAAAGTCTCCCGTGAAATGAATACATCTGAAACGAGATCAAAACAAACAGGTGAACTTGCAGTCCTTTCATCATCATTCAAAGACTCTGGAAGCGTATTGTCTCTCAAAATCTCTGAAAAAACAGAATCACTGAGGTTATTCTCTTGCATATCACGTTTTTCTTGTGCTCGTGTAGTAATAGCACTAGCTGAAAACACATTTGGAAAACTTTTAATTAGTACATCAGAATGCGGCTCAATCTGCGGATCATTGGTCACGTGCACAACCGGCATTACCTTACCACCAGCAATATCGTTTCCCATTATAAAATCAATACCCATCACTGGTAGAGAAGGACGAACTGCTACTTCAAAACACCCAGATGCCAGATCAGACGCAACCCATACGCGATGAAGAGGAACGGTTAAAAACCCCATCTCAATACCTTGTACAATCGTACTAGTGCTACTCGCAGAATCAGCGCAAAAGTCTAAAGTGTCTGACAAAATAAAGGACTGAGATCCTCCAGTGTCACGCAAAATTCGTACTGGTTTGCGATTTTCAATACCTTCATTCAAAGACACAAATCCGTCAAAAACGAACGGTTGGAAACATTGACAGAGAGATGAATAGATGGATGGATGGACGGACGGACGGACGGACAGACAGACAGACAGATAAATCGTCAGACAGACGGACAGACAAATTGACAGACAGAGAGATGGATAGATGGATGGATGGACGGACGGACGGACGGACAGACAGACAGATAAATCGTCAGACAGACGGACAGACAGACAGAAACACAGACAGACAGATAAATCGTCAGACAGACAGATGGACAGACAGACAGACAGACAGACAGACAGATGGACGGACGGACGGACGGACGGACGGACGGACGGACGGACAAATCGTCAGACAGACAGACAGACAGACAGACAGACAGACAGACAGACAGACAGATAAATAGACAAACAAACAGACAGATAGAGTGATAGATGGATAGATAGACAGACAAGCTGACAGACAGACAGACGGATGATTGGATGGACAGACAGAGACACAGATAGATAGATTAATAGATAAACAGACAGACAGATACATACACAGACAAACAGACAGACAGACAGACAGACAGACAGATAGATACTTCACAAATGAAAGACAAGAAGCCATAAGTTCATTATGAGTTTACCTTTTATTAAATGACTATAAAAGCTACATTAAAATACAGACATGCTTTTGGTGATTGCTGGACTACTCAGAAAAAACAGGGTTTTGACAATCTTACATTCATACATGAACAGTGACTTATGTAAAGTTGTTATTGCATATCAGCAACACGTGGTCACAGACAGTAAAGGAGGAGTCAGGCAGGGCTGGCTTTAATTGTCAAATGGCAGCATTTCATTGAGCAGTTATGATGTGAGCACACTCTGTTCCATGACCAGTCCCTCGTGGACTCAAATTAGCTGTGATTCTCGCACTTGACTTGCTGTCATTGGGCAGGTGATGAGGTTTCTCTCGTTCGGTGGCACATGCCTTTGTTTACAAACACAGAGAGGTAGTTATAAGGGTGTGCATCAAAATGACTTTCAAAACAATTATTGCAGGGACAGTCCCATGATCACAATGATAATGATGAAGTCTTTGTACCTGCCCAGGTCATAGTTCACTTACAAAATTGAACCTGCGACCTGTGTGACTAGAAAACAATGTTTTAAAAATAGAATGTACATGCTTCAATGAATTGCATAACTAACATTACATCTAGTACAGATTCAAAACAACAAGGGCAATAATGCAGATCCTGTGTATGTAGCCTTATGTGAACTACTAAATTAAAACGCAGCCACAAATACAACCCGCTGTAACAACTGTTCTTATGGGCCCTGAAGCTTGTGCTATACAAAACTGAGCGCTAAAAGCACGAAGTGTTCTCAGCTAAAGGCACCTCAGGCAACACAAGCACTCTCGTCCTTTACTGACTCGCTCTCGTCTCTCGAAATATCACTTTGCCCTGCTGTGCCATTCACTTTGGTCTTCGCTGAACATCATCTTGCTCTTAAAATCACTCAAAAGATAATTACATTCAACGAACCTACTTTGACTTATATATCCATTAAATGAGGCCTTTTCAATGACAAAAATTGAATGGAATCAAATATTTGAATCTAGTCTTGTACGAACTGAAATTTATTTTAATACCTGATACAATGAATATGAAAATGAATACGCATGACCACACAACATATTATTTATATACACGTGTATATGTAAGGGATAATCAACGGTTAGCCGTGCGTTAAAGGATTTTAAATGCACGACGTGGAAGTGCATTTTAAATCCTTTAACGCACGGCAAGCCATTGATTATCCCGCTTATTCCATGGTTATAGACAAATTAAAACTAGGATTGATATTTGCAACGCAAAATTTGACTGAATGGATAAAAAAGACGGTTATTTTCATCAGTTATGACACGCAGCTCTAGCATTCTGGCCGCTTCAAATCAGACTCAGAGATTAAATAGTCCGGTAAAGTCACATTTATTTGAATGAAATTTAGCATTTACTTCAGTAGATTATCGATCAACCAAGAGAGAGTGTGAAGGCAAGAGAGATGACAGTTGTGTGTGCGTAACGTTACCTGCCTGCATGCTGTGCGTCTCTCTCTACAAACAACGATTCATTCAAAAACAGCAGCTTTACTACCCCGTTGCTGAGGAATATAATGTAGCGATCTAGTATCTAGGATATTTTAATAAGGATCGCAGGCAAACGCTTTATGTATGTGTATGTATGTGCGCAGCACAATGCGATCTCCGACCTCTCTCTCTCTCTCTCTGTGTGTGCTTTTGCGTGCATCAATTAAAGCAGCGCATTAATATAGAACGGTGATTAAACTGACTTGGAACTACCTGTGCATTAAACGGTTTTACTGCACACCTGCCAGCCAATCAGAATACAGTATCCAGACATTCCATGGAATAAATATATATATAAAATTGTACACACACACACACACACACACACACACACACACACACACACACACACACACACACACACACACACACACACACACACACACACTTTTATTATAATATAAGAACGCTTTTTAAGTTTAAGAGTTATTTTAAAATAGTACTAAAAAAACAGAAAATAATGCTAGAGAATTTCTGAATATCTGGTATAAAATTTCTCTAAAAATATAAAAATTTTCTTTTTACAAAACTGCATTTGCTACACAAAAGTATTACTTTTTTTTGAACTAGCAGATTAATAAACTAACCTAAACACACATTAAAAATGAGTGTCTGTTTTAGTTCAATTATACTACCAATCAGATTTGAGAGCCAGAACAAACTGTTGTATAAACATATATAACATATTATATTATGCAAAAACAAACAAAACAAAGACATACAACCAGAAGTAAAAAAAACAACAACACACATTTTTATTTTAATATTACTAAATAAGATAATCAAAAATAAAATATAATACATTTCATTACATAAAATAATTATTTAAAATATAATTAATTCATATTATTTACTACATACAGATTTTAATCAACTAACCTAAACACACATTAAAAACTGAAAGTTTTGGTCCTCTAACCAATATATTTTTTTAAAAATTTGATAAATCCCCTCTTCTGTTCATGCTTTAAAAGTGTTTTCTATCTAAAGAGCATCACAAATCCATCAGCTGGAGCTATGAATAGGGCCGATCTGCTTCCACATCACTACATCCAGACAACACAAGCCACAGTAGTGGCAAAACGGCACGCCAAGCATGCTTTCAGATGAAAAACACTTCATCACAATGTGTCTCTCTCAAGCTCCACAGCCTGAGACCTCTGCAGTCCACCATCATATGATGAAAGTATGAAGCATGTGTGTCCGTATGGACCAGCTGCTTTTCACTGCACACCCTCTGGGGTCCACAGCAATTGTGTTTAAGCAGATTATCCTGCAGAGTTTAGCCACACTGGATTTAGCCGTTTGTCGGCACTGTGAGGAGCAGAAGGCCCAGCGAGAGCCACTGAGACAGAGCGGCCTGGTGAACAACAGAGGTGTAGAGCGGCCAGACCCAGGGGAAGACAGCAGGTACAGACTGTCTGGAAACTTACAAACTGAGCATTGGTAATCCTAAGTGACAGATGCCTATATTTGCAACAGGGGTAGTATATAACACAAAATAATGATCTCATAGGGTCAGAAAGCTTTTAGATTTCATCAAAAGTATCTTAATTTGTGTTCCAAAGATCAATGAAGGTCTTAAGGGTTTGGAACGACATGAAGGGGAGTAATTAATGACTTTCCCTTAAAATTGATAGTCCGTTCAAAAATTACTGACTGCTTTCTGTGGAACACAACAGTAGATATTTTGAAGAATGTTGGTAACCAAATCATTTTGGGCCCCATTGACTTCTATAATATGGATAAAAAAATACTGTAGAAGTCAATTAGCAACATTCTCAAAATATCTTCTGTAGTGTTCCACAGAAGAAAAACAGAGGTTTGGAATGACATGGAGATAAGTAAACGATGACAGAACTGACATTCTTTGATGGACTATCCCTTCAAATCACATATTCAAACTTGACACACCAGATTTGACGTCAATGACACCAAACGTCACTGGTTCTTGTGTATAAAGGTTTGAATATGCAAAACAGTTCTCCTATATTCCTCACACAAACCTATTTATATTTACAGCTTAAGAATACTTAAAATGTAGTGCACTGTTTATTTAAAAACTAATTTTATGGCGCCTTTTGTCATGTATGTTCACTTGGGGCCCTATGAAATTTTCTAGATTCCATTTTAATGGTTATATAAATTTTTTGGAATAAAAAAGCATGTACAATTCATAAAAAAAAACCTATGGAATCTGTTTTAGTTTTTCAAATTCTCTGTTTTCTGTTTTAATTGTTCTTGATTTATGATTTAGAGAAGCCCATTTCCACCACTGAATAAAAAAAAGGTTATTGCGACTTTTTATTTTACAATTCTGATTTCTTTTTCTTAGAACTGTGGGATACAAACACACAATTCTGCCTTTTTTTCTCAGAATTGTGGGACATAAGCTCACAATTGTGAGTAATAAAATCAGAATTGCGTAATATAAACTCACAATTGCGAGAAATAAATTTAGAATTGCATGATAAAACTCCCAGGTCTGACATTTTCTTGCAAGTGCGAGTTTATATCTTGCAATTCTGACCTTTTTTTTCTTGCAATTCTGTCTTTATTCTCAGAATTTTGATATAAACTTGTAATTGAATATTATAAAGTCAGAATTGCGAGATATAAACTGACAATTCAGACTGTTTTCTCACAAAAGTTTAAATCTTGCAATTCTGACATTTTTTTTTGTAATACTGACTTTCTTTCTTAGAATTGTGAGATATAAACTCGCAATTGCGTGTTATAAAGTCAGAGTTGCGAGATATAAACTGACAATTCAGACTGTTTTCTCACAAAAGTTTAAATCTCGCAATTCTGACCTTTTTTTCTTGTAATACTGACTTTCTTTCTTAGAATTGTGAGATATTAACTCGCAATTGCGAGAAATAAAGTCCAAAATGCGGGACATATATACAATTAAAAGGTCAGAATTGCAAGTTAAAAGGTCAGAATAGTGAGATATAAACTCACAATTGCGAGAAATAAAGGCAGAATTTGCGGGACACAAATGCAAGTTTAAATCTTGCAATTCTGACCTTTTTTCTTGCAATTGTGGGATATAAGCTCGCAATTGTGAGTTATAAAGTCAGAATTGCATAACATAAACTCACAATTGCGAGAAATAAATTGAGAACTGCATGATAAAAACTCCCAATTCTGAATTTGCAAGAAATATAGTCAAAATTGATTTCAATAAAAGATTTTCAAAAAAGATTTCAATATATTAGACATGGTTTTTTATTATTTTTTCTTAATTTAACCATTAAAACAGAGTCAAAAAAATTTAAATAAAAAAATTAAATTAGACAAAAAAAAAAAAAAAAGAGTTATTTAACTTTTCAAGTTGTGCAGCTGTGCATTTCAAGTTGTTGCCAATGTTGAGACATTCATTTAAAGTGCTACTTTGGAAGAGAGCTAAACTCTAAGTTACATTTATAACAACCGAGTGACCTGCACTTTAAAAACTTCGCACGGACTCGGGTTTCTATGTGTCTGAAAACATTCCCTAATGACTGGGTCCACTGGGGCAAACACAGCCTTCTAAACAGCAGGGTGATGCTGGGAAATCAGGAGCTAAGCCATAAATAAGTAAAAGCCACTCCGGCTCAGTGTTGTTAATCATGGGAGTTCATACTGCACGTATTTCCCCTGGGATTTGATCCCACCGCATCTTTTCTCAGTGTTGTTTATAAAACATCTAGAGCACAGCCACCAACACTGTCACCTGAATCTCAATGCAATCAGATAAGATCAGCATTTCCTTGATCAGCTTTCCTACTTTCGTTCAGTGTTGTTGCGTAACCATCGCACCCAAGTGAACGACAATGGCTATCGCACCCCTATCCAGCAGCCCGGCACGAACCTACACGCAGACGATTGTGTGCTGTATTTCAAGACATGTATCCCATCACTGCATCGGCAGGGTTGCCAGATATGCTGTAATCTTTTCCCCCTGGGAGCCCCTGGAAACCAGATACAGAGGAGGAAGATCAAACACTGGGCATAGGATCACATGTCTCCGCTGCTCGTACGGAGCGTGACGCGCACATGGCATACAGGGACAGAGGTTTTTCCCATAGCCTCCCACACTCTGACTCTTTTCAGAGGTGGGACGTCTGGTAATCACATGATTATATTCAAAGTAGTGTTTTTCCTCTGATTAACTACTTGTACAGAATCATGCAATTGTTACAATATTTATAAAATATAGAAGTTTATAAATATAAATACTTATAAAGTATACTACTTTAGAAAGAAAACTGCAACAAAATAACATAAAATGTATTAAACAACAAAATAAATTGTACATTATATCTACTATAATTTAAATGACCATTCTTAAAAAAAACAAAATAATAAAATAAAATAAAGCAAAACACAGCAGAAATAAAATAACAAATTGTATTGAATAACACAAAATGTACATTTTCTCTATAATCCCCCCCCCCCCAAAAAAATTAATTAAATTAAAAATAGAATAAAAAAGCAACACAAAACTGAATAAAATAACAAAATTTAATAAATAACACAAAATAAAATGTACATTTCATCTACTATCATTTAAACGACCTTCCTCAAAAAAAAAACTATAAAATTGAATTAAATAAAAAAGCAAAACAAAGCAGAAATAAAATTCAACATTAAATAACTCAAAATAAAATTAAAATAATCTCAATAAATATATATATATAAATAATTTTTTTTGTAGAGGAATGTGTACATATATATATATTATACATATATATATATATATATATATATATATATATATAATATTCAGTTTTAAAAAATTTAATTTTTTACTAATTTGCATAATTTTTTTTTAAATGTGTGTGTAATAATACTATTTTTTATTAAAACATTATTTTGTTAAGGAATATTTACCAGAAAAATGTAAATGTATATGTATATGTATATGTATATGTATGTATGTATGTATGTATGTATGTATGTATGTATGTATATGTATATGTATATGTATATGTATATGTATGTATGTATGTATGTATGTATGTATGTATATATATATATATATATATAGTAAATAAAATAAATTAATTAGAGACGTTTTGATTATTAAAATAAAAATGTAATTAAAAAACACAAAATAAAACTAAAAAAACTCAAAAGAAACAAAAACTAAAATAAAATCTAAAAGATTTAAAAGAAATGCACAGAAAAACTAAAAAGCAACAAAAAAAAGAATAAGAAAGCAAAACAGATAAAAGCAAAACAAAGTGAAGCAGAGTTGTATGCTGTTACTAGACACCTCTGAAACCAAAAAGAACACAATTTTTCTTTATGCTGAATTTGTTTCATTATGTTCGCATTTGATGTGCGACGAGGGACTTTTTTTATAAAACCAGAAACTTGCTAAAAGAAAGAGTCAGTTAGCCTGCATAAAAGTTTCTTTTCACCTGATTTTCTATGCATGTGAATGAAGAAAAATGTAGTTAGACCACTTTTATGCTTCGGAGTAGCAATTAAAATGTTCCTGGCAGAGATTCTGCTTCAGGAACTTTATTTCGAACTCCTCATTAACTGCATTATTGGTTCACGGGAGAATTAAAATTCTCAGAAGGTGATGCTGAAACTAAAGGAACAACGTGTTTGTGTCACACACACACACACACACACACACACACACACACACACACACACACACACACACACACACACACACACGAGAATGACCTTAACAACCCAGTCAAGGAAAGTTTCCCGCTCCCCCCTGACATCACTACAAGTGCTACAAAGGACAGTGCAAAGGCATCAGGAAGGTGGATGTTAAAAGTTAAAAGGCCAGATGCTTGTTTTCATAGCTGCTGTGACTCATCTGCTCCTGTGTCAGCTCCTTCCATAGAAGGGGGCAGGTGGAAATGGCAGGACGACGGCCTCTGGGGGCCCGAGGTTTTAAATACGGCCTGCTGACATAACTGACCGGAGATCAACGCTTCTGCTTCATTTTTCCGCCACACCTACTGCTTTTCCGCCTCATCCCAGAGGGTAAAGATGCTGGATGTACAATGGGGACGGAGACAGAGCTCAAAAAAGGATGCAGGAATTATTTATTTTTATCCTTGTAACACTCATAAGCTATCTTTATCATATGTGTTTTTCCAGTGACGGAAACAACGCAGGTTTGCTGAGTGTGAACATGGATGAATTTCTATAAATATGATATGTTTTTGATAAGTTTTGCCAAATACAAGCACTGACAATTGCTTTAATTTCTTATTTTATTTTGTTTTATTTAATCTTTAAATAAAAAAAATGACAAGAAAAATTTGACTGATATTTGGCATTATTTATATACTATTATAGTATTCATTAATATTTTAAATAAGTTTTCTATTTAATTTTAGTTTAAGTCTTAATAATTTTTATATGCTATTGTCATTTGTAATATTTTTGGATTTTTCATTTGAGTTTAAAATTTTAGTAGAAAATTAGCAATGTTGCAGCTAAATGAAATAAAATAAGTTTGTTTTTAATCTAATATACATTTTTTTTTTTATTTAATATCCAGTAACAAAAAATTACCTTTAAATATGATACGTTTTTAATGTGTTTTTGACTTATACCTTGCAAAATAAATTTCTCATTATTTGTCTTTTGTTTTATTTAATCTTTAAAAAAAATAAATAAATAAAACTGGGCAACTGGGGAGAAAAATTCCAGTGATATTTAGTATTTTTTATACTACTATAGTTAATTTTTTTATATTTTAAATTATTTTTAGTTTAAGTTTTGATCATTTTTATGTGCTTTTGTCATTTGTATTTTTTTTTATTCTAATAGCGTAATTTTTTTCATTTCAGTTTTAAATTTCAGTAGAATTTAATATTTGAAAACTTGAAAATTGAAAATGAGCAATGTTGCAGCTAAATTAAACAAGTTTTAACTTACAAAATATAATATCAGTTAACCAAAATGGTGCTGCTATACTGCATAGCTTCAAATATGATGCGTTTTTGATAAGCTTTTGACTTAGACCTAGCAAAAAAATACATGACAGTCCTGACAATTGCTTTAATTTCATATTATTTCTTTTATTTAATCTTTAAATAAGAAAACAATATTTAGCATATATACTATAGTATTATACATATTTTTAATTAGTTTTGAATTCATTTTAGTTTAATTTTTGATCATTTTATGAGCTTTTGTTATTTGTTTTTATTCTATTTTCCGTAAATTTGAGCTTTTTATAAAAATTAACTTAAAAAAGATTTTTAGAGTAAGGTTGTTTAATTTAACTACAATTTAGACTACTATAATTTAAAGTTTTCATTTTTTATTTTATTTAAATGTATTTTATTTATTTTTTATTTTTGGAGAAATTATAATAGATAAAATGTATATTTTATTTTTATTTTATTTTATTTTGTTTCTGTTATTTTATTTCTGCTTTGTTTTGTTTAGTTTTTTTATTTTAGTTTTAGTTTTTCAATTAAATAATTTGCTATATTAAATAAAATAAGTTTACTTTTGAAATCTAATATTTAGATTTTTTTAATGCAATATCCAATAAACAAAAAGGTGCTGATATACTGTGTACCTTTAAATCGTTTTTATTTCGTATTATTTCTCTTTTATTTAATCTTTAAATAAGAAAACAATATTCAGCATATATACTATTATAGTATTTATAAATATTTTGAATTTGTTTTGAATTCATTTCAGTTTAATTTTTGATAATTTGATGTGCTTTTGTCATTTGTATTAAATTTTGTTTTTTTTTTTTATTCTATTTTCCGTAAATTTTTGCATTCTTTTGCTTATGTTAAAAATGTATTATTTTTTTTTTTTGGAGGAAGGTTGTTTAAATTATAGTAGTTTAAATTGTAGTTAAATTAAAGTTTTCATTTTTTAGTTTATTTAAATTTATTTGATTTATTTTTGGAGAAATTATAGTAGATCAAATGTAAATTTTATTTTTATTTTATTTTATTTCTGCCTTTTTTTGTTTTGTTTTTTATTTTATTTTTCCGATTAAATAATCTGCTATATTAAATAAGTTTATTTTTGAAATCTCATATTTCGATTTTTTTTTTAAAATGCAATATCCAATAAACAAAATGGTGCTGATATACTGTGTACCTTTAAATTGTTTTAATTTCTTATTGTTTCTCTTTTATTTAATCTTTAACTAAGAAAATAAGGCCACTGGGAATAAACATTCCTGTGATATTTAGCATTATATAAATACTATAATATATTTTTTAAATTAGTTTTTAATTCAATTTTACTTTTATGTTTGGATTTTTTAATGTGCTTTTGTCATTTGTATTATTTTTTGTTTTTAATTCTATTTGGTGTTAATTTTTTTATTTCAAGTTTACATTTTAGTAGATTTTAATATTTCAAAAAGTAAGTGAAGTTAAGTATGTTTACGTTTCGTTTTTTTTTATTCTAATATTTAGAATTTTTTTAACGCAATAATCAGTAACCAATATGGTGCTGATAAACTGCATACCTTTAAATATGATGTTTTTAGTAAGTTTTTGACTTATACCTTGCAAAATATTTGTACCCTGACAACTGCTTTATTTCTTACAAAAACTCTCTACTTCCACAAGTATGCCACTCAAAAGTGGTGAAAAAAGCCCCATTTACCTCATTAAAGTATCACCTTTCATGGTCCCCTATGCTTTCATTTAAATCCTTATCGTTGAAGAGAATCCATACGGTCGCATTAATCACTTTGAATGTGAAGGATTGAGCCCAGATTAAAGCATCATTATAAACTAACCCCTCTTCAGCGAGTACAAAAACCAGCCAAACCAAACCAACGTGGCCACCTGTCAGTTTAATCCCATCCCAAAGTAGACAGAACGGTAAAACACATTAATTATTGTCAGCACTGTCGAACAAACGTTTATGATGGAGGATCAAATGCCGACTACACAGAGCAAAGATGTATTAATCTCGAACATAAATGATTCAGTACCTGCTTTTGGTTTCTTGACATTCCTCATTCTTGCTGCTATCTGGCTGCACAAGTGTTTGAGCTGCTGTTTGCTGAGATCTAGAGCTGCGGTTCTTCAGCAAGAAGGAACTTCCTCGTCCGGACTGACCTCGGCTTCTTCTGCGAGCCACTTTACCCACAGGCCCTGACCTCACACGCCAGGCTGAAGAGCTGGAGCTGTGAAGAGTCAGAAATAAATACTCAAAACTTACCCTCAAAAGTAAATTATGACACTAACAATCTAAACTATCTCTTTAAAGAAGTAGTTCACTTTCAGAACGACAATTTACAGATAATTTACTCACCCCCTTGTGATCCAAGATGTTTATGTCTTTTTTTTCTTCAGTCGTCAAGAAATTATGTTTTTTGAGATATACATTTCTGGAAATGTCTCCATATAATGGACTTAAATGGTGCTCCGATTTTTAAACCTTCAAAATGCTGTTTAAATGCGGCTTCAAAGGGCTGTAAACGATCCCAGCCGACGAAGAAGAGTCTTGTCTACCGAAACGTCATTTTCTTAGAAAAATATATTTTTATATACCTTTTAAGCACTGAAACTCGTCTAGCACTAGGGCTAATGCGCATTCGCGTCTATACGTTCTACGTAATCACGTCGAAAGGTCACTCGTGACGTATGCGAAACTACAGACCCAGTGTTTACAAAGCAAACTTGAGAAGAGAGAAGTGCAACGCAATCAAACATTCTTTAGCAACAAGGTACAACAAAGTACAACGATGTCGGACAATTTTGAAGCTGGAGGAGCACATGAGATGGAGTTTTCGACGTTCCCTACCTTTTTGAGCCGGAATACACAAACCATAGCTGTACATACGTAGATGCCTCATTAGCGACCGTTTCTATGGGCCGTTCCAATATGGCGGACACATCTACGTGCTTGGAGCGGTCCAATGAGGCATCTACGTATATACATCTATGACACAGACGATAATGAAGAATACTGCGACGGCGACACAAGCCTCGGGCAGACCGCGTTCAAACGAGACGAGATGGTGGTGCAAGTGTGGAAAATGCCCACATTTCCAATGGAGCAGGAATCTCGGTGCTGTCAGGACTGGACCAAATTAAATGTGTGTCATTCCACACGCAGTAACTCTGGAACGGTCCTTCGTCTCCAAGCTAGTAAACACTGGGTTTCCTTTGCACTGCGTGACCTTTCGACGTGATTACGTAGAATGTATAGACACGAATGCGCATTAGCCCTAGTGCTAGACGAGTTTCAGTGCTTAAAAGGTATATAAAAATATATTTTTCTAAGAAAATGACCGAACGTTTCGGTAGACAAGACTCTTCTTCGTCGGCTGGGATCGTTTACAGCCCTTTGAAGCCGCATTTAAACTGCATTTTGAAGGTTCAAAAATCAGAGCACCATTTAAGTCCATTATATGGAGAAATTTTCAGAAATGTTTATCTAAAAAAAAACATAATTTCTTGACGACTGAAGAAAAAAAGACATAAACATCTTGGATCACAAGGGGGTGAGTAAATTATCTGTAAATTGTTGTTCTGAAAGTGAACTACTCCTTTAAGTCAGACTTAAAATTGTATGAATTTTATTGCATAAACCTTGTGGCATCTGCAAACAATTAATGGGATGTTTCTCAAATTCAAATTCACGTTGAGATCTTTTTACAGTATCATTGTTACACTGGAGCAACAGGACACCATATACACACCGATTTATCTGAACATCAGAGGAAGCAGCTGTAGTCCTGATACACCCTATTTACTGTATTCACCTAAACACACACACACACACACACACACACACACACACACACACACACACACGTTGGGTTTACATGTTTTATGGGGACATTCCATAGGCGTAATGGTTTTTATACTGTACAAACCGTACTTTCTATGGCCCTACACCTACCCTACACCTAAACCTAGCCCTCACAGGAGATTGTGCACACTTTTACTTCCTCAAAAAAACTCATTGTGCATGATTTATAAGCCTGTTTCCTCATGGGGACCTGAGAAATGTCCCCACAAGGTCAAAATCTACTGGTATTCCTATCCTTGTGGGGACATTTGGTCCCCACAACGTGATGAATACCAGGTACACAGACACACACACACACACACACACACACACACACACACACACACACACACACACACACACAATTACACAGTGCATCACAAAACACATGTAAACATAATAACACTTGTGATCATCACCACTGAGTAACAGAGAACCAGACACATTAGCATGGCTGTTGACCTAGAACTAGTCCTAATCACAGTCATTAAACATTTAAATAAAACAGATTTTATTTTATTTTTTCTGAGTAAGAGTACACACAATACATTTATTTTAATTACTTATAATAATAACAATAATAATAATAATAATATATCATATGCATTTGAGCCTTGTTCTACAAAGATAATGATAATCATAAAATAAAATAAAGATTAATCAGAATGGTTAATGTGATATAATTAAAACAAGATAAATTTAATTGGGAGGTTGCAAAGTGCACTTGCAAATTAAGTTTTAAACCTTTCTAAAAATTACTAAACCCGAAAAATCAACAACTAGGGCTTAATTAGTTTTTATTTTTAATATTTTCATTTAAGCTTTAGTCGTTTTATATGATTGTCATTTGTATTTAGCTTAAATGTATTTATTTGTGTTACATCTATTATCATTTATGGTTTCAACTTATTTTTACTTCAATTCATTTCACTTCAACTAGTTGCTAACATTTCTAGTGGTCTATCATAATATTTAATATCTAATATTTCTATTTATTTAAGCTTCATTAAAAAACACTGCTTAATTTAACATATTTGTATTTGTTATTTTACTATTATTTCAACTTATTTCTATTATTTCAATTAATTTTACTTTGACTAGTGGCAACATTTTTAATTTTCAACCGAATTCAAGTTTTTTCATAATACTTAATTTCTAATATTTCTATTTAAGCTTCATTAAAAACACTGCTTAATTCAACATATATTTGTATTTGTATATTTTACTATAATCAAATTATTTTTATTTCAATTCATTTTACTTTAACTACTGGCAACATTTCAAATTTTCACCCAAATTCAAATTTTCACCAAATTTTTATTTGTGTTAAATTTATTATCATTTTGCTATTTCAACTTATTTCTATTTCAATTAATTTTACTTTAACTGTTTGCTAACATTTCTAGTGGCAACATTTCTCATTTTCACCCAAAAGCAAGTTTTTCATAATATTTAATATCTAATATTTCTATTTATATAAATAAATATATAAATATATTTATTTTTAATTTCGATTTTTAAGTTTCATTAAAACATAGCTTAATTTAAAATATATTTAAATTTAGCTTAAATTTATTTGTGTGTTAAATTTATTACCATTTTACTATTTCAACATTTCTATTTCAATTCATTTTACTTTAACTAGTTGCTAGCATTTCTAGTGGCAACATTTATAACTTTCACCCAAAAGCAAATTTTTAATAATATTTAATATCTAATATTTATATTTATTTATATATAAATATAAATATTATAAATTATTATCATAATTATTTTTTTATTTCTATTTTTAAGCTTCATTAAAACGTTGCTAAATTGAATATATATTTAGCTTAAATGTATTTTTATTTGTGTTAAAATTTTTTACCATGTTACTATTTCAACATTTCTATTTTAATTAATTTTACTTCAACTAGTTGCTAACATTTCTAGTGGCAACATTTCTCATTTTCACCTAAAAGCAAGTTTTTCATAATATCTAATATTTCCATTTATTTATATAAATAAATATATAAATATATTTATTTTTTAATTTCTATTTTTAAGTTTCATTAAAACATTGCTTAATTTAATATATATTTAAATTTTGCTTAAATTTATTTTTATTTGTGTTAAATTTATTACCATTTTACTATTTCAACATTTCTATTTCAATTCATTTTACTTCAACTAGTTGCAACATTTCTCATTTTCACCCAAAAGCAAGTTTTTCATAATATTTAATATCTAATATTTCTATTTATATATATAAATAAATATATAAATATTTATTTTTTAATTTCTATTTTTAAGTTTCATTAAAACATTGCTTAATTTAAAATATATTTAAATTTAGCTTAAATTCATTTTTGTGTTAAATTTATTACCATTTTACTATTTCAACATTTCTATTTCAATTCATTTTACTTCAACTAGTTGCAACATTTCTCATTTTCACCCAAAAGCAAGTTTTTCATAATATTTAATATCTAATATTTCTATTTATATATATAAATAAATATATAAATATATTTTTTTATTTCTATTTTTAAGTTTCATTAAAACATTGCTTAATTTAAAATATATTTAAATTTAGCTTAAATTCATTTTTGTGTTAAATTTATTACCATTGTACTATTTCAACATTTCTATTTCAATTCATTTTACTTTAACTAGTCACTAACATTTCTAGTGGCAACATTTATAATTTTCACCCAAAAGCAAGTTTTAATAATATTTAATATCTAATATTTCTATTTATTTATATATATAAATATAAATATTATATTATTAAAATATAATATTAAAATATTATAAATTATCATAATTATTTTTTTATTTCTATTTTTAAGCTTCATTAAAACGTTGCTAAATTGAATATATATTTAGCTTAAATGTATTTTTATTTGTGTTAAATTTATTACCATGTTACTATTTCAACATTTCTATTTTAATTAATTTTACTTCAACTAGTTGCTAACATTTCTAGTGGCAACATTTCTCATTTTCACCTAAAAGCAAGTTTTTCATAATATCTAATATTTCCATTTATTTATATAAATAAATATATAAAAATATTCATTTTTTAATTTCCATTTTTAAGTTTCATTAAAACATTGCTTAATTTAATATATATTTAAATTTAGCTTAAATTTATTTTTATTTGTGTTAAATTTAATACCATTTTACTATAGTTTTTCATAATATTTAATATCTAATATTTCTATTTATTTAAGCTTCATTAAAACAACATTGCTTAATTCATATAATATAATTCATTTAATATATTCATATTTAGCTTAAATGTATTTATTTCTGTTACATTGGTTATCATTTTACTATTTCAACTTATTTCTAATAAGCTGCTGACATTTCTATTGCCAACTTTTTACATTTCCACCCAAAATTCAATTTCATATCTAATATTTCTATTTAAGCTTCATTAAAACAACACTGCTTAATTCAACATATATTTGCTAAAAACAAGTTTAAATACCTTAAGCTATTTTTTTTTTAAATTAAATATATCTTTTTTATGATTACTTTTTTTGTTAGCTATCTACATGATGCAAAATACTATTCTAAATTTCCTGATCTTTTGTGCAAAACTCGAAGTTTTATAGTGTCATTTCTGATACCACATTTATGCAAATTGGGATTTTCTAGCTGCTATAAAAAACCCTCAAATCCCAGAGTCCCTTCATAACTCTGCAACCCATGAGTAAAATGTGTTTTCTCAAAGGGCCAATGAATTTTTGTATTTCACCACAGGTTTAGCTCTAGGGCATTTACGCCTGCTTTTCTGGGATCAGGGTGAAGTGTTGAAAACCTGATCTGGAAGTTTTGGACACACACAGAGAAACAGCTTACTTATTTCCTCATCATGTCAAATTAGAAAAATCCACACACTGACCCTCGGTGACCCGATTCGGTCTGAAGGATTTCATTCTACTGACACTAATGCGGGAGCTGCTGGGAATGACAGGTATGTAGGTTTGCTTTTCCTACTTTTATTAGGAGAAAGGTTTGTGAAACAGAACCAGGGTTTTCAAACATTGAAATTTACAGCATAAATATTCATTAATTTCAATTCTTGTAGATCTATGGGGTACTGCATTCAGCAACAAATTTCAAAAGACACCTGCCACCCTAAAGTGCACTTTATATCTAGGCATCTCAGCAATGTTCTGTATGAACACAAGCTCTCATAATAAAATGCGGTGACGTGCATCTGAACTTGAATTTCCTGCACGAAGATAATCAGATACACACACATGCAAACAGGTGAGTAGACACGCAAAACTATCGCAACTAGCCAGAAGCATTTTCTCAGACAGTTAAAGCTCCAGAACAAGATTCATTCTTGCTCACACAAAAGTACAAAGCCATAAATTATGTCACTCTGTGACGAAGAGAGAGAAAAAAACAAAAAAAAAAACGCAAGGATCTGATAAGTGACATACATCTATATTTAACTACTGATAAAGTGATAGCTCAAACTAAAATATTTTTTTCAATTATTTTTTATCTCATCATATTCCAAACCTGGATGACTTTATTTCTTCCGTGGAAAACAAAAGAAGATATTTCAAATAATGTGCTGGCTACTCTTTTACATACACTACCAGTTTTTAAAGAAGTCTCTTCTGCTCACCAAGCCTGCATTTATTTGATCCAAAGTACAGCAAAAACAGTAAAACTTTAAAATATTTTTACTATTCAAAATAACTGTTTTCTATTCGGATATATTTTAAAATATAATTTATTCCTGTGATTTCAAAGCTGAATTTTTAGCATCATTACTCCAGTCACATTATCCTTCAGAAATGATTCTAATCTGATAATCTGAATCAATAAACTGATTTGCTGCTCAAAAATGTTGAAAACAGCCGAGTAGAATTTGTTTCAGGTGTCTTTGATGAATAGAAAGTTCAGTAAAACAGCATTTATATGAAATAGAAATCTTTTGTAACATTATAAATGTCTTCATCATCACTTTATCAATTTAAAGCATCCTTGCTAAATAAAAGTATTAATAATTTCTTTCCCAAAAACATTTTTTTTATTAATACATTGGAAATTATTTCTTTATCTTATTTTTAAGTGCCATTCCTTGACCTCCATATTTATAGTAATTCAATCAAAAGATAGATTTTGTTTGTGTTCCACGGAAAAAAAAGAACGTTTTGAAACAATATGAGGGTGAGTAAATAATGAAGAAGTTTGAATGTATTAAATGAACAGTTCTTTCAATGTGACACAGGTATTAAAGTCAATTAAAACATTGTACCAATTTGCTGAACCTATTTAAACACAAAAGAGGACAGACTGTTCAGCGTTGTGTCTTTATTTCTTTTACACACCTGTCTTCAGTGACGCCTCCATCTGAATCTTGAGAAGGGAGCTGCTCTTTCTTGACCCCACCCGGAGTGGAATTCTGGGAACGCCTGCTACTGTTTCTCCTGCTTCGACCCTGAATCATATACAGTACATTCTCAGACTAAATATGTATAGGATAAATGCACAGCATAGCAAAAAAATGCGTCAAGTGTATCTTCTCTCTGATAATGACAGTGGAGTTGCTGCCAACGCATTGTCATTTTTGATTTCAATTGATGCAGGTCATAAAGTGGTCATAAAAAGAGATGAACTGTACCTGTGCCTGATTGAAGGACGTGGAGATTCTAGTTTTGGGGAGGCGGCCGAGGGCAGGGCTTCTCTTGGCAGGAGAAGACCTAGCAGTTCCACTGTACTTCCCCGATTCCAAAAGGTAATGCTGAGCAACTTTCAGTAGCCGCGTGAAAACATTCTTAGTGCTGGAGCCTAGAGCCGCTGGAGAAACACAGATTGCAGAAAATGTATTTGTCTGATATATCAACATTTATATAAATGTAAACATAATAAGTGATAGCTGTTCATGAGTTCTTGTTTGTCCTGAACAGTTAAACTGCCTGCTTTACCTCAGAAAAATCCTTCAGGTGCCACAAATTCTTTGGTTTTTCAGCATTTTGTGTATTTGAACCCTTTCCAACATTGACTGTATGATTCTGAGATCCATCTTTTCACCCTGAGGACAACTGAGGGACTCGTGTGTAACTATTACAGAAGGTTCAAACGCTCAATGATGCTTCAGAAGGAAACACAATGCATTAAGAGTGGGTGAAAACTTTTGAAATTTTAAGATCAGGGTAAATGTAACTTATTTTGTCTTCTGGAGAACATGTAAGTATCTTCTGTAGCTTCTGAAGGGCAGTGCTAAATGAAAAAAATATTATATATAGGCAAAATAAGAAAAAATGCACACATCTTTCTGTTCAAAAGTTTTCACCCCCCAGCTTTTAATGCATAATTTTTCTTTCTGGAGCATCAGTGAGCGTTTGAACCTTTTGTTATAGTTGCATATGAGTCCCTCAGTTGTCCTCAGTGTGAAAAGATGGATCTCAGAATCATAGTCATTGTTGGAAAGGGTTCAAAGACACAAAAATGCTGAAAAACCAAAGAATTGGTAGGACCTGAAGGATTTTTCTGAGAAACAGCAGGCAGTTTAACTGTTCAAGACAAACAAGTGACTCATGAACAGCTATCACTTATATTAACATTTATATAAATGTTGATATATCAGACAAAAACTCTCACTGATGCTCCAGAAAGAAAAATTATTAATTAAGAGCCGGGTGGTGAAAAGAAGATGTGTGCATTTTTCTTATTTTATATTTTTTTATAAATATCATATTTTTTTTTTCATTTAGCACTGCCCTTCAGAAGCTACAGAAGATACATGTTTCCCAGAAGACAAAATAAGTTACATATACCCTGATCTTCAAATTCAAAAAGTTTTCACCCCCCGGCTCTTAATGAATTTGTGTTTCCTTCTGAAGCATCAGTTAGCGTTTGTACCTTCTGTAATAGTTGCATATGAGTCCCTCAGTTGTCCTCAGTGTGAAAAGATGGATCTCAAAATCATACCGTTATTGTTGGAAAGGGTTAAAATACACTTGAAGGACAAACAAGACTCATGAACAACTATCACTAAACAAAAAAACACAGCTGTGGATCATTTAGGTAACAACAGTGTTAAGAATCAAGTGTATGTAAACTTTTGAACAGGGTTATTTTTAATAAATTAAACTATTATTTTCTCTTGTGGACTATATGTAAATGTCGTTTATATGAAATATTTTATTCAGGTCAGTACTAAATAAACAATAACATGCATTTTGCATGGTCTCTCTTATTTTGGTAAAATAATTAACAAGGGGTATGTACACTTTTGACTTAAACTAGGACAAAAGGTATTTTAGATCCACTTTTAAAGCACTTGGCTCTTAAAAAAAAATCTAAAAAAAGCACCAATGGTTGAACTTTTGTGAACTGTAGTATATTTCCAGACACAAACAAACATCACACCACAGACGGGCCCACAGCACAGAACTGAATGTTATCAGACTATCACATTTACACAGGTGCTGCCGGCCTGCTCTTGCTAAAGCAGGCTGTGTGCTGGAGAACAGATATCCATGCTGGCCACATATGCCACTAGGGATTCTGTCAGTCCCCTGTAATCTCATCAACAGAACAAGGAAATGTGGGCTGTATTGTATTTCAAAGCGTCTGTTTTGGTGGTTTTGAATCGTGTAGGTGACAGAGTACAGCTCTGTAAAACTCGAGTGTAATTCGCTTGACATTGAATACGTGAATCGGTGACCTGAAGTACAGTGTGTCAAGGGTTTTAGCCTATTGTCTTGATTTCTTTTTCTGGGCTTTTCGCCAACAGCATTAACTCGTGCCGTGTGATTGGATCTAAGCGACGTTTTAATCTCATGGATGATACGGCAGGGTGCCGTCTTAAGGTACTCAAGGTACGTTATGACAGTGTATCCATGTGACCCTTTAGGTTAAGAGCATGGAGGTCCAGACCTGCCTAAATGACTCATAAATCATCTATATGAACTGGCTCACCTTTTTTGGAAGTGCTCCTGACAACTTCTTGTGAAGGTTTTTCATCTTGTTGTCCATCGCAGAGAGAACTTGTATAGCCTTTCGCACATTCTTTTTTCACTTTCTCTGCAAAGACAGATGTGAAACAGAATTTTTTTTATGTGTATATAAAACATCTGGTTAAAAAAAGTTAATAAATACAAGGAAATACAAAAAAAATACATGCATTAAAAAATATAAAGATTTGAAAATAAATTATATAATTAAAAAATAAAAACACAAAAAAACATTTAAAAATCAAACTAATTATATAAAATAAAAAAACAAATTAAAAAACAAACAAAAATAATCAAAAATTGTATTATATAAATACAACACAAAAAATACATACAAATTACACAAATAAACACTAAATTAATTATATAAATAAAATAAACAAAAAATCAACACATTTAAAATGAAATACATACATTTAAAAAAATATAAAGATTTGAAAATTAAAATAAATTATATTACAAATTTTAAATGAAAACAAAAACACCACATTTAGAAATCAAACAATAAATAAATCTAAAAAAACAAAAGAAAATACATTAAAAAATTAATTATATAAATACAATAAAATAAATACATATTAATTATAAAAATTAATATTAAAATAAATACAAAATATAAATAAACACAGCAAAAAGAAATACAATTAAAATTAAATGATATAAGTACAATAAAATAAACGCATACAAAGCAAAAATATACATTTAAAAATATAAAGATTTGAAAAGTAAAATAAATTATATTACAAAATTAAAATAAAAACAAAAAGATCACATTTAATACTACAGGGCCGTTGAATGCTTGAATCTGATTGGCTGACGAACGTTCTAAAGGTGTGCATTATTTTCAGGGAAACGTATGGCGAACGTAGTTCCAGGCAGCTTTTCACCGCAGTACATGTCTATATCACTTCGCCACACGATTTCAGTTATTTCAAAGGTCCTTACAGCCCAAAACAGCAAAATAACCAAAAGCTACAGTGACACTGGCAAAACTAATACATACGGTAAACAACAGGATAAAAACGACAGATTATGTCTGTTTTTTCGACAATATTACGTTTTATTATGTACGGAAAGCACATAACGTTACTCTATTTCTCTCGCTCTCTCTCACTCACAGACGCACACACATACAGTTAGCACTCACGTTACGTTAGCATTCGCGCAAATGTTGTTAGCGCATCTCTGACGATAAACAACTTAAAAACGACATGACAGTTCTCACGGGAGGTAACAACGGCGTGGTCTTGAAGAAAATGAACTTAGAGTTTAACTGTCAGTAGAGACGATGCTGCCAGTCATCTTTGAGAGGCACAGACTTGAGAGAGGTAATTTACGATCTTAAACTCTCTCCCCCCTCTCTTTCCGTCCGTCTGCTTGTCTGTCGGTCTGTCTAAACTTCATTATTAACTGCATTAGTTTGCTATCAACGGCTCAAGCGTCGTTACTAGGTCTAAAATTACGTTTTGGAACTAGCAACGAAGCTGTTATATGAGCTGCGTAAGAAATTAATCCTACTCACAATAGCGTTTTAAGGATAAAAACCGGACGAATGTCTTGAAATATATCATCTGATCGATGTCTTTAGGTGTGGTAACTGTAGTATAAGCGGAATAATTGACTTCGGGCCGTAGAATTCTGCGAACTCCGCTTCGTGTCGTGACCGCATCACCACCTCGGGTGTGCATTATTTTCTAAGAATTCTACAACCCGTCGTCAATTATTCCTTACTTATATAAATAAACAATAAATAAATAATCTAAAAAACGAAAAAAGGAAATACATTTAAAAAATAAATAAGACTACAATCAAATAAATGCATGCCAATTACATAAATAAATATTAAACTAATTATATAAATAAAATAAATACAAAATATAAAATAAATAAACAAAAAAGGAAATACATTTAAAAATTAAATTATATAAATAGAATAAAATAAATGTATAAATAAATACAAAATTATTTATATAATAAAATACAATAAATAAATAAAACATAAAAGGAAATACATAAAGTAATTATTTAAATAATACATTGAATGCATAAAAGCAAATACATAGTTAAAATAAACATTTTAATAAAAATTAATGAATTACTATAAATATAAAATAAAAAAGCACACAAAAACACCACATTTAAAAATTAAAATTATATAAAAAGTATTATAAACAAACAAAAAGGAAATACATTAATATACAATAAAATAAATAAAACAAATACAAATCTATAAATATAAATAAACACACAAAAAAGAAAATACATTTAAAAAAAATTAATAATTTATGTAAAAATGTGAAAATTTAAATAAAATATATATTTTTAAAAATGAAAATAAAAACCACATAAACAACATTTTAAAAAAAATCAAACTTATATAAATAAAATAAATAACCAAACATAAATACAAAAAATAAATACATGAAAGCAAATATACATAAAAAACATTTAAATATTCAAACAAATTACACAAACAACAAAAAAAACATACATATACATATATATATACATACATATATATATATATATATATATATATATATATATATATATATATATATATATAAAAATACACATGCACACACATACAGAATATATTAGGTGTGTTTGCACTAAGTGTTGTGGAGAAAGCACATTTTTTCTTATATAAGCTTTTCTGCCCCACAAAAAGCAAAGTAAAGTGAAAAATACCGCAGACACATGCCAACTCACTGCAAATTACAAATTACGCCAACAGTAAATGTTTGTGTCGCATTTTTAACTATACAAAGAGTCAAAGATACATTTGAAGTACTTCGCATCTACAATTAAACCTCAATCCCGGGCTTTGGAGAAGCCGTAATTTCACAATCAATCTTCATCAGCAGCATTTTAAAAGCTTTAGTTTGCATTGGATCTCGTAAAAACAAGTTCTGGCACGTTCAAGAGAAAACTCTGGAAGGCACCAGAGCTCACCCTGCCTCCCCGAAGCACCGAAAGCCCTAAAGGACATATAAACACACAAAACTTTTCATTTACTTAATTTTCTGGTGCATTTTTTAATGACGCACAGCTAAAATATGGCAGAGAGAAGATATTAAAACAACTGAATGGGTTTCGGGTAGAGATTCGAAGGTATAATTTGGTAGGGAATGAAAGTTAATGGACCACGTCACCACAGTCGACCCATTGGCATCTGTTTCAAAGAGCAGGATCCAAACAGATGCAGAATAAAGGTTTATCCTAATGCAGTAATGACAGGGCTATTCTGAGAGAGTCACGGCTAATCCCATCATTTTTGTGCTGCTTGTTAGGAAGAATTCTCATTGTATTTTTGCCTTCGTGACGCCGGAAATGGGAGAATGTTCAAATGCAAATACAAAAGAGAAAGCTGGCAGAAGGTTAGGATAAAGGCTCATTAACTCGTCCACGCTTGCACACTTTCTCCAGCCCTCACATACCCTCTTTAAAGAAAACGCCTAGCTTTAGGTGATGCTGAAAAGCAGCTTTCCTCTCGAATGACTCAACTGATAACCAGAAGGCCATCATACTCTATCAGGCACAGAAAAAGCTGTGTAAACATGATAGCTAATGCATTAGTGACTATACACACATTAGGTGTGTGCGCTAATGAGTATTCAACCACTGTTATGAGAAGACATTTTAAAGGGACAGTTCACTCCAAAATGAAAATTCTGTCATTAATTTCTCACCCTTATGTCCTTCCAAACATGTAAGACTTTGTTCATCTTCAGAACACAAATTAAGATATATTTGGTGATATTCAAGAGCTTTCTGACCCTGCATAGACAGCATATTCAAGGCCCAGAAAGGTAGTAAGGACATCATTAAAATAGTCCAATAGTCCACTTTTTGTCCAAACTGTCCCTTTAAATGCAGGGTACTGTATATTGACAACATCAGTTGTTTCACCTTACAACTTAAATTAAAGAGCCCTGAGGGCAATGCATCAACTAAACCTACAGAAAACAAGTCTTCAGAATCAGATTCAAATTTGTAAAATTTTGAAGCTCTTAATTTCAACAGCCTTATGCAACAAATCCCATTACTTGCAGTGGTTGCGGCTGCACCAGATCAGATCTGCTGCCGTCACAATCTGTTTGTGCATGTCATGTCTGGTTGAGCGCAGGGCTGCAGGTCAGCATGGATCAGCAGCGGCAGCATATTCCTGCTCTGAAACTGATATCTGCCATTTCCTCTGACGCACAAGGAGCAACAACGTTGGCCTTGCGACCGGTAACCATGGCGTCTGTGCACAGGAACTCTGCAAAGCCAAGATTAAACCTGAAGTTTCCTTCTGGACGCCAGGCCGTTTCATAAAGACTGGATCGCGTGTAATAAAGTACAAAAAAAAGAAAGCACTACATAGAAATAGTAGAGTATAGTGTAGTATAGTATAGTATAGTATAGGGCGGTCACTAATGATTATTTTGGTAATCTGTTGATTATTCTAGTCGATTAATCGAGTAATCGGATATTTATAATTATTTTATTTATTTCTGTAGTAATAAAAATAGACCTAAATGAACAATAGCCTTTAAAATGAATTAAAATACATATATAATAGCAATGAGGCAATACGAATTAGTTCAAATATAGTATCAAAAGCAAGTAATCATATTGTTTTATTGAACAAAACTTAAAATACATAATGTATTATAAACAATAGAGCTAATTTACATTACGCATTACAGCAAATGCCTGCAGAGGGCGCCAACGGCCTGACAATCGTTTTTACACTTTACTGCGTAAATGATAGAAAAGCTACAGCCACTGTCATTTCTTGAATATGTGGGCATCAAAAATTGTAAACTCAGAGTGAGGGTTTGAGCTTTTCGCAAACACAGAAGAATACGCCATTATCTTTCTCAATTAGCATATTGAGAAAGATAATGGCGTATTCTTCTGTGTTTGCGTAGGTTTATCAGTGATTTACCTTACAAATCTGATGAAATTGCACAAATTGCGTTCCCAGATGAACATTATAATAAACCCAAACTCACAACAACATAACAGTTTGTGTAGCAGCATTTACTGTGAATGGAGTTGCTCTAAGATGCAGATATGTAACCTACACGCATGTAAATAATTACAGTCAAGCCCGAAATTATTCATACCCCTTGCAAATTCTGACCTAAAGTTACTTTTATTCAACCAGCAAGTTTTTTTTTTTAACAGAAATTACACAGGCTTCTCCCAAAAGATAAGAAGACGATGTACAAGAGGCATCATTGTGGGAAAAAAATATTTCTCAGCTTTTATTTACATTTGAACAAAAAGTGGCATGTCAAATTATTCATACCCTTTGCAAACTGTCACAGTCTATGGGAAAATCCAAAGTTCTATACCATTCCAAATAGTCCAAGCTGTTCTAAAGCATCACAATTACCCGGATTCATTGGGAACAGCTGTTTTAATCAACTCAACAGGTGAAAAACAGAAGCTCTCTGCTGTTGGTTTGTGGACAGTCATGGCTAAGACAAAGGAGCTCACTGAGGACCTGCAGCTGTGCATTGTGACTGCTCACAAGTCAGGAAATGGCTATAAGACCATATCTAAATGTTTTAAAGTTTCAGTGGCTACAGTATAAAGTATTAAAAAATACAAAACAGTCCACACTGTGAAAAATCTCAGAGGACGTGGTCAGAAGCCAAAAGTAACACCTGTGCTGGCCAGGAGGATAGTGAGAGAGGTAAAAATGAATCACCACCAAGGCCATCCTGATGAATCTGGGCTCTGCTGGTGGCAACATCTCAAGGCAGACAGTTTAACGGACACTGCACACCGCTGGGTTCCACGGACGCAGGCCAAGGAGGACAACACTTCTCCAGATAGGGCACACAAAAGCCCGCTTGGCCTTTGCAAATGCTCATCTGGACAAAGAAGAAGACTTCTGGTCTTCTGTTTTATGGTCAGATGAAACAAAAATTGAATTGTTTGGCCACAATGATGTAGCCTTTGTTTGGCGTAAAAAAGGAGAAGCCTTCAACCCTAAGAACACCATCCAAACTGTCAAACATGGTGGTGGGAACCCAATGTTTTGGGGCTGTTTTTCAGCCGGTGGAACAGGGAACCTAATCACAGTAAACAGCACCATGAAAAAGGAGCAATACATCAAAATTCTCTACAACAACATCAGGCAGTCTGCAGAGAAACTTGGTCTTGGGCACCAGTAGACATTTCAGCACAACGACCCAAAACACACAGCAAAAGAAATGGTTAGCAGACAAAAACATGAATGTTTTGCAGTGGCCCAGCCAGAGTCCTGACTTAAATCCAATTGAGAATCTGTGGAGGGAGCTAAAGATCAGGGTGATGGCAAGGAGACCCTCCAACCTGAAAGAGTTGGAGCTCATCGCTAAAGATGAATGGGCAAAAATACCAGTGGAGACATGCAAAAAGCTGGTCAGCAATTATAGGAAGCGTTTGATTGCTGTAATAGTCAATAAAGGCTTTTCTATCGATTATTGAGAAGGGTATGAATAATTTTGAATTAATTAATTTAATTAATTTAAATTAACTAATTCCAATTTTGAAAATACTTTAAAACAATTTTTAAATTTTTGCATGTGTCATGATTTTACATGGATAATTTTAAAATTGAGAATGTTAATTTCCAGGTTTAAAGTTTAGAATCTCAATGTAGTTTCTGTTTGATCCCCATAAAATAAAATCTTACTGGTACAAACTGCTCAGATCTCCCATGTAATGTTAATTAAATAAAAAAGGTAAAACAATAAAAATTAATTTAAAACAAATAAATACATTTAAATAAATAAACATTGGATTATGTATTTTTTCATTATTGGGTTTGTTTACTGGGTTCATTAGAGTGGATATATTTTCACAAGGATCATAATTAATCTTAAATCACGCTCATGGAAAAGGTGTGAACATGCAGGCTGTCTTATCAGTGTCCAAGATCTAACTTCAAAGCTTCCTGTTCCCTTAATTTCCCATTAAAACTCCCATAACTCACTACCATTACACCCGGAGGGAGGAGGCTCTGCGTTCTCATGCACCAAAAAAGCTTTAATAATAAAAGTTTATTATACATTTATTTCCATTAGCTTTATACCTTGGGCCCAGTATTTCTTTGACAGATTTCCCGGATACCCTCTAGCAAACAACACACATTTAACCAAGTCCAAACAAAACCCGCAAGAATCAATTTTCAATTCAACACTTTCCTCAAGTTATTTACACTGTGTGTGCAGTTTGCACACACCGAAATATTGTGCCGCAGGAAAACAGATAACATAGAGCCCAACAATGACAATAGTAAAACTCCTGAGATGAAGCCAAGGAACACAATAGGTTCTGCATGCAAATACAAAGGAAATGGGCTGACTTTTGAACTTGCAGCCAAACAATCCATCACAATATAAAAAAAACACTCAAGTAAAGAGACCACCACTTAAAACATTCAAGATTAAAAGACTTGCAGCTCCGCAAAGTAAAAGTAACGTGCTGGTGATTAAGCTACTGTAATGTCCTGCTTTCCCTTTGATGAGATTTATGGTACAGCTGTGGGACATGTGATTACAGGAGGTCATTAACTAAGATGGGTGACTCAAAACACCAAAAAAAAGTAACAATCTAGTAACAAGCTCACTTAGCTCACAGGATAGTTCACCCAAAAGTGAAAATTCTATTGTTTTGGGTGAAAAAAAAGAAAAGGAATAAAAAATAAAAAATATCTCTGATTTATTGTCCATACATTGAACGTCAATGAGGTCCAATCAGTGTTGTTTCAGATGCCATTGACTTTCATTGGACAAAAATGGTTCTTTAAAATATCTTTTGTGTTTCACTGAAAAAAATTAAAGCATGCAGGTTTGGAAAGAGAGGAGTGACATTACTTCTTCCTTTAAAAGACTGACTGACTTCTGGAATTGGATTTGATTGTGGCAAAATGACACATGAAAATATTTACTGGTAAAGCATCTGCTTCTGGCAGAGATGTCACCATGTGTGCTGATGCAATTTAGGCTGACCTTTGAAGACATTAAAAAGATTGAAGCAGACATGAGGAGGTTTGGCAGACAGTAAAACACAAAATCGAAGCATCTTCACACTGATTAACTGTGCTCCTTCTGTTTGCACAAATCCTGGGCTATATTCCAATGTTACGTGAAAAAGGAAACACATCAATGATTAAGAAATATGAGATTTCTTAGGATTTCTAGGTCACTACTCAATTAAGCAAATGAAGCGCATTCTATATACAGTGATGGCCAAAATTATTAGAACACTAGTATTTTCACCAGCTTAAAAATTATTTTAAGTCAGTTACTTCTATCTTTTGCTGTAGTGTCAGTAGGAAATATCAGTTTACATTTCCAGACTTTCATTCCAGTGAGATTTTTGTTTGCACAAGGAGTTTGACAACAGCCAGTGCTCCACACAGAGATCTGATCTCATGATCATCCAGTCTGTCTGAAATGACATGAAGAAACAGGTATTATTTTTTAATAATACTTTGCACTGTAGCCACTGGAACTTCAAAACATTTAGATATGGTCTTATAGCCCTTTCCTGACTTGTGAGCAGCCACAATGCGCAGCTGCAGGTCCTCAGTGAGTTCCTTTGTCTTAGCCATGACTGTCCACAAACCAACAGCAGAGAGCTTCTGTTTTTCACTTGTTGAGTTGATTAAACCAGCTGTTCCCAATGAATCAGGGTAATTATGATGCTTTAGAACAGCTTGGACTATTTGGAATGGTATAGAACTTTGGATTTTCCCATAGACTGTGACAGTTTGCAAAGGGTATGAATAATTTTGGACATGCCACTTTTTGTTCAAATGTAAATAAAAGCTGAGAAACATTTTTTCCACAATGATGCCTCTTGTACATAGTCTTATTATCTTTTGGGAGAAGCCTGTGTCATTTTCGGTCAAAAAAAACTTGCTGGTTGAATAAACGTAACTTTAAGTCAGAATTTGCCAGGGGTATGAATAATTTCTGCTTGACTGCATATGCCCTATGCATAATAAACAAAGTAAAATGTATAACATACAAGATCAATAAAAAATATTCATTTTTTTGTTACACATAAATTGGCCAATGTTTGTGTAAAAAATAATAATAGTAACATAATTTAATAAAAATAGCAGTAAGCGCAATGCAACAACCACATGCAGTCTTTAATTAGCTTTAAATGACTTTCCTCAAAACTACTTTTTTACTTCACTGTTTTTGGTTTTCAAAGCATGTCTTTCCAGGGCCAGGTAAGAAGGTCACAAAAGGGCACAAAGGAGGAGTTGTGGAGGGAGGCCCACCACTGCATTGTGCTTTCCGTCCATCAATCAGGCCTGAATCATCTTTGAAAGATAGTCATCTATCAAACCCCCAGGAATATCAATCACTGCAGGGTCAAAACGTAAAGGCGGGTCAAAGAAGAACCACTTCATGCTGGTCTTTCATTTCGAGTCACTAACCATGGCTTTCGTGGACAGCACTCAAAGATGAAGTGAATGGATTCAACTGTGGAGGAGGGTAAGAATACAGCACACTTCAAATGTTTACTTTCAGCTTTGAGTTCAATGCATTTGCAGTATGTTTTAAAGGTCCATGAAAATCTGACTTTTTCTGTGGTTAAGTGCTATAATCAGGTCCCCAGTGCATCTACCAACCCACAAAATGTAAAAAATGACAACCCAGTAACTTTGTTTTGTGAAAAAACAAGTGTGTCGGATTTCTTAGTATATTACCACCCCTTAATCTTCACGTTTCCACCCATGGTACCGCCATTGTGTTTTCGCAAGCAACAACAGTGTACCAGTTCTAACTCAATGGCAAAAGATCGAGCAAAGCATGCTAACCTGTTAACTGTCTTTGACTGCACAGACGAGCACAGACTATTTACTGTATATTACGCTGCTGCCACACAGATCTAATATAAATGCGATTTCTTTACCAGCTGTTACATTCAGACATAACTGACTGTTTTTGTAACTCCTGTGTGTTTTTAACATAAACTTGTGTGTATTTGACAGTTTAAGCACAATAAGACATGAAAGAGAACCTAGTTTGGTACTCACATGCTGTGTGACAGTCGCTTTCTGTTTGCGTGCTTCAGATGTGTGCGTTTAGAAAACTGTATATCAGAAGTTTACACTAATATGGCTTAAAACGCATGATTTCAGGGCGATAGACATGAAAATCAAAACCAAACAGATGTATTTTGTCAGAGTATCTAAGGTACGAGCTGTAAAAGGTGCAGCTCTATTCTGGAAAAGGGAGGCGAGAAGCAGCAGCTAATTTACATTAAAAGAGCCATGAACGAAAACAGCGTGTTTCTGTTTTCAATAGGCATTTTCAAAATTATTAAATGATCGGTGGAGTAATTTTGAGCTGAAACTTTACAGACAAATTCTGGGGAAACCTGAGAGTTATATTACATTTTGTAAAATGGCATAATAGGTCTCCTTTCAAAAAAAATAAAATGAAAATGAAAATCTTTTCTAAATTTAAATTAAGGAATGATAAAATTCTTCAACATACAGTACATATTATTATAAAGCTGATATAAATTTTAAAATGCACTTTGAATTCAAGCAATCAGTTTCTAATTACATTACATACTGTGCAGACAGTTAGCTTTTTTAATCCATATGGAGTGGTAGATCATTTATGAGTTGATTTAAAAGCATCAATAAGGCAAGAGTGGTAGCAAGCTACTGACCTGCTGACACTAAGCTTATATTCCATCACATTCAGGACTCAACTTTTAATAGGCCTTTAAGCCTCAGGGTCAGGGGCCAAACACTCAACAAGGACTTTAGAAACCTGGAAAAAATGTGCTGAAAGATAAATATTAATTTTGCATTTGTATACTGATAGTAATTCAACCAATTTTGCTTGTCTTATAAACACAAAAACAACCCGTCAATCGCTTACACTGCTGTTCGAAAGTTTAGGATTAGTACAATTTGTAATAAAAAAATAAAAAAAAACACAGAAAAGGGTAATATTGGTATTATTGTAATTTATAGTACGTTTTCTATTTTAATACACTTTAAAATACAATTTATTTCTGTGATGCAATGCTGAATTTTCATCATCCATTACTCCAGTCTTTAGTGTCACATGGTCCTTCAGAAAGCATTCTAATATGCTGATTATCATCAATTTTGGAAACAGTTGTGCTGCTTAATATATATTTTTTAAACCTGTAATACTTTTTTCTGGATTCTTTGATAAATAAAAAGTTAAAAAGAACAGTATTTATTCCAAATAGAAATCTTTTCTAACAATATAAGTCTTTACTATCACTTTTTATCAATTTAACACATCCTTGCTGAATAAAAGTATTAATTTCTTTGAAAGAAAGACCAAATTTACTGATCCTAAACTTTGAATGGTAGTGTATATTGTTACAAATTACTTCTTTTTGAAATAAATGTTGTTCTTTTTAACATTTTATTCATTAAAGAATCCTGAAAAAAGCAGCACAACTTTTTTCAACATTGATAATAAATCAGCATATTAGAATGATTTCTAAAGGATCATGTGACACTGAAGACTGGAGCAATAATGCTGACAATTCAGCTTTGCATCACAACAATAAATTCTATTTTAAAGTATATTAAAATAGAAAACAACTATTTTTAAATTGCAATAATATTTCACATTATTACAGTTTTTTTGTATTTTAAATCAAATAAATGCAGTCTTGATGAGCAGAAAACAGAGAAAGCTTACTGATCCCAAACTTTAAACGGCAGTGTATATCTAATTCATTACATGATACGCTAATTGAACTAAAATAACTGCAAACAATTACATTTCAGTATTTGTAGGGCTTCACGGGAGCATCACTGCTTTGTTTTGAAACGAAAGCTAACGTTAAATACAGATGACAGTTACAAAGACTACAGCATCTTTCAATAACTGTACTTTAAGATGAACAAGCCCTTGTTAGTTTTAATGCGAGGGTATAAATATATCCCAATGGATATGAGTCACAGCAGCATAAACCAACCTAAGTCCAGCGTGGCGTGTCTGTTAATTCCTTCGTGGTTTGGCTTTTTCCTTCACTTTAAATTACTGGGTTGTTATACATTTCACTTTCAAGTCCTTTTCTCAAATAGAATTGCCCAAGAGTCCTTGCAAATTGCAAATCCAGACGGAACTTGATAAAAACAGGGTTTAGCTTTCAACATTTGGATGTATGTTTAGGGAAAAAATTAAACATGTTCTTCTGCAGACAGCAAATATAAGGCATTTGGAGAGTGATTTTCTCAAGAAGCCATCATTAAAAAAAAAAACATTCATTTTTGTCTGACAGCAACACTGAATCAACCAATGGAACCAATCGGTTTGTTTAATCAGTATAAGATGAGGGGAACATTGAGAGGAAACTTGCTTAAAACATTCATCAGAAGTCTGTCATTCTTCTTTCATCTTCAGAACACAAATTAAAATATTTTTGATGAAATCTGAGAGCTTTCTGACCCTGCATAGACAGAAATGCAACTGACACATTCAAGGCCCAGAAGTCAGTAAAAATAGTTAAAATAGTCCATGTGACATTAGTTGTTTCAACCACTAGAAGAGGAGACACATAAAATGGTCCAAACTGGAAGGCCAACTTACCGATGGGTGGCCTGATACCGGCGACCCAAGAAAGCCTTCAGTCATTAGTGGATTTATAGCCAACATAAGGCTCTACTCAAGAGGGTCGGAAGAATTTCACCTTTCTGACCTGGTTAAGCCGGGACCTAAGCTGCGCTGCACTCTTTTGACTAAACGCAATGAGGCTATCTCTTCACGCTTATCAACTGTGCGCCACCCAGAATGGAAGGGCTTGCGTTGGTCATTGTCTGTTTCACATCTTCTGAACAAGCGCTGGGCGGTTATTTGATTAAGCCGGTCCAGCGGGAGCGCTCGGGTTACAGAAAATATTAGCCTTCAGCAGAACACGCTCAGGGACAGAACAGTCAAATGCAATGAAGGGCTGACTTAATCAGCTCATTTTACAGGATTAGAGGCAAAATGGCTGACTATTGTGTTTGCTCAGGCACACAGCCCTGCTCAAGGTGACCAGAGAAGCAGATTCACAGCTAAAATACAACATAAATGGTTTTGATAGCCGTTTTAGTATTCTTCAGTCAGCACTGTAGCATTCCCAAAGGACAGAGACATAGTGAGGGGGTCCGACTTAAGTCCTCAATGGTATTGCATACTTGTTGGCATTGGAACTGTTCCAGGATTAACAAGTCTGAATTTATTGTGATTATAAAAAGACAAAATAATGGCAAGAAAATATATCTGCGCAACTTGTGTAGTCTGAGTCACAAATAACTAATTATTTTTTTCCCTGAAAAAAATAATCTAATTTTATTTTTTTCCAAATTCAGGATTTTACATTTTCTGGATTCCATTTTTTTTTTTTTTTCTAGACTCTTTTTAATGATTAAATTAAGAAATATTAATTTAGAAGCATGTCAAATTACACTAATAAAAATGATTCTGTGTTGTAGTAAATATTGCAGAAAAACAAGTGTAATTTCTGCATTAAAAAGTTAGTTTGGGCAATAATTAAAAGAACTTTTTAAAAAGTTAAAACGCAAATAAGAATGTTATAAAATTAAGTAAAACCTACTCAACTTTTTTTGATACTGGTGTTCCCATAATGCACTGGGCATAAATAATTAATAAGGTTGATTTTTTTCTGTTTTCTAGCTGTGTTTACACAGTTTTATCATCATTTTTGTTGTTAGATTTAGTAACTTGTGATTTTGTTACATCTGGAGCTCATTTTCTACTCAAAATGGCAGATTCATGCTCAAAAATAAACCACAGAATGTTACCATCATCGTGTATTGTGTACCAAGTATTGAAGTCTCTGGTTTACTGCTTATATACATCTATTGTATAATTTCTTTAGATGTTTTTAAGTAACATACACTTTAAAAGCACGGTTTAATAAAAAAGTGCTACATTAAGTAAAATCCAAGTACTGCCAAGTAAGCTTTGACTAAGTAAAAATTACTGGCTAAGCTAAAGTTACTTATTTTCTTTGTTAAATTACTTAACTTGGGTAAGAAGATTTTACTGATTTCTAAAAGTGAAATTGTATATCATTATGTAATATTTACTTAATTTCTCTTATGAATGCTCAATAGTAAGTAGGTTGTACAGAGCAGTAGCAGTAAAATCTACTCAAAATGTGTTAGTGCTGTTAAGTAAATCCTAAAATTATTTTTTTAGTGTAAGTGAAATCATGAAACATACACAATTTAATAAGATATTTCACATAAAATACCTTTACATAGGTCACAAGAAAAAAAGTTAAATTTAAAGAAATCAAATACACAAAAATGCTGAAAACCCAAAGAATTTGTGGGACCTGAAAGGATTTTTTTGAAGAACAATTGGCAGTTTAACTGTTCAGGACTCATGAGCAACTAAAAAAGAAAAACACAGCTGTGGATCATTCAGGTAACAACACAGTATTAAGAATCAAGTGTTTGTAAACTTTTGAACGGGGTCATTTTTATGAATTCAACTTTTATTTTCTCTTTATGTAAACATCTTTTATGTGAAATACCTTATTCAGGTCAATACTAAATAAAAAACAACATGCATTTTGTATGATCCCTCTTATTTTGGTAAAATAATTATTGCATTTTGCAGATTCTGATAGGTGTATGTAAACTTTTGACCTCAACTGTATAAATGTATATATAAAACGTAATAAAATTTTAGTAAATAATATATAAACATTTTACATCTTGAATTTCATTGCACCTGCAGAAAGCAGCTGAGTCACTGCAGCACAGACAGCAAGGAAAATCACAGCGATGCACCACAGCGCTGAGATAGCAGCACACCTCAGGATTCTGCCAACACACTCACAAGCAAAATACAATCCTGCTCTTAGGGCAACAAACACCTTTCTGTACCGCACACCCCCATGGGAGCCTATACAGCAATCATCAGTGATGTCTATGCCGCAATATTCATGACAAATTAATTTGTTCTTGTAACCTATAAAGCTTGACTTTCAAACAGGGATCCAGACTTAAGCTGAGAGAGACCTGCAGTAGAGAATAGCCATTTGAAAGCTTTTACAGTCGTGATTTTTAGTAAAATAAAGTAGCATAATTTTGATTGTACACTTTTATTCAGAGGTTTGGGGTCTGAAAGATTTTTTTAGCATCATTACTCCAGTCTTCAGTGTCACGTGATCCTTTAGAAATCATTTGTAAGTACTGATTTGATTCTTCTTATTAACCATGTTGAAAACAGCTGTGCTGATTAAAGGGAAAATTCTCCCAGAAATGAAAATTCTGTCATTAATTACTTACCCACATGTCGTTCCAAACCTGTAAGACCTTCATTTATTTTTTTACCCAGTCTTACTTATTTGAACCAGAATATACAGACTATGAACTAAGAGAGACGGACGTTCTATGTCAGAACTCAAAGACTGACACAAAAGAGAATACATTGAAGTCATTATTTTTGTTTTCTTTGGGCACAAGTAGTATTCTCGCAGCTTCATAAAATTAAGGTTCAGGGTTCTTACACCTTTTCCAAAGTAAAATTCAAGCACTTTTCAAGCACTTTCAAGGTGCATTTTCAAGATTTTCCAGCACTGTGGTAAATTACTTATTCACATACATGAGTTCTTAATTTTAAATCAGATGTTATTGTGCTATTAAAAAACAACTGTCTAGATTGCATATAACATTGCCCCATATTGATAGTCACCATTGAGTATACAAATTATATAATTTAAAATATATAATTAATATAATTTACTGAGTATCTGTAGTATTTTAAAAATAAAATTTAAAGGCTTTTTAAGACCTGCACAAATAAAAGTAATACTGTATGAGTGGAGTAGGGCAATGTCTATGGTAACACATTAATGACTGGTATAAAATGACTGTAAAAAAAAAATGAGATAAACTAAAATTCTAAAACTTGAAAACTTTCTAAAACTTGGAAGGATTTTCACAAATACATTTCACATTTCAGCCTAAAAGTACTAAAAGGTAGTCAAAAAGACACTATAAAATACTACAATTTAACTGGCCCAAATGAAAAAAGACCATTTTTTAAACATTGAAAATATTTTTGATTGACATTTAGACTTCTATCTGATTTTCTATTCACAAATATCAAGGTATTTTTTTTTTTTCATTATTTACAGTGTATCTGCAGAATTTTTAAATATCAATTTAAGGCACTTTATGACCCTTTTTAAGAGCTACACAAGTAAAATGAACACCGTAGTGGGGTTGAACAATGTACAGTAACATTAAGCCATAAAATGACATGATTTATAATTCAGATTTTCGCAAAAACAAAACATCTTATACAATGGCATTTCAGCCTTTATACCTTTAAACTGGATAAATCAAGTATAATTTATTTAAAACATAAATATTACTGTCTTAATTGTTTAGATTTTTAGAAAGCACATAACTTTTACATTTACAACTCTTATGTGTTTGCTGCATAAAAAAAATGGGCCAATATTTGTAATAATCTTACTAAACAGCTGAATATTCGCAAATTCATTCCCTGTCACGAGGGGGCGCTTTAGGAGTGCTGAAATTCTACGGTTTCCTAGTAACGGCTGTACACAAATCAGCATTAACGCAGTTTTATTAGGCATGAAATGTAAATGCCAAAGACACGTTTCTGAGGACAGTCGGTTCCCTTCAGATACATTCATATAAAGACATCCGTGCTGCGTTTTGACTTTGAAACGTGCAGTGTGTATGTTTATTCAATATGACATCATTCCCATTTGAAGTTTTATCCAGCCCTATCGCTATTCTCGTATTTCCGTCCCTAACTCTTAAACTTATAATTAAGCCTTTTCTTATACTATTTAATACATTTAAAACTTTTTATGGCCTTAACTTTGATACGGCTAAATTGGTGAGTTTGTAATGACTAGCACGAGCCCTCTACTTTAAGATAGTCCGGTGAAACATTTTGGTAGCCCGACTGGAAAACACAATAGCCCCGGGACATCGGGCTGGCAATTTTGCGATCCCCAAATTCTCGTTTTAAACATAATTCTTATTTGTCGTTTTCAAGCCATCAAGGACTGATGCAACAACCTCCTGATAACTGGCATGTTTTATCTAGCGCTCTGTTCCATCAGAGGGCGCGCATCAAGAAAGACCGGCGGATCACACTACAGCCTCACGTGCACACTCGAGCGGAGCTGTTTTTTTTTTTCTTTCTTTTACATATTATAAGCATAACAAAAAATAACTATTTAGTATGAAAGCGAATTAATAGGAAACCGATGCAACTGCATATTCAAGCACTTTCAAGCACTTCATCCAAAATCCAAGCATTTTTCAAACCTTGAAAACACTACATTAAAATTCAAGCATTTTCAAGGAATTCAAGCACCCGTACGAACCCTGCAGGTTAAACTAATGATGTCACATGGACCATTTTAACATTGTCCTCACTACAGCGATCGTATAGATACTGTAAAATGAAATTACTGGACTTTCAAGGACTTTAAGCACTACTTTTATGATTTTTAAGGACTTCAATCAGAGATGACACTCATCAAACAATAACTTCACTTTAAAATCAAAGGGATAGTTCACCTAAAAATGAAAATGTGATGTTTATCATCCGTTTATCCCCAGGGCATCCGAGATGTAGGTGACTTTGTTTCTTCAGTAGAACACAAACAAAATTTCTAACTCAAACCGTTGCAGTCTGTCAGTCATATAATGGCAAAAACATACACATACAAAATCAAATTAAACTCTGCAGCTCGTGACGATACATTGAGGTCTCAACACATGAAACAATCAGTCTGTGCAAGAAACTGAACAGTATTTATATAATTTTTTTTTTACATCCACCGCAATGTTCTGTCCTGAGCGCATTCACAACAGCCGGCACGTGCTGCATCCACATGCTCTGGCATAGTAGACGCATGCACGGAAGCAATCTGTCGCGTGTACACTCATTGTTTATACGGAGAGACTGTGGGTATAATGGCTACTCAAAATGGTAATCACTTATGCTTCTCCTGATTGTTGCAACCGATTAAACACGAAAAGATTAAGTTTGCTTGTGCAAACTCATCCGGGAGTGTTGACTTTTCACCGACTCTAAACTTTTGAGCCTGATGGACTAAAGTTATTTTTTGCTTGCTCTTCGTCACGCGCCGGCTGTTGTGAACGCACTCAGGACAGTCGGACATTGCGTTGGATCAGAGGTAAAAAAAAATAAAAAATAAACAAATACTGTTAAGTTTCTTGCACAGATTGTTTTGTGTGTTAAGACCTCAATGTATGTCACGAGCCGCAGGGTTTAATTTGGTTTAGTTTGTGTATTTTTTTTGACTCTCAAAGCTGTAGATCCCATCGACTGCCATTATATGACTGACAGACTGCAACGGTTTGAGTTAAAAATCTTTGTGTTCTACTGAAGAAACAAAGTCACCTACATCTTAGATGCCCTGGGGGTAAGCAGGTAAACATCAAATTTTCATTTTTTGGTTGAACTATTTATTTAAAACCACGATTAAGTTTCTTAAAGGATTTGTATTCATGTTTACTTTCTTTTTCTTAGTTTTTTTTAGAACTGTACTGTTTTAATGATTTTTTTAGTGTTAGATAAAAAAAATCAGAAAAAAAGGTTAGTGAAACCACTCCAAAATCCTGATCTGAAAGAAATGATTCGTGATACATGCTCTGAAGTCCCGAACTAAATAAAATGATTTGCGCACCTGCACCAAAGTCTTGATCTGAATCTAATGATTCACGAAACCTGCTCCAAAGTTCCAATCTGAATCAAATGATTTGTGATTCGATTGAAGCGCTTCGAAACAGTGAATCATTTTGTGACGCAATGGTTTAGCTGATTTTGAGTTTTGAAAAACCCATCACAAGTGCTTTTTAAAATCATTACAAGCAATGTCGAAATTCAATTCAAGTCTTTTAATTCTTTTAAAATCAGTTTTTTTGCTAGTGAATCGCGTGAAATTAATGATCAAAGTCACGGGTTTGAATCAATCGGAGCGGTTCCAGCGTAAATGACTCACTCAATTGATTCGGTTCATCTATTCCTCTTTTTGCATCTTCAGCCGTGTTTACATGAGATTGTCAGTACTACTACTGGCTTAGCTCCCTAGTTTTATGTTTTCTTCATTTTTTTTTACTTGTTTTATTAACTGAAGTGGAAAAAAAGTATTTTGTTTTTTGAATTGTGTAAATTTTGCGTGAAAAGATAATATAAAAAAATTAAACACTTACTTCATAAATACATGTCTTTCAATAATTCAAGCACTTCTCAAGTACCTCTTCAGGAATATTGCTATTTTCAAGGCTTTTCAATACCTTAAATTTAAAAAAAGTCAAATTCAAGTACTTCAAGCACTTTAAACACCTTCTACAAACCCTTTTACTACCTTTCTGGGCCTTGAACATGGTAGTTGTGTTATCTGGAGATAAACGAAGGTCTTACGGGTTTGGAACAACATAAGGGGAAGTAATTAATGACAGAATTTTAATTTTTGAGTGAACTATCCCTGTAAATTATTTAATAACATGGTAAATTTAATGAACTCTTGCTCCTTGATACTTAAAGCACACGTCAAAATACCTTCAGGCAGGTATGAAGTCACAGACAGGTGTGCTAAAAACCTAATAAACATACAATCTATTTAAAGACAGATCACTAAAAAACTCTTCAGTCAACAGTAAGTCAGCTGCGGTGGTTCTGTGGTTTCCTGACATCCAGATGTTTCCCAAATAGACCTTCCTTGGAAGCTCAGGTGCAGTGAGTGAGTCAGTTCTCATTACCTTGTTAAAAGGTGGACAAGAGAGGGCTGACGGCCCCCCGGATGACTCACGATGACTCACAGAGCTTTGGATGACAGATTCATACAGTAAAAATCACTGCTGGGCCTTTCAATTACACCAGGGCCCCCCAAAAAACAGCTCCAGCATGCACTGCCACCCTCAGGGAATCTCTGTGTCGTTAAAAGCTGATGAGTCATGGCCGCCAGACAAAAAGTGCCCGTCGAACGGGATTCTGTCAAACCTGCGTTAACGCTACTGTAAATCACCAGAGGAACTTAAATAAAGAACTTAAATCACTCAGAGCGATAACAAAAGTAATGCCAGGGAGTTTTGGTAATGAGAGGAAACCTGATGATCCCAGTGTGGGCGGACAAAGGAATATGGAAGTTTTTATCATTGGGAATGGAGTGTGCAGACCTCAGGCTAAGATAGTGGCAAGTGTGGTGATTGTATTTGGGGTTGGTAGTTATGTAAGAGCAATTAGATGACACAGTAAGTGACAGAAAATAAAAGCGTTTTTTATAAGGTGGAATGTGAGTTCAAGTTAAAGCAAAAAAAAAAAAATGAGTCTTTGAGAAAAACAGTTAAGTAAAAGGTTGAAAGTAACTGATATTGCAAGAATCCATAGTAAAACAAAATTAAATTAGAATGACAAAAGGTAAAAGAAAGTGCATAAGAAAACAAACAAATATAATTATTAATATAATAAATATAAATTCTATTGTTATCTGCTATTGCAAGAACCGAATGGCAAATATGAAAAGATACGAACAAAATAAGAATATAAAAAAAGAAATAAATATTAAAAATTGTTTTTATTAAAAATAAATTACATTTTAATATATTATAACTTTATTATATTGAATTATTAAATTAGAACTAAAACTAAATACAATCTTCGCAATATAAATAAATAAACATACATCTAATAAATACATAAAAATAAATAAATGTTGTCATTCAATATTGCAAGAACCGAATGGCAAAAGTGAAAATATAGAAACAAAATAAGATGTAAAAAAAGTGAACAAGTACAAATAAATTAATAATAAATTATTAAATTTTAATATATTATTATTTAAAATGATTCAGAATTATTAAATGAAAAATACAACTATTTAAAATAAATACATAAATGTACATCTAAAAAAAAAATACATCAAAATAAATTATTAAGTAAAGAAATAAATATATATAAATGTTATTGCTATCCAAATTACAAGAACTGAATGGCAAAAGAGAAAATATATAAACAAAAAAAGATGTTAAAAAGTGTACAAGTACAAATAAATTAATAATATTATAAATAAATTAATAATAAAATTGTAATATATTATTATTTTAAAAGATTTTGAATTACTACATTAAAATAATCACAATTATTTAAAACAAATAAATAAATGAATAAACAAACATCTAATAAATACAAAAAAATCAATAGATGATAGATAAATAGTCAGACAAATAAATAAATAAATGAACATAATTTATTGTTATGCGATATTGCAAAAATCAAATGGCAAAAGTGAAATATTTAAACTAAATAAGATCTAAAAAACAGTGTACAAGTAAATTAATAATAAATTATTAAATTGTAATATATTTTTAGTTTAAATTTAATTTAATTATTAAATAAAAGTACAATTACTCAAAATAAATAAATACATAAAATTATTAAATAAATAAATATATATAAATGTTAGTTTTATCTGATATTGCAAGTGAAGATATATTAAAAAAAGATGTAGAAAAAGTAAAAATAAATGAAAAATAAATTCAATTTTAATACATTATTATTGTAAATTATACAGAATTATTGCATTCAAAATTTATACATTTAAAATAAATAAACAAACAAACATCTGATAAATAAATAAATAAATAAATAAATATATATATATATATATATATCTCAGATGTTTATTTATATATATAAATAAATGATACATATATAATATATATCATCATTGAAAAAATATATATATTTATTTATCAGATGTTTGTTTATTTGATTATTATATATATATATATATATATAATAAATTATTAAATTTATTATTTAAAATTATATTGAAAATAAATGTTATCTAATATTGCAAAAATCAAATGGCAAAAGTGAAAAGATATAAACAATATGATTTTTTTTAAATAATTGTTACATTTTAATATATTATTATTTCAAATTATATTTAATTTTTTTAATTAAAAACAAATACAAATTTTTGATAAATCTTCTCTTCAAGTTTATAAAACAAGCAGTACTCCATTACTGAGTAGAACAATGAAACATGGTAAACTTGTATAAATAACTTTATGTTTATAGATAAACTGAATACTTAATAAACCATTAGTGTGTGAAAACACTGAAACCTGCATTAGTACACAAGGTCTGCTCGCTTCAGCCTGTTACTGAACTCAAAGATAGCATCCAGCCTGAGCACACTTAAGAGTGCACATTGTACGCTTGGGCATGGCCTCCTCCCCTGGGTCTAACATGAGATGCGACTGACATTTTGTTCCCTAAAAGCCAGCACTTACGGGCTCATCCAGTCAAAAGCTTCCCTGTTATTGGTCCCCTAACGGATGCTGATGACCGAAGAGATTGAGTCACTATCTAGTGTCTCTGTCAGCCCATTACACTTGACCCTTAGTCCTGAACTCAGCATCTTGCTTACAGCACAGTAGGCTGCTCAGGCACATGGGACAACATACTGTACCGAAGGTGGGCTCATATGTACACTAAACAAACAACCGGGACAAAGGAGGAGGTCTTATGTAAGGGGGGCTGGAATGTCTGCACATGTTTGGATGGGGCTTTGCCCGGAGAACAAGCGCATTCATTGTTGTAATCGACTGAATGTTGTAAGCTGTCCTTGCATGCTCAGATGTTTAAATGGTGGGATTGTGGTGTATGTGTTTACCTTCATCCTGTTCGCCACCGGCCTCCTCTAAAACCAGACGGTTCATGCAGTTGATTTCCCAATCCTGAACTTCAGTGTTCCAGAGGGCTGGGATCAGGATGCGATGCTGGGAGCTGGACACACATATACACAAAACATCGTCAAACTAAGACTATGACTTTTTACATTTTCCACAAGAGTGTTAGGAAAAAAAATCGTATTAACCAACAGCTTATCAGAAGTTTTCAAACTGGGTTTCGAGAACCTACAGGAAGCCACAGGAGGGTTACTTCACCCAAAAATTCTGTCATTAATTACTCACCCTCATGTCGTTCCAAACCCGTAAGACCTTCGTTCATCTTCAGAACACAAATGAAGATATTTTTGATGAAATCCAAAAGCTTTCTGACCCTGCATAGACAGCAACACAACTGACACATTCTAGGCCCAGAAAGGTAGTAAGGACATTGGTTCAACCTTAATTTTATGAAGCTACAAGAGTACTTTTTTTGTCCAAACAAAACAAAAATAGCAGCTTTATTCAACAATTTCTTCTGGCCGGTGTTCTTACGTAGAATGTTCATCTCTCTTAGTTTATTGTCTGTATATTCTGGCTCAAATAAAAAAGGCTGGGCAAAAAATTGCATTGCTGTCTATACAGGGTCAGAAAGCTCTAGAATTTCATCAAAAATAACCTAATTTGTGTTCTGAAGATGAACGAAGGTCTTATGGGTTTGGAACGACATGAGGGTGAGTAACTAATGACAGAATTTTCATTTTTAGGTGAACTATCACTTTAAGATATTAATGAAATGCATTTTTTAAATAATAATCAAAATTCAAAATATAATATTTAATTATGAATTTTAAGTAAATTAATAAAAATCTTAATTTAAGTAAATATTTTTCTGATATTTTAACAATTTGCTTAAATACAATGATAACGTAAAAGTCAAATACTTAATTTGTGAAATATTTATATTTCATTTTAATTTAGGTGTTTTCATAGATATAGTAAATAATACTTAATATATACTTAATACACTTAAATAATTAATATAACGTAATATGTATTTAAATATAATAATTATTGTAAGTGTGTATGTGTGAATAGTATATATATGTGTGTGTGTGTGTGTGTGTGTGTGTGTATATATATATATATATATATATATATATATATATATATATATATATATGTATATGTGTGTGTGTGTGTGTGTGTGTGTGTGTGTGTGTGTGTGTGTGTGTGTGTAAAAAAAAAATATATATAGCAAATATCTGTCAAAAAAAATCCAATATGTTAAATCCAATAATGTATTGTAAAAGACTTTCTAGATAATATTTTGACAATACATCAATAATTCACTTTTTAATTTAGGAAACTACTATTTAATTATAAAAACATTATATAGCAAATATCTGTCAAAAATCCAATAATGTATACAAGTGAAAGACTTTCTAGATATTTTTTAAATATAGATAGATAGATAGATAGATAGATAGATAGATAGATAGATAGAAAACTTATATAACATACACTAACAGTCAAAAGTATTTGAACTATAAGATTTATGTTTTATAACTGAGTCTCTTCTGCTCATCAATCCTGATTTTTTTTTTAATCCAAAGTAGAGAAAAAAACAATAACATTTTAAAATATTTCTATTTGAATATATTTTAAATGCTATTTATTCCTGTAATTTCAAAGCAGAATTTTTAGCATCATTACTGCAGTCACAAGATCCTTCAGAAATCATTCTAATAATCTGATTTGATGCTCAAAAAAACATTTATTAAATAAATAAAAATTATTAAATTAAAAAAATATTAATTTCTATAATTTCTGAAGAGTGGAATAATGTTGCTGAAAATTCAGCTTTGATCACAGGAATAAATTACATTTTAAAATATATTCAAATAGAAAACAGTTATTTAAAATAGTAAAAATATATCAAAATGTTACTGTTTTTGCTGTACTTAGGATCAAATAAATGCAGGTTTGGCGAGCAGAAAAGACTTGTAAGACAAATCTTACTGTTCAAAAACTTCACAAGGGGCAATATAGTCACATCTAGGAGTCCTTAACATCAAAAAGTTTGAAAACCTCTGGTCTAGATGACGTCAGCCGAAAATTAAACTTGTTTCAGATGTTGACGAAAGACTAGTGTACACAACTTTTCGAAATCTGACAGTTTTAAACAATTTGGTCATAAACTTTGAAATGAAAACATCTGAGATTTATTTCCCTTGCTATTAAAAGCAAAAGCTAACTTTACGAAAGCAGCCCTCCTGGCAGAAGTAAACCTTGTCTGCCTGTGCTTAATGTCACAGAGAGTTACATAAGCCCTAAAGTGGCCTTGTCAGGGGAAAAAGCGGCACACAAACGATCTGTCAAGACTTTGCAGTGGGCAACACGTCAACGGGACTGAATGAGAGGAGGGGGCAGAGTATTGTAAAAGATGAAGACCTGACATTGTCCACAGCCTCCGGTGACAGATGACTAAAGAGCCAGCTAACAGTGACGTCAACCGAGTCTCCCTGATTATATGATTACATCACATCAGCTGTAGAAATTAGTCATCACAACTGGAAAAAAAGTGTTTAAACCAGCTTCTTAAAGGCCAACCAAGCTAGTTTTCCCAGCTTGGGAACTCGAAGTCTGGTTTGAACCACCTGTTTTTTTTTCAGCAGGGATTTAGGATCTTTCTGTTTCCCTCTTTGGCCTCCTAAGCGAGTCGACGGCTTCGTTCTCAGACGGCTCAGTTCTCTGCCTAGCAAAACTCTGATACTCTGAATCAGAGGGGAGCATTTAGGCTTGACCTTGTCGGCACTGACGTCGTGCCAGGCGAGCAACGTGAACCCGTTCCCTGATGTGTAGGAGCTTTGTGCTGACTGCCATCTGCATGTCAATGCCAAATATCCCCTTTGAAACTGGCAAATGGCTTCGTTTGCCCTTATAATCCTGTAAAGTGGCTGACAAAGTGCATGGGCTTCGCATGGGCATGGAAGCCACAACAAATATCGCTTTTAAATGTTAATCGAAGATCTATTCAGAAAGGTGAGTTTTATTTGTACGCATGCATATAAAAGAATTCCGGATCACATGGCAAAGGATTATTTGGATTGGCATGACTTTGTTGTCATGGCAACACACACTACTGAATAAACGGCGGCCATAGAAACAATTTAACAGCTTAACAATATGGCCCGGCTTCATGCGTCTTTCAGTTCCGCTATATTAATGAAAGCGGCACTCGTGGCCACGTCGCCATGGTGACTGTGACATCATCAAATAAACATATCTAGTTTGAAATGAGTGCCACTGATTTCTGTCTGAAGTGTATGCCATCATGAAACCTTTTTTTCTATTTCCTCAGTAAGCAAGTGTTACATATTATAAACGCAATATATAATACCTAGAACTGCTAAACAAGGTCGTGTTTCTTCCACTGTTATAATGTGAGAGACATTATAATAAATCGGCTTCATTTGATATACTAGTGACCATACTAACATACATAATTGCTTTTATTTTTGTTCACATTTTCATTTTTAATTACAAACCTACAGGACGATATAGGCTTATGCATTTATTTTGAAGAGAACAGATGAACAGATGAGACTTTATGTTCAACACCACATCCTAGTGATAGCGATTTTAATATATTCTCATTTTTATGACCAATATCAATTCGTAAATCCCAGTCGATTTTGTGGTCTATACCGTTTTCATTTGATGAATGAACAGTACATATGCCTCGCATCCAATAAATCGCAATAGTTAAGCTTTGTGTTACTTTTGATACGAAACAAAGTCTCAGATTTCAAATTATGTCCATTTCTTTAGGAAATTCATGCAGTAAATATCGTTTTGACGGACACTATATATATCTCAGAGGTCGCGTTAACTGATATATACTAATATATATCAATTTGACGGACAATTTTCGGAAATTTTTTTTGTTTGTTTGTTTAAAACGACAGTTTACCCAAAAATAAAAATTACCCCACTATTTACTCACCCTCAACTTGAGGGCCTCAAGCCATCCTAGGTGTATATGCTTTTTTTTCTTTTTCTTTCAGATGAATACAATTGGAGTTTGCCCAATGCCCTGGCTCTCTGGCAGTTGAGATTTTGAAGTCCAATAAAGTGCATGCATCCATCACAGATAGCCCTCCACATGGCTCCAGTGGTTAATAAAGTCCTTCTGTAGTGAATCAATGTCTTTGTGTAAGAAAAATATCCATTTTAAAACTTTATGAACTGTAATATCTAGCTTCCACTAAATTTCATAAGCGCATTACGATAGAGAGATGTTACAGCGGATGCTGTAGGATGTAGCGTAAGCTCTGGTGAGAATATTCTAGTCTTGCGAGACCCAAGTTTTGTTTACAGCAAAGGAAAACCAGTCTTCTCTTGGCTATTATTCCTTACAAATCCTAATTTTTTACTACTGTGGTTTTGCTTTGCTCTCCTCTGCACTTTTGCATTTGTCACCTCATTAGCCTACGTCCTGCGTCGTCCGCTGGAAAGTGACACTAGTTAGCGGAAACTTGAGATTACGGTTTATAAAGTTCAAAATATGGATATTTTTCTTACAAAAATGCATCCATTTGCTTAATGCATCCTTTATTAACCCGCTGGAGCCGTGTGGAGTACTTTTTATGACGGATGGATGGATGGATGGATGGACTTTATCGGACATCAGAATCTCAACACCCATTCACTACTGATATAAAGCGTGGAAGAGGAGGTTGGGAGTAAATGACGACTGCTATGTTCATTATTATATCCAACAACAACATTTTTGTCTACACCTGCACTGGTGTCGAAACCATGGCGGACAGTTTAAAGCTCATTCAGGGCGGTTCTAAGGTAAGACAGCCGTGTCAATCAACTATCGTGGGACTGTATGTGACGTCACAGACAAGAAGCTGAGAAAGGCTTGATTTGGAAAAAGGAGTTATTAAAAAGCACTGGGTGGATTTTTATCATTATAGGGTGGTTGTGTACACACACTGCTAACACACATTTATGCTCAAACAACATGTAAAAGTGAGTTTTGCATCCGATGACCCCTTTTAAAAACAAAATGTTGTATCCGTGCACTCACATGTCTACAGGCACTCGCAGCAGAACGGGCAGTACTGTGGCCTCCTCAGACATGTTCATGATACGAGACTCCAGCAGCAGGATGATGGTGAGGCCAGTGCGAAATACAGCCTGCAGGCCTGTAAAGAATATAAAGAACTGATCAGATCATGTTTAGTAAACTGTTTGAAAACAATTATTTGCTATTCTGTTTAATGAGGCTTAAAGGAGAAGTTCACTTCCAGAATAAAAATGTCCTGATAATTTATCCAAGATGTCATTCTTTCTTAAATCACAAAGTTAGGTTTTTTTGAGGAAAGCATTCCAGGATTTCAGTGGTGGACGACGAGTTGAAGGTACAAGTTTCAATGCATAATTTTCTCTTTCCACTTCGAAATCGTCCAACATTGTTGTTTTACCTTTTTTTGTAAAGAGTGTTTGACTTTCTTTGCACGTTAGCTTTGTAAACACTGGGTAAACACATGCGTGATTACGTAATGCGTGAAGTCAGGCTGGTGCAAGACGAGCATTTGTGGTTAAAAAGTATATACATTTTTATTGTTTTATAAAAATGGCCAGTCGTTTTGCTAGACAATATCCTTATGCCTCAGCTGGGATTGTGTAGAGCCCTTAGAAGCTGCACTGATTCACATGCTGATGCCCATTAAAGTCCACTATATGGAGAAAAATCATGGAATGTTTTCATCAAAAAAAAAAAAATCTTAATTTCTTTGGGACTGAAGAAAGAAATAAACATCTTGGATGACATTGGGGTGAATACATTTTTAGGGATTTTTTTATTCTGCAAGCGAACTTCTCCTTTGAAGGGTTAGTTCACTTCCAGAACTAAAATTTACAGATAATGTCATCCAAGATGTTCATGCCATTCTTTCTTCAGTCGTAAAGAAATTATGTTTTTTGAGGAAAACATTTCAGGAATTTTCTCCATATAGTGGACGATTTTGAAGTTGGAGGAGAAAATGCGATGGGAGTTTTTCGACATACCCTAACCGTCTTGAACCTGAAAACACAGAGTACGCATGCTAGACAGCAGGGCTGCACGACAGATCGTTTCAGCATCGTCATCGCGATGTACGCATGCGCGATAGTCACATCGTGGCAGTCATGATGCAGGGCAAAAAAAAAATTGTGTGTCTGATTTAAAAATGTACTTTCTATATTTCTAAACTTTCTATTCACAGATCTATATTTGTCTAAAATAAAGTAATTAACTCATGTTTAAAGGTTTGTTAAAAACTATAATGCCTTACCTACTTCATGCATGCAGTCTCTGCGTGCGCATGGCGAAATGAGCGTGGGACGGGAGAAAAGCGCCGAAATGGAAGATTTGGTCGCAAAAAGAAACGCAACGTCGGTCATATGGAAGTATTTTGGATACAAAAAAGATGCTGCTGACCAAAAACAGGTGCTTTGTCGGGAGTGCCTGGCAGTTGTTGCCACAACTCGCGGAAACACTACGAATTTAAGGGACCGTTGACATGTCGCGCCTAAAAACGCGTGGAAAACGCTAGGCGCGCCGCTTTCTCCTTCTTTCCAAAGCGCTCTGTAACTTGAGCTCCAGTGGCTTCTGCCGTTGCTAAGCAACCATGACCCGCGCTCTCCTAAAGACGTGGAAGTTTCAGCAAAGATAAATAAACAAAGATAAATGGATTTCCAAAACTAAAAATTGCTTGCAGTAGCTCTGCTGCTAAAAAATGTTATCCCTGTAACAGCTATGATCAGCTGTTCCTCCATCTTGGCTAAGCTTTTAATGTTTTTCGTGAAAGGAAGAAGCTGATTTCCCTTTTATCAGGTTAAAAGCAACATTCATTATTAATTTCATATTAGAGCCTTGATTTGCCTGAATTGACAGTGAATAAGGTGAGTCAAACCGTTTATGAAACTACCCAAAATAAGCTTTAAAAAGTATTTTATTTCAGGGTTTTGATTATACTGTACTTTTACATTTTTTTATTCTTTGAAAATGCTTACAAAATTACCCCAATTATTCTTGAATTATTATTTGATTTTAAAGCAGATCAAAACAACCTGATGAACATAAATGAATTTGTACACATCGCAATATATATATATATATATATATATCGCAAGAAAAAAATATATTGCAATGTAATATTTTCCCCAATATCGTGCAGCCCTACTAGACAGGGTGAGCATTTGTGGTTAAAAAGTGTACAAATTGTAAAATGTTTTTAGAAAATAACCAATCGTTTTGCTAGAGAAGACCCTTCTTCCTCGCCTGGAATCGTTTAGAGCCCTTTTAAGCTGCATTTTGGAAGTTCAAACTCGCAGGCACCATTGAAGTCGGCTTATATGGAGAAATTCCTGAAATGTTTACCTCAAAAAACATAATTTCTTTATGACTGAAGAAAGAAAGACGTGAACATTTTGAATAAAAAGGGGGTAATTAAATTATCTGTAATTTTTTGTTCTGGAAGCGAACCAGTCGTTTAAAGCGCAGAAATTATTTCACCTTTTATAAGCAAACATGCCAGCTTGGCACTAGAGATGTTATTTTTCTAGGTCTAGGATAAACATGATAAAGGGGTGTAATACCATGCAGCATGATAAGATCCCAAATGGCTAATACTGAGTCCCAGCAGGGCAGCGAGGTGAAGAGAGTGAGAAACCACTGCATGATGAAATGTAGAGAAGACACCCCAAGAGTCTCCTACCAGCAGAGAGACAACAACACACTCCTGTCAACATCTGACATCCATGTCACACTTCTACAAACACACTGTTATTTATTGGAAAAGAGTGAATAAACTTCTTCATTTTTGAGTTCCTAGAAAGAAAGACATTTAGGTTTGTTACAGCCAACAGATTTTTTTTATTAAAATGTTCATTTCATTAAGTTGTAGGTATGTTGCTGCACTTTGTCCTTTTTGTAAGTTTAACAACATCATCTTTTCTCATGCTGTGGTCTAATAGCTCAGCTTTTCAGACAGCTGCGCTGAGTCAACACACAAGGAGAAGGAAATCCCTTAAGAGTTCACCAAGCTGCACAAATGCTCTGAGGGGGCGGACAGCCACCACTATAAAAAAAAAAAACAGAGGAGCTCATTTGAAAGCCCTCAGGAAAAGGTCTATAAGACACAGTGACAAATCTGTGAGGGGCGTTAAATGTGAGAGAAAGGCTGTGATCTACATAAACTCTAGAGGACTGTGACATTTAAACCACTGTGTTTAATGCAGCATTTGCCTGTTTTTATATTCAGACATTTTCCTGATGGGAGTTGAGGTCAAGGTTTAAGACCTCTTCCTTAAGGCCTTAGGAAAGAGGAAAGAGATGGTTGTGCTGTTATGAAAATGTGTTGGGAAAGTGTTATTTTAGAGAGGACAACCAAGTGCTGCTCTAAATTAAGCTCTATATATACACATTATTACACATACACATACACACACACACACACACACACACACACACATACATATATATATATATATATATATACACACATATATAGAGCTTAATTTCATCTGCATTTGACATGCACAAAAAAAAATATAATATATTCATTAACATTTTTACTGATTTTACTTATTTATTTTTTGGAGTCAGATTTTTTAATTGAAAGAAATTTAGACCATAACTCTTACCAAGTGCTGGAAGAGCAGAGGTTTTCTATGCTTCAGGAGCTGGTGAAATACGAAAGCTTGATGTTGAATCCTGAAAGTAAATAGATTAAATAGATAAAACAGATAAAAAGTTTATTAACCAACCAATATGTAGCCTGTTTTTAATTATTGGCATTTGCAAAAGCATACAGTTGAGGTCTAAAGTTTACAAACACCTTGCAGAATCTGCAAAATGTTAATTATTTGACCAAAATAAGAGGGATCACACAAAATGCTTGCTATTTTTCATTTAGTACTGACCTGGATAAGACATTTCACATAAAAGACATTTACATACAAGAGTTTATAAAAATGGCCCTTTTTCAACAATGACTGTATGATTTTGAGATCCATCTTTTCACACTGAGGACAACTGAGGGACTCATATGCAACTATTACAGAAAGTTCAAACAGTCACTGACGCTTCAGAAAAAAAAATTATGCATTAAGAACCGGGGTTAAAACTTTTGAACAGTTAAAGAAGGTTTCAAACACTCACGATGCTTTAAAAGGAAACACAATGAATTAAGAGCTGGGGGTGAAAACTTTTGAACAGAATGAAAAAGTGAACATTTTTCTTATTTTACCTAAATATCATATTTTTATCATTTAGTACTGACCTTCAGAAGCTGCAGAAGATACTTACATGTTTCCCAGAAGACAAAATGTAAATTTTTTAATTTACCCTGATCTTCAAATTCAAAAAGCTTCACCCCCCAGTCATTGTTGGAAAGGGTTCAAATATACAAAAATGCTGAAAAACCACAGAATTTGAGAGACCTGAAAGATTTTTCTAAAGAACAGCAGGCAGTTTAACTGTTCAGGACAAACAAGGGACTCATGAACAGCTGTGGATTATTCAGGTAACAACACAGTATTAAGAATCAAGTGTATGCAAACTTTTGAACATGGTCATTTTTATAAATTCAACTATTTTCTTTTGTGGACTTATATGTAAATGTCTCTTAAGTGAAATACCTTATTCAGGTTGGTACTAAAAAAATAAAAAATAACATGCATTTTGTATGATCCCTCTTATTTTGATCAAATAATTAACATTTTGCAGATTCTGCAAGGTGTATGTAAACTTTTGACTTCAACTGTATTAACTTAACGTATGCTATACTTTAAAAATCTCAGATGTTTTTAGAGTAACTTAAGTATAAGAGTAAATGTTTGAGTAAACTGTTTATTTATACATATTTTATGCACAACTGAAGGTCTTACTTGTTCATAGAAGAATCAAAGAGCTCTGAGAGATACTTGGGCTTCTCTAACAGAGCAACCAGAGCCCAGAATGCCTCTTCCTCAGACAGGATCATCAGGAGCACAGCAGCTATATAGGACATCCCTGAGCAAAAAACAAAACAAAACAGCAAACCCTGAGGCATCACATACTCCCATTATGACCTGAATGTCAAGGGCAAACTAACTAAATTAGCTCCACAGAAAAAAAAAAAAAATGCAAACAAAATTATGAGCATGACATGCAACAGCAACAAGATGGCACTTGACTGCCCTCTTGAGACCAAACCTCAGTATATACTAAACCTAAAAATGTTTGACAGGTCCAGTAAAAGCATATGCGCAAGATTTCAGTAATGCAAGTGACCTCATTTGTGAAAGTACAGGCAGTGCATTACCTTGTACGTATCCAATCTGTGGATTATATCGGGCAAATGCAGTAAGAACTCGGAAAAGTTTAGCCTGGCCCTCAATAGCCTCCGGACGGTCCCCCATCAGAGTGCGATGGGTCGGAAATGACCTTCCTATACAGACAAATAAGAAAATATCAACTGAATTGCCAAAACATTTCAAACTCTATGTACAAAAAGTTTTTTAAACGCATATAAATGCTTCAATGTACAGTATACAGTGCCTTGCAAAAGTATTCATTCATTTTTTTCCACATTTTGTTATGTTGCTGCCTTATGTTAAACTACTTAAAATTACTTTTTTCCCCACATCAATCTACACTCTCTACTCCATAATGACAAAACAAAAAATAGGTTTTTAACATTTGTGCAAATTTATTAAAAATAAAAAACTGAAAAGATCCCGTTGCATAAGTATTCACACCCTTTTCTGGGACACTCGAAATTTAGTTTAGGAGCATTCATATTGCTTCTAGATGTTACTACACTTCGAGTGGAGTTAAACTGTGGCAAAATCATTTAAATGAGTATGATTTAGAAAGGAACACCTCTCAGAAAAGGTCTAACAGCTGAAAATGCATATCAGAACAAAAACCAAGTCCTGAGGTGAAGATAACTGCCTGTAGAGCTCAGTGACAGACTTGCATTAAGGCAATGATCTAGGGAAGGGTTCAGAAAAAAAATCTGCTGCATTGAAGGTTCACAGAAGCATTATCCATAATGGAAGACGATTGGAACAACTAGGACTCTAGAAAATGTCTGCCAGCCCCCATCCAAGCTGACAGAGCTTGAGAGGTGAAAAGGTGAGGCAAAGAATGGCAGATAATTGCCAAATGCAGATGTGCAAAGCTTGTCACATCATACCCAAAAAGACTTGAGGCTGTAAAAACGCTTCAACTATGTACTGAGTTAAGGGAATGAATACTTATGCAATGCACTTATTTCAGTGTTTTATTTTTAATAAATTTGTAAAATTTGCTAATCTGGTTTTTGCTTTGTCATTTTTATGGTGTATGGAGTGTAAATTGATGTGGGGATAAAATTATTTAAAGCAGTTTAACATAATGCTGGAACAAAACAAAATGTGGGAAAAAAAATGAAGGGGTATGTGTAAGTATAAAAGGTGATTATGCAGCGCCCCCATGTGGTTTTCAGAATATTGGCCAAATTCAAACAAAAACACTGCCATCTGTGCCAAATTAAAAAAAAAGAATTTTAAATTGATTGCATTATTTAAATTAATTCAACTAGAAGTATTTAAATTAATGTAAATGATGTATGGAAAACATCACAATTTCAGTGGTCATCCAAAGGCTCAACTCACGCAGGTCAAGGGCGATCTGTTTGAAGAGGGTCAGGTCAGCGCTGCGGAGATCTGATGCCTGTCCGCTGCTGATCTCATTCTCTGTGTCCACTAGAGAGTCTATAGTAGGGATGATGCTGTACTCGCTGACTCCAAGATCAACCAGAGGTTTACGGATCTCTGCCTGACATGCCTGAAGTAAACAATCAAAATGGGTTGAAAACAAGGGAAACATTTGTAGCGCACCATACTTTGAGTTTGCATAGTAATAAAAATATACATAGTGATGGGGATGCACCTCATAATCAAAAGAGCTGGCAGTTCTGAGACTGTCGATATTTAGGAGGCATCTCCAAACTCGTCCACGTATTGCTGGAGGAATACCGATACGAATAAACCTCTCGATCTGAAATTGGGAAAAAGAAAAGTGAGAAAAGTTATGCTATGCACAAAAATATTAATTTGATATTAGGCTTATAATGACAGTAAGTTTATTTAATCAATTTAACAGAAGAATGCAATTCGTTCAAGTTTTGCTTTAAAAAATAAACGATTCATTCTTATATAAATAACAATTTATAAATGTATTTCTCTTAAAACAAGAGATTAAAGATTACACTTGATATATACAAGATTACAGCTGATATATACACTCCCAGTCAAAAGTTTTTGAACAGTAAGATTTTTAATGTTTTTTTAAAGAAGTCTCTTCTGCTCACCAAGCCTGAATTTATTTCAATTTTTTTTATATATTTTTACTATTTAAAATTACTGTTTTCTATATGAATTTTTTTTAAATGTAATTTATTCCTGTGATTTCAAAGCTGAATTTTCAGCATCATTACTCCAGTCACATGATACTTCAGAAATCATTCTAATATTCTGATTTGCTGCTAAAAAAAAAGGATTATTATTACGTTGAAAACAGCTGAGTTGAATTTTTCAGGTTCCTTTGATGAATGGAAAGTTCAGAAGAGCAGCATTTATCTGAAAATGAAATTTTATGTAACATTACAAATGTCTTTATCATCACTTTTAATCAATTTAAAGCAGAGGTCTCAAACTCAATTCCTGGAGGGCCGCAGCTCTGCAGAGTTTAGCTCCAACCAACTCCAACTCACACCTGCTTGGAAGTTTCTAGTAATCCTGAAGACCTTGATTAGCTGGATCAGGTGTGTTTGATTAGGGTTGGAGCTAAACTGTGCAGAGCTGTGGCCCTCTAGGAATTGAGTTTGAGACCAGTGATTTAAAGCATCCTTCATAAATAAAAGTATTAATTTCTATTTCTTTCCTCCCTAAAAACAATGGTAGAGTGTATAATGTTACAAACGCTTTTTATTTCACATAAATGCTGATCTTTGGATCTTTCTATTCATCAAAGAATCATGACAAAATGTACTCAGCTGTTTTAAATATTGATAATAATAATAATAAAAATGTTTCTTGAAGAGCAAATCAGCATATTAGAAGACTGGAGTAATGATGCTTAAAAATCAGCTTTGAAATCACAAGAATAAATTACATTTTAACATATATTCAAATAGAAAACAGTTATTTTAAATAGTAAAAATATTTCACAATTGAACTGTTGTTGCTGTACTTTGGACCTAATAAATGCAGGTTTGGTGAGCAGAAGAGACTTCTTTAAAAACCATTAAAAATCTTACTGTTCAAAAACTTTTGACTGATAGTGTACGTTTCTGTGAATGATATATATTTGGTTAAAATAGAGAGGGAAACATGCACACCTGACTTCTGCAGATAAAACTGGATCCATTCCAATAACTGAGAAATTCACACAGTTCCTTGACTTTAACTGGGTTAGGCTGTGGATAACTGAGGAAAACACAGTTCAAGTGTTAACGTTACTTGCCATGTGCACACCACAACATTTACGTAAATTATATCTCGAGTTATTGATGAAAACGAACTGAATTCTGAAGTTGTATACTAGTAAACATCTACCTGTAGTCATGACATCTGTGTTGGAGTTTCTTGTCTCTTTTCTTACTGAGAGCAAAGCCGAATTCATCAAACCCTACCGAGCTGCTCCGTCGTGATGTGTTGCTCTTCCCGCTGCTCGAGCTGCTCGCTCTCCTCAACATGATTCTCATACAATCAGTTTGATTTCATTCTGCGGGCGCGTCCTTTCATCACCGCACTGTACACTGTAACCGACGCTTGAACTCACCGCCAAGACCAACACAATGAAACTACTCTTCAAAATAAAAGTCTCGGCACTTATCGTGAACTAGTCACAAAAGCTTTAAAATAAAATATATTAAATTTGACACATTAAAAAATATCTTATAAAATAATAAAATAAAACATATATTCAAATCTTAGATGTTTACTAAGATCATTTTATTATCTCTTGAAACCCACAATAATATTTAAAATATCAGTAAGCTTAATATATTTAAAATAAGCAGAAAAAAATGTAACAAATAAAGTTTAATAAATTAAACTTTAAAATACATTAAAATAAAAAAACTGTTGTTGTAATTAAATAAATTAAATACAATTTATATTGTATTAAATTGTAATAATAATTCAGAATATTACTGTTTTACTCTATTTTTGATTAAATAAATGCAGCCTTGGTGAACAGAAATGTTACACCTCTCTTCATATCCCTGCACTGGCTACCGGTTACAGCACGCATCAAATTCAAGACACTGATGCTGGCATATAGGACAGCCACCGGATCATCACCTGCCTACCTCCATTCACTACTACACATCTACACTCCTTCCAGAAGACTGAGATCCTCTAGTGAAAGACGCCTCATTGTACCACCACAGAGAGGTATTAAATCACTGTCCAGAACATTCTCGTTCAATGTCCCTGCCTGGTGGAATGATCTTCCCACCCCTATCCGGAATGCAGACTCCTTAACAGCTTTCAAACGACTGCTGAAAACCCATCTTTTTCGACACTATCTGACTCAAAAAAAAAAAAAAAAAAAAAAAAAAAAAAAAAAATCCTCCCTTCTAGCCTGTTTTTCCTCTCTTTCTTGATCTTCTCCTTCTAGCCTGCACTCTTCTAACAACGCCTGATATATGGTATTTTTGAACACTTCCTATGTTGATCTGCCTCCTTAGGATGAATCACTTGTTGTATTCCCAATTGTAAGTCGCTTTGGATAAAAGCGTCGGCTAAATGAATAAATGTAAATGTAAATGTAAAATGTCTTTCCTCTTCGAGTCACGATTGGTCAGCAGCTGAACACACAGGAATATTTAGTAATTATGTATTTTTGTCTCCAGGCCCACTAAAACAATTCAGTAAATTACCCAAAAATAAATAAATAAATCCTCAACACTATTCGTCCTCTTTTTCTTTCTTTCCGGCCCCTCATCTTACTCGCTAACGGAAAGAAAGAAGTCTGACTCGCTGCTGCTGGATGTTGAACTTGAGGGTGTACTGTACACCTTAGCGCTGTGTGAACTCCATTTTCTCTTCTGACTGGTGGTAAGAGTTGTCCACTTGGTTTTATCTGTGTGTAAAGATTGAAATATAATTCTGTTATGGCCTTAATACAACTTCAGATAGATTTGGAGCCAGAGGGGTGTCCCCAAAATCTTATTTGCTGCTGGCAGTAGCTGATGCTGATTGACATCTCATTTGTCTAAAGAAGTTTTAGAATTTTGCCGGCAAAGCTGCTTAGCCATTTTCAAATCAAGACGAGCCAAAGACATGAACATAGTTTCAAGGTAAAACGAATAATAAAACATTATATTTGAAATACGTTTTATAGTTTATTATAAGGTTTGTTTGCTGAGTAACGTTTATTATCCATTGTGTAAGTGAACGAGGCGCCGACAACATCAGATAACTTAATGAGATTAGAGAGATCAATTCGCACTTTGGACCGTTAATGCTATAGACGTTTTTCCTGAACACGGAAGTAAGTCCGACTCTTAACTGAAAGAATGCTTTGCATTTCCGGTCTGCATTGTTTCTAGTCAAATTAGGGTATATTCTGAGCTAATACACTAATGTTAAAGCTATTAAAATGTTTTTAAAAAGCGCATGGCTCCATAGCGCCATCACTTGGCAATGTCGCAATGACCGTCATTTGTCAGTGCCTCACTTTAATGAGTGTGTAGATGACACGAAGCAGCGGACGTTAGCTACATTAAAAACAGATGGAGGCTATTTGAATGGGTTCCTATGGTAACCGGAACAGAAAAGCATTCAATCTGACGTTAGAATTCGTAATGGTGGCGCTCATCGTTTACTCAGGAGAAAGGTCTATATTTCATCTGTGCTAGTATTACATGCACATACCATGTATGTACAGGGCTCGAAATTTCGACCGTTTTTGTCGCATATGCTCCCAAAATTTAATCTGCGCAACCTCAAATTATATTTGGAAGCATTTTGATGGTAACTCAGCGACAGAGTTGCACTCACGCAGGGGCATAATTTTGACTGGGGACACGTTTTTCAAAATCCCGTTTGTGTCCTCCCACTTTTGTTAAAGTAATCTCTTGTATTGTAGAATGCATGCTCAGCACTGCCGAGTTTCGCTTTATCCTTAAAACGAAACCAAAAGTAAATCGCGCACGCGCATTCAAAAGCAATTTTAAAACCCCACATTCAGAGAGCGACTCCTCAATGTGCGAAAATTAGGCTACCGCTACATAAAATATCGAAGCTGTTATTAAATATCACTGTGGGCTCTAATAAGTTGTGTAGTTGTCTATAGCTCTGTATAATGCTTGAAAGATTCGGTCTCTATTTGCACTTTGAATATTGAAAGGGTAACTTAGCCTACTTTGATTATGGCTGCATTTATTGTCTACACGAGTAAGAAAGAACTGTGTCATTTATTTTTTGTTATTTATAATATATTTTGTTATTTATGTAGGTTGTTAAAAAATGCAGTGGTTGCCTCTAATTTAAATGACTGTACCTATAATAGAGAAAATAAACATCTTTTTCATGTACTCATATTTTCATTCATTCTTGTCCCTTGCTTAAGGCGTAAAATAAATATATAAAAAAGGCTTTCAGAATCAGCCCATTGGCAATCAAAATGAAGAACCATGAAGAATCAATATCAGTGCATTACTAAAAAGAAATTGGGTGCTCCTAACTTATTGAAGTTGGGAGCACAAGTGCTACCAAGTAAAAAAGTTAATTTTGTGGCCTGTATGTAAGTTATTATATTTAATTAACAATGTTATTTCGACTTAGTACAATTTCTCTTGTTACACCAGTAAGCAATGCAACTTGCGAGAGAAGCTTCTCTGTGTTAAAACTTATTAAATCCCACCTTAGGACAACAATGTCTGATGACAGGTTAAGTCACCTCGGGATTCTCAGTGTTGAGTCAAGGAGGGCACGCTCCCTCAACATGGATGAATTCGTGAAACGTTTTGTCAGTTCTCATCAGAACCGCAGAATTATGTTGTTTTAAACATACCTAGGATAAGTTTGTAACTGATGACTAAAAATGTGTTTTTGTTTTTCTTTTCAAATCCAGGTCTGTTTGATGTCTGCTATGTCTAATTGCAGTTTTTTTTTTTTTTGTTTGGTTGTTTTTTTCTTAATGTTACTGTTTTTGTAAATGAACTCAGCATAGTCATTGCAAATAAAACTTTAGAATTCCTTAATTTATTATTTCAACTTTATGAGTACAGTGCGTGTCCGTGTGTGTTCCCCCTGAAATAGCAGTGGCCACCCCATGTCAAAAATTGTAGCTCCGCCACTGGTGATGGTGTGGATTTTTACTTACGGTAATTCATGACAAGTCGTTCAAGTTTCCCTAATTAAGTCCTTATTAATGGAAACACATATGTGACCCTGAACCACAAAACCAATTTTTTTGAAATTGAGATTTATACATCTGAAAGCTGAATAAATAAGCTTTCCATTGATGTATGGTTTGTCAGGACAGAATTTGGCTGAGATACAAATTTGAAAATCTTGAATCTGAGGAAAAAAATCTAAATATTGAGAAAATCACGTTTAAAGTTGTCCAAATGAAGTTCTTAGCAATGCATATTACTAATCAAAAATAAACTTTTGATATATTTACTGTAGGACATTTACAAAATATCTTAACAATCTTTACTTAATATACTAATGATTTTTGGCATAAAACAAAATCTAAAATTTTGACCCATACTACAGTATGTATTTTTTGGCTATTGCTACTTATTCATGCTATTTACGACTGGTTTTGTGGCCCAGGGTCACATATTTAAGTGAAAATGCTGTAAAGTTCTTGATGCACAGAACTCTAGGTTTGATAGTTTGGTCCTGACCTTGACCTGGGCTTCCTTTTCGGTCAAAGAAAGACAAAGAGAATCCCTCCTCAACACCACCCATCCTCTTCTTTCTTTCAGGCCCCTCATCTTCCTCGTTAATGGTCAGAAAGTACTCTGACTCGCTGCTGCTGGATGTTGAGGGTGTACTCCCATAGAGTTCGTGCACTTATTCCTTATTATGGAAACCCATATTTGGGTGAAAATACTGTAGAGTTCTTGATGCACAGAGGTGAAGATTTCATTGATTTACCATCAGCACTTCTCTGGCGCCGTAGTTTGACTTGGGACGCCCTTCTGGTCAAAGAAAGACAAAGAGGACACCTCCTCAACACTAACCATCCTCTTCTTTCTTTCCAGCTCTTCATCTTCCTTGCTAACGGTTAGAAAGTACTCACTGCTGCTGCTGGATGTTGAGGGTGTACTGTACATCTGAACACTGTGTGAACTCCGTTTTCTCTTATGGCTGGTGGTAATAATTGCCTGCTTGGTTTCATCTGCGTTTAAAATTTGGAATAAAAATCAGTTTCTAGCCTCAATCGTCAATGTGGATTTTTGCTTTTGGTAATTCATGACACATCATTCTAATTTCTTATTTCTAAGTCCTTATTAATAGAAACCCATATTTAGCTGACAATGCTGTAGAGTTCTTGATGCACAGAGTTGTAGATTTGATTGATTTACCATCAGCGCTTCTCTCGTGTTCTGGTGCCGTAGTTTGGTCCTGACCTTGCTGAGCCTGACCTGAGCTGCCTTTCCTGTCAAAACTACTCTTCCTGCTCTTTTTCTCCTGACTATCATTTCCCTCACTAACACTGGTGGGCTGCACAAAAAACAGAAATCATCCATATACATAACACTTAGAGGAGATTTGACTTTTTGAGATTTCTTTCCATGTCACATGTATACAAACAAGAGCATAAAAATAAGTAAACATCTTAAAAATGTGAATACATCTTCATATATACAGTTGAAGTCAAAAGTTTACAATCATCATGCAGAATCTGGAAAATATTCATTATTTCAGCAAAATAAGAGGGATCATACAAAATGCATGTTATTGTTTATTTAGTACTCACCTGAATAAGATATTTCACATGAAAGATGTTTACACAGAGTCCACAAGAGAAAATAATAGTTGAATTTATAAAAATGACCTTGTACAAAAGTTTACATACACTTGATTTTTTAACACTGTTGTTACCTGAATGATATTTTTCTTAAATATAAACATACTAAATGGTCAAAATATATGCAATAACCAAATGTTTGGAATAATAAATGTTTAATTCAAGGCTCATGAAGGGTGCATTAAATTAATAAAAAAAAAAAAAAAACAGAAATATATTATCTTTATTATAAATTTATAATATCTATATTATAAAAATATACTTTAATATTATTGGTGCTCAAATATGAATAATTCTTATTGTCAATGTTGAAAAGTTTTTACTACTTAATGTTTTTTTTGTAAACCGTGACATATTTTGTAACATTGTAAACATCACTTTTGATCAATTCAGTACACCCTTGTGACTTATATTATTTTTCTATTTAATTATTTAATTAAAATTAACCTAAAATAATCTGAATTACTCCAAAGTTTTGGCAGCCAGTATATGTGAAGAAATAATTATATTAAAAAATGCTAGTGTTCTCACATGATTGCATGAATTAAATTATCATTGCAAAAATAAATACAAGTCTTTGCATTTGGATTTCATCCAATAGTACCAAAAAACTTCAAGAGAAGTTTGATTCAAAAAAATAGAAGGTCAAGTCGAGTGCACTGAATTCTTGAATATAAACATAAAACAAGTAGTGTGTTAGTTGTATACCATACATTTCGAAAATCTAGTCAAGTAGGCAAGTTTTCTTTATTGCTCAGAAATGACTTCAATCCACTCAGTGCAAGCACAAAACACGGAAAATGCAGAACAGAACATCAAAACAAACAGCTGATCAAAAACACGTACTTTCTTCTGAACAGGCAGGAGAGGGCTGGCATCCTTCAGTACCTGACAAAAAGGTAAACTGCTTTCAATACACTGAACTCAATAGTTCTAGCACCTAAAAGTGACAATGAAGAGTGACCTAAATGCTTTTATAGAAACTCAGTGCACAGTATTGTTAAAGGAATAACCTGGGATTCCTGGAGCTACACAATAGATTCCTCAAGGTCCTGTTCACTTTGTGGACAATAAGGTGGGGGTGTCTGGAAACACCTGATGTATAGAAAAAACATTAAACACAAGAAAGGCATAAACAAACGGGTTCATGCACAAAACTCACTTTTCTCGACTCTCCTTTCTTGAATTTGTCCATGTCATCTTCTAGGTTTGAGCATAACTTCTCTCGCACCTGCTCTAAAGCCTGTAATCCCATCCATAGAAGGTCCTTCTCCCTCTCCAAGTTTTTCAGCTTCTTCACCTGCAAATAAAACTCTTGCTTATATTTTAAAATGTTACAGAAATCAATTTGGAGTTGTATTTTTGCATAATTGTCGGCGACAATATTAGTGTTGGTTTCCATGGCTGCCTCAAAAAACAGTTTTCACAATTGCTTTGTGCAGAGTAAACAAAATAAAAATAGATCACAATGTGTGTTAAGTAGCTGTGAACTGAATATTCCCCTCAGAGCTAGACAGGAATGTCATGATGAACTGTGATAGTTGACATCTGTGAATGAGAATAGTGGCTTGAAAGAAATACTAATGCAACTTTTCAGTTTTACCAACTTAATATACCATTAAAATTGCAGTACATGCATTACATGGCTGAATTTATGCTCGACACCTCATCTAAACAGTGTGAATGCATTTAGTTCATCAAATACTATATTCACTTCAGTTACATTATATTTGAATCACTAAAAGCATACCTAGGAGAAAAAAAATGGCAAACTAACCCAGAGGAAGAACTGCAATGCATCCAGACTGGTAGGACTGTTCCTGAGAGGGACGATGACCACTGTGTAAGATGCCATTGGAGTTGCTAAGGAAAGCAAAGCGTTATATACGAGGAGACAAGAAGAGAAGCGGGGACAAAGCAAGACAGAATAGAATAACAGAGGCAGATGTTTTGCTGAGACCACACCCTAGTGACAGAGAGACAGGTCAAAGTTTACAGTTTGCACAACGGCTAATGAAGAATGACAGAAGTCTTCACAAATGCAAACAGTAAAAATTTATTAAAATTACTCTTCACATTGAACAAATGCAAACTGGCATTGATCAATAACATATAAAACTGCTTTGACATCAAACACTTATAAAGTTGTTTCACAGAACAACTACTTAAACATTCAAATGTAAATACAAAACGATATAGTTTAAAAAAAAACAGCTCAAACCTGTTAAATCATGAGATATTTAGGTAATTAAATTTAGCAGCTGAACATTCAATCTTTTAAACATTTTTAATTGCTTTTTTTTTTTTTTAACATTGAACATTTTATCCTTCACATTATCTGCCGTCCACCCATCATTTGTCCTTTTCTCTGTCTGTGGCGCGCTCGTCATTGAGTGGGTATGGGGTGAGGTCCAGGGTGAGCAGACGGCTAAACATGCATTCGTCAAACTATGACCACAAGAAAAAATACAGAAAGAGGCATGAAAAACGAGACAGTTAGATCCAAATGAGATTTTCATTTTGATTTGTGTTCCTGCTGTTGTTTATTGTTTCTAGCCATAAACTAACACAAACTGATGGGTAATTACACTGCTGTTCAAAAGTTTTTGATCTGTAAGATTTTTAATTTTTTTTAAAAGAACCTCTTCTGCCTATCAAGGCTGCATTTATTTGATCACAAGGGGAAAAAAAACAGTAATATTGTGAAGTAATATTACAACTTAAAATAACGGTTTTGTGTAGTTTAATATACTTTAAAATATAATTTACGTGATGCAAAGCTGAATTTTCAGCATCATTACTTCAGTCCTCAGTGTCACATGATCCTTCAGAAATCATTCTAATATGCTGATTCATTATCAGTGTTGGAAACAGTTGTGCTGCTTAATATTTTAGGAACCTGTGATACTTTTTTCAGGATACTTTGGTGAATAAAAAGTTTAAAAGCACAGCATTTAGTTTACATAGACATCTTTTGTAACATTATTAGTAAGCCTTTACAATCACTTTTTAACACATCCTTGCAGAATGAAAGTATTAATTTCTATAAAAAAATAAAAAAAGAAAGAAAGAAAGAAAAAAATATACCGGCCCCAAACTTTTGAACAGTAGTGTATATTGCAAAAAAGATTTGTTTTAAATAAATGCTGTTCTTTTTAATAATTTTTTTTCTTCATAAAAGAATCCTGAAATAAAGTTTCACAACTGTTTTCAACATTAATAAATCAATATATTAGATTGATTTCTGAAGGATCATGTGATCCTGAAGACTCAAGAGTCATGACTGAGGAAAATGTAGATTTCATTACAGAAATAAATATTTTAAAGCATATTAAAATAGAAAAATTGCAATAATAGTACTGTTTTTTCTGCATTTTTGATCATATAAATGCAGCCTTGATGAGCATAAGAAACTTCAAAAAAACATTAAAAACCCTTACTGATCCCAAACTTTTTTTGAACTGCAGTGTATATAGTTAAATTGTTCACTATTATTCCAAAATAAACAAAACTAAAATATGTAGAATGAGCAGGTGTGTACTAAGTACTGACAACTGTAAGATTTGACTGACACTGTTAATGTGTCAAAACAGTACATTTTTTAACTTGAATTTACCATATAAATGATCTAAAAGCTAATAAACCTGGACCACCTAGTCTCAAAACTTTGATTTTATGGTGTCTCTAAATTGAGTTTAAGAGACGAGACTGACGTTATACATAGCGAACATGTGCCTATGCGTGTATACCATTGAATAGACTCCAAGAAGTGCATCTGCCCGTGAGTAGAACTCCTCCTTCAGGGAGATCACAATGATCTGGCAGCTCTCTCTGGACATCATCTGGAAAAATCCTGTAACCTACAAAAAAAAAAAAATGATGTCTCTCCATCATGGCTAAATATCAGGTCATAACATTTTGAAAAAAATTGATGCTCATCTTACCTTGCCAATATTTGTGTTGTCCAGGGCGGCATCCACCTCATCCAGCACAACGAAAGGGGCAGGACGAAAGCTAAAAATTAAACAAAGATGACTTTTAAAGTTTTCTCCCACTGCAAATATATGGCTATTTATAGTCAGGTATTATTTAAAAAAAGAAGTTGAGTTCCAGAATGAAAATGTTCTAATAATTTACTCACCCCCTTGTGATCCAAGACAAAACATTCCAGGATTTTTTCTCCATATAGGTGATTTCGATAGGGATCGACGATTCAAATTGTAGTTTCAATTTGCATGTTCTTTGCATGTTCGCTTTGTAAACACCAGGTCAATACTTTCACCTACATCACCCATGTGTGACTGCATAATGCGTTAGGTTGAGCTAGTGCAAGACAAGCATTTGTGGTTAAAAATTATATAAATGAGTATTTTCTTTACAAGGTTCTTGCACCATTTTAAAAGTAAAATTTAATGCTTTTTAAGACCTTTTTAAGACCTCAACAAATATAATTTAAGACCCAAAAATTTAATAATTTCTTTGGAATAGGCTACTCAATTTATTGCCTACTAAAATGGAAATCAAAACTTGAAAGTTTTCCATTTGGGATCAATTATGTGCAATGTGTAAACTCGGTAAGTAAAAAAAAAGTTAAAATATTTTTCTTTGAGACCTTTTTCTTTTCTTTTCTTTTTTGTTCCTTGTGATGTAGAACAGAGCCAACGTAACATAGATAAGTTGGATTACACTAAACGTAGTGTGTGCCAGTCAAATTTTCAGTAGTTTGTTCTTTGTCTTTTTATTCAAACTTTTGTCAAACATGACGATACATGGCTTCTCACTAACGCTGCACGATAGCTCCTTCTTGATGAATGAAGTGATGCCATATTTGGCGACATATGCAGTTTAATTTTCACCAGGTGAATGACTTTGCAAGCTGCGAATCGGGGAACATGGCAGCAATCATAACACTGATTTTGAGTCACGGATCGGATCATTTTTCGGATCAGCAAAAAACAAACAAAACAAAAATAAAGTTTTTTTTTTTTTTACTAATTACTGAATGCTTTAAGTACTTCTAATTCTAATCCACAGCAAAAACTACTAGCTGAACTAATAAAGTCAGTAACAAAACAAGAAGAATTACACAAATGACAAGTGTAGATGAATACAACAAAGTTACTAATAAAATCAATAACCCTAGTATTCAGGTGCGGAGATTTAATAATTAATTGTAAAATAACTAATGCTTCTCACTGCAGGTATTTATAGGATGCTGTCTCTTTAAGGCCTAATGCACGTACCGAATACTGGCACGCATCTCTTTCTCAGCTGTTTCGCTTCACTGAAGACATAACCGACTGTGTTTACCAGAAGAACAAAATGGGTATTTAGACATGACTCTGTATGTATGTTTCCGTTCAAATAGAAGTTAAAGAGGAATCAATCTGTGTGAATCGCGCCTCTCTCTCTCTCTCTCTCTCTGTGTGCGCGTGCTCGCTGTGTGCGACAGCGGTAAAAATAAAAAAAAATAAGAAATCATCGTGCGTGTTCCCTTTTTAAATTGTTTGAATTGGTAAATTGGCAAGACAAAACATGTGCTAATTATAAACTTACTCTATGATGGTTAAACTTAACAGTTAATCCGCGTATCACATGCGTGCCGAACCGTGGGGGTTGGTCATCACGGATCTGTTGCACAGCTAGCAATGTACACTTTCCTACCTTTGCATTTTGAACCTCACCTCGACAACCTCGTAATGGCAGCACGCAGGTGCAGACCGACGTCAGTGTCTGTAGCCGACCTACCGTAATAAGCTAATAAATCACGGAGACTGTCATTTCACTCCTGTTTCACACATACTAAATTAATCAACTATTAAGATGTTTTACGGTGGACCACTGTGCTTCCCTATCGTCATTAAGCACATCGGCTGAAAATGTAATACCTACAGCAACTTTACGGTAAATGTAAGACAATTTAAGACCTTAATTTCCCGGATTTTAATTTAAGACATTTTAAGACTTTTTAAGGACCCGCGGGAACCCTGAGAAAAGGACAGATGTTTCGCTAGATAAGACCCTTATTCTTTAGCAGGGATCATGTAAAGCCCTTTGAAGATGCACTGAAACTGCAATTTGATCCCCATTGAAGTCCACTATATAGAGAAAAATCCTGGAATGTTTTCCTCAAAAATCTTAATTTCTTTTCGACTCAGAAAGAAAGACATGAACTCTCAGGAATTTGCATTCTGGAAGTGAACTTCTCCTTTAACAAAAAGTCTGTCTGTGGATTTAAGTTGTTGTTCACCTGTGAATGGCAAAGACCAAAGCGAGAGCAGCAATGACCTTCTCTCCTCCTGACAGGTTGTCCATGGCCATGAACCGTTTTCCAGGAGCCACACAGTTATAGTTGATGCCGTCCAGGTAGGGCTCATTTGGGTTCTCAGCAGTGAGAATGGCCTAAAGGACATGTGCATACAAACAAAGTTTGATACAACAATAAAATGAACAAACAAGCTACTGAATGAGTAACAGTCAAGTATGGACCTGAGCGCTGGCGTTCCTGCAGAGCTTCTTGTAGATCTGGTCGATGATGACAGACACATGTTCAAAGCACTGGCTGAAGAGATGGAAGCGTCTGGACTTCACTTGCTCAAACTCCTGACTGCATTTCTTAGTGACGTGTGTGCTCATCTCAAATGCTGATCCACAGAGGGTTTATGATTATGAAGGAGCAAAAACCAACAAACATGATCAGTATTTTATGTCACTGATAAAACGACAACAATAAACGACTTCATGCATCACATAGTCACGTTGGAAAGGTCACGCGTGATGAAGGCAGAAGTACTGACCCAGTGTTCACAAAGCCAACTTGCAAACAACGTCTTTACAATGCCTAAACAACTATGTCGGATGATTTTGAAATTGGAAGAGAAAAAGAGATGTTTTTCGCCCTACCCTACCTTTTTGAACTAAAGTACACAGAACCAACTACGCATGACCTTTTCAACGTGATTGCTTAATGTGTGAAATCGTGGATGCAGAGCTACTGCAAGACAAGCATTTGTGGTTAAAAAGTATATACACATTTTTAGTTTTTTGAGAAAATGACATTGTTTTGCTAGATAAGATCCTTAAGTTTAAGTATAGTATTTTTTCCCGTACCATCCATGACTTCCCGGAAGCTGTCTTTCACCTCTCTGATCTTCTCTAGAGCTTTCAGGTTGGGAGCTCTGGACATCATGATCATCGTCTCTAAAGAGGAGATGCCCTCTTTGAGCTTCTCCAACTCAGTTTCCACTTCACTGTCTTCAGTGAGGGCCTACACATACATACAATTAAAAATACTTCCACAGCATAAGAATGACTGCTGTGAGTGACAGTTTTAACACCATGTTTTCACCTTAAGGCCACGGTCCAGTGTTGAATAATCAAACATCATCTGCGCCTCGCGTTCAAAAATGTCTAGAGTGCTTATACTCTCAGACTCTGAGTCCAGCTGCAATACAGTTTGAGGAAGTTCAACATGCAGAATAACAAAAAAAAATAATAATGGAATAATCTGTGTGGTCTTGTTTTGAGTAGATTTGACTCTCTGTTCACACCTGTATGTCACTGATGTCATCTAGGGCTCCAGAGATCAGTGTCAACGGTAGACCGTCGATCTTACAGGCCAGCAGCAGGTTGTGTTTGCTCAGTCTCAGGTGTTCTAGAGCCGCCTCAGTGCAGATCATTTCCTTCTGAAGCTTCACCAGCACCCTTCGGACAAACACAACATATACAAAAGATAAATAAAATCAACAATAGTCTAAGCATTATTTTGCAGATCAACTGTAATCATACTCAGATGCCCACCTGGATCTCTCCTGTAAGCCTTTGAGAGTCTTATCAAGCTCTGTCTTGGCTTCTTTAACTAAAGTTGTCTTTTTCGACAGCTGGTTGTTGAGTTCGATGACATTTGATTGATTCTGCTCCACAGCTATCAAAAGTCTGTCTTCTACCTGGTGGAAATGTGGGGAACAGATAGCAGTATGTCAAATACTAAAGTACAAAAAACAACAGCAAACTCAACAAAATCCAAACATGTCAATGATATATCACAATATAGTTTTTTTAAATTTTAAATAAGATCTTTATGTTATCAAAATGTTTGATACCATAGAAATTTCATAACTCTTGTCACCAGTGTCAGGATCACAAAAAACTAATACTAGCCTAAATTTAAAAAACAAAAAAAGAAGCACACTGAAGACAAGTAAACAGTCAGTGATTAAATAAGAATAAGAAACTAATTACAAGCAATAGGACAGCAAATCTACAGTAGAACAAATAAATAAGAAATGCAACATACATTTTACAAAGTAATCAAATGTATGAAAACTGCATATTCTTCACTGCGTGAATTAAATATATATTTCTTCTTATTAAAGTTACAAAAGTGATTTAGTCAGGAGCCGTAAGAGTTTTTTTCTCGTTTGTTGTCTGATTAACACAAATGATAGATAGCAGGAATATTAGACTGCTGTCACTTTAAGAGCTGCCCACATCCACATACTGTTACACGCGTTCTTTCTCAGGTGTCTTGCCTCTTTCAAGCTGATAACAACGTTCTCCTCTTTTTCTATAATCTCTTCTATCTTCTTCATCTGTTTGACAAGTTTTTCCAGCTGAGCCTGTTCGTACTCCATCTGGGTGCTTAGTCGGGTATGCTGGGACTCAAACTGCAGGCTGAACAATCAAGAGATTTAATAAGCTATAATTATATTTCATGCTATACTGTACAAATGCATAATATGGGCAGGCTCTATTCGTGCAGGTCTTACCACTTCTTCTCGAGCTCCTGCTGCATTCGGAGATAATCCTGCTCGTACTCACGGATGTTAGCCACACCGATCTCTGCGCAGAAGTCCGCAAACACCACATCCTCCATCTAAGATAAAAGAAATAAACAGAATTGAGTATGCAGGAATGATACTGACCTTATTTTTTTTTTTAAATCAGTTTACTTCTAGAATAAGAATTTCCTGATAATTTACTCACCCCCATGTCATCCAAGATGTTCATGTCTTTCTTACTTTAGTCAAATTAAGGTTTTTGAAAAAAAATTTCTCCATATAGTGGACTTCCATGGGAGCCAATGGGTTAAAGGTCCAAATTGCAGTTTCAACGCTGCTTCAAGGGCTCTACACAATCCCAGCCGAAGAATAAGGGTCTAATCTAGTGAAACGATTGGTCATTTTCAAAGAAAAAAATAAAGTTTATACACTTTTTAACCACAAATGCTTGTCTTGCACTATCTTGCATTATGTAATCACGTTGGAAAGGTTACGTACGGTTAGTTCATCTGTGTACCTCACTTCAAAAAGGTAGGTTAGTGCCAAAAACTCCATCTCAGTTTTTCTTCCAACTTTAAAATAGTCCAACACTATTTCGCTTTGTAAACACTGGGTCAGTACTTTCTTTTTACTTTGATTACATAATGCGTGAGGTCGAGCTAGTGCAAGACAAGCATTTAAAATTAAAATACATATACACTTAATTTTTTTTTTTTTTTTAGAAAGCGACCAATCGTTTTGCTAGATAAGACCCTTATTCCTCAGATGTTATCATGTAGAGTTTTTTGATGCTGCATTGAAACTGCAATTTGAAACTTCAACCCGTTGGTTGCTGTTAAATTCCACTATATGGAGAAAAATCCTGGAATGATTTCCTCAAAATCCTTAATTTCTTTTCAACTGAAGAAAGACAGACATAAACATCTTGGATGACATGGGAGTGAGTAAATTATCAGGAAATTTTTAGTCTGGAAGTGAAGTAATCCTTTTAGACTGATTCTATAGTTTTTATACAGATCGCACTTGCAAATCTGAATTTGCAGCCAAGGATATTATTCAGAGCTGTGCATAATTAGTAAATATACTCACTATTCACAGGCCAATATATCAGCCAGAAATGGATTGGCTCAAGGCCGCACTTACAGTAATTCCACTATATTAAAACACCCTAAAACTCCTGTGATTGCAAAGCTGATATTTCAGTAGCCATTACTCCAGTCTTAGGTGTCACCCAGAATCCTTACAAGTAAATATTAAATTATCAAAACTAAATTATGTAAAATTACCATCATTTCATAGCAATGTAATGCTGTCATTATTAGCCTGAATCACTGAAAAAACGGTATTGGTTGCTCATTGAAAGGCTTTTCCTCTAAAACTCTAAAAACAGTATCTAAAACTCCTTGATATTTCCAGGTTTCCAACACTGCAAGAGAACAATGTTACACTTAAATCAAATGACCTGATTAATTTTGTCTCTGACGGCCTTCATCTCATTATCCTTTACTTCTACACTCTTAGTCTGTATCTCAATCTGGGCCTCGAGGTTGGAAAGCTCACTCCTGAGTTTGGAAATCTCCTGAAGTTCAGAAACACATATAAGGCTTTCATAAGAGTATCAGAGCTGTTACATCATGTAAAAAAAAAGTATAGAGAAAAGGAGCCTTTGACTTGCAGCCTGACAAGCTGGGATGCCATTCTTGCGTATGGAGTCCAGTTCTGAATTGGAGTATTTGAGGCGAGTCTGGTTTCCCTGAGACTGAGCCCTGATTTGCTTTAAATCCTCCTCTTTGCGCTTCAGCTTCATCAGGGACTGTGTATAAATCAACAAAATCAGCATACATAATATCACAATAAAGTGGACGTTATAAATCTATTCCATACTAATGAGAATTTTATTCTATGTAGCCCCATCATGTCATCCAAGATGTTCATGTCTTTCTTTCTTCAGTTGTAAAGAAATTATCTTGGATGACAAGGGGGTGAGTAAATTATCTGTAAATTTTTTGTTCTGGAAGTGAACTTCTCCTTTAAACATAATGTTTGTTTCATAATGAAATGAAAATCAGTGTTTTTATTTTTTAGTGCCGTCACACGTTTCTATTAGTAATCCAAAACACTTACACGCAACTCGGACGACAGCTGATCCTTCTCCTCCTTCAGTTTATTCATATCCTTCTCCTCCCAGCGTCGAGCTTTACTGCGCAGGTCCAACGAGCCTCCTGAAATCACCCCAGACTTGCGAAACAAGGTGCCATCAAGAGCCACCGTCTAAATGAGACATTTTATACACGTCACTAGGGCTGGACGATATGGCAAAAATTTATATCACAATATATTTCTTAATTTCGGTCGATACGATATAATTCCGATATCGATATGGACAATATTAAAAAGCCTAAAGAAAAAAACTGCAGAGGACACACAATGGATGTCTGTACCTACAAATGTCTGCAAACTGAATTTGCAAAGTCTATAATACCTCCAGGCTCCTCCTATTAAAATTATATTTTTTTTTTTAAAGGTTCACTTTTTATTTGTATTTAGCCTTTACAAACAAGAAATGTGAAATAAACTATAAAACTCTCAGACTCAGCTTATTAACAATAATATATTTCCATTTAAACTAGAACAGGCTTATTTAATTGAGAGAACTGTGAATAATCTATACAAATATGTATGTCTTGGCTAAAGACTAAATTAATTCCCTATAAAATCGCTTAAAAAGGGGGAAAGAAATCATAATAAAAATTATGCCACTAGGCCAACTAATTATTAATCCTCTTCCAGAAGGAGGTGCTGTTTCCCGCATTTTCCTGGTAACATTTGGACACAAAGTAGCGCAGTGGTCATGAATTACTTTATAAGGAATTATAGTAAAAATTAAATGAAAATGACAGAAACTTTTTTGAATACAGTAAAGTTTCCTTCTTAGACACATTCATTTAAAAAAAAAAAAAAAAAAAAACAGCGCCACATTTTGACATGTTTATTTAACGATGCCAAAGACATTTTGAAAATCTATTTGAAGCGGTCAGCGCTGATATTATGGCGAACATTTGCATGAACTGTGTATAACTTACCAATGGCAGAGTTTATCTGAACTTAAAAAGCCGAACCACTTCCACACCACTGAATTAGTCTTTCCTCTCATATCAACTATTTTGTCTGCCTTCTTACTTGTGGAAGCTTGTTCATCCACATCTGTATTGCGCGGTACTCATTTTGTAGCTAAAACTTTCCGTGATGGAGCTTAACCAACTACTGCTGAGCGCTGGCAGCGTGTCTGTGATGTACGTCATCACGCAATTGTGTTCTGCTCTTTCTGACGGCTGAGCATTGAACGTCATTCAGTAACAAATGCTAATGTATAAAATTATAAAATTCTATCACGATATATATTGATATCGAATTATTGTCCAGCCCTACACGTCACATGTCATTGTTTAGGATTAATAAGACTCTCCTCATATGATGGTGATCTGGTGGCATACAAGTGCATGCACTCACCTGAAGGCGCTCAGGGCCATCGAAGGCAATGCGACGGGCATCTTTTAGAGTCTCGCAAACTAAGGTGTTCCCACACACATACTGGATCACCCTCTTCAGCTGAGGGGCATTTTGAGCGCACTGAACCACATCCACCATCATTTTGGCTCCCTGCACTTCTCTCAGACGCTCATTCAGAGGCCGCACCTAATACAAGTACACGGAAATAACACTCTTTGCTAATTGAACCATATAAAAAGATATTTGAAATAACTTAAATTATACAGATTACTTACATCTATGTAGTCAATAGGAAGGAATGTCTCTGGTTCGGCTCTTTCTTCTTTCAGAAATCGGATGCAGTCGTGAGCCACTTTTGCAGACGTCACAACAATAGCGTTCATGTTCTTGGCAAACACCTTGGTGACAGCGACCTGGTATTTCCTGTGGATGGGTTGGCACAAATCCACTAGACGGCCATACTGAAAAGAGTCAAGAACAGTTGTGCTGCTTAATAGTTCTGTGGAAACTGTGAAACATTTGCAGTTAAGGTCAGAAGTTTAAATACACCTTGCAGAATCTGCAAAATGTTTATTATTTAACCAAAATAGGAGGGATCATACAAAATGCATGTTATTTTTTTATGTAGTACTGACCTGAACAAGATATTTCACATAATATTGGCAAACGCAGCCATAGACAGTTCATTTCTTTGCCAACAGGGGGAAAAAAACGCTACAGGTGACGTAACACAGATGACTCGCAGATATGACGATGACATCCCCATCCCCAAAATTGTTTTTTTTTTTACAGATCTACACGATTCACGTGAATGACCCATTTCAAGGTGAAAACGGAAAATGTAGCCGAAAGGTGACAAGTTTGCACCCCTGTGTTCAGGACAAACAAGAGACTCATGAACAACTATCACTAAACAAACAAAAAAAAAAAAACACAGCTGTGGATCATTCACCAACATAGTATTAAGAACCAAGTATATGTAAACTTTTGATCAGGGTCATTTTTATAAATTCAACTATTATTTTCTCTTGCGGACTATATGTAAACAACTTTTATGTGAATATATTATTCAGGTCAGTACTACAAAAAACAAAAACATGCATTTTGTATGATCCCTCTTACTTTGGCAAAACAATTAACATTTTCCAGATTCTGTAGGTGTACGTTAACTTTTGACCTCAACTGTATTTCAGGATACTATATATTATACTATGATAAATAGAAAGTCACAGTAGAACAGCATTGGGGGGCTGTGTAAGTTGATTGTTACAGTACCACTCCATCAGGGTAGAGTCTCCTGAGGCTTTCCAGGACCTCATCTCGTCTCTGCTGTCGTCGGTTCTCTTGGCTGTCCAGACGAGCGTTCTGCAGCTCGGTCAGCACCTGGGTGAGCTTCTCGTTCACCTCCTCCATTCTCACAAAGCCTCTCGACAGCTCCTCTGCCAGCTGCTCTTCCTGCTGACGCTGCTCCTCAATAGCATTCCTTCAAAAAAAAAAAAAAACAGCTCTACTGAATCATGTTGATCAATTAAAAAAGAAAATGACAGCATTTAGTTACTGCAATATTCTTTCAGTTAAAACAAAACATCACATTGCTACAATGTCTAAAATTCTAGCTCTTATTAATTGCAGAGGTATATGAGATTGTCAAACCTAGTACTGTTGGCAAATTCCTCCAGCTTCTCTGCCCTTCTGCTGAGATCTTCCAGCCGAGTTTGAGAGTGTTTAATATTTGTCTGTAAGCAACCATTTACATACTAAAATTAGTCACATCAAATGTCATTTTACTAATTTGTGCATGGTTTGTTTAATGTATCTTAATGAGGTTGCAGAAAGACAGAAGCCAACCTGTATCTCACTTTTCCTCCTCAGGTCAAACTGGAGCTTCTCGCAGTCGGCTTTTACCTCCCAATGCAGCTTCTCTGCGGTTTGGTTTAGAACAGCTCCCTTTTTCCTGGCCAGCTCTTTGAGCTCCTTATACCGCTCCATCTGCATCAAGACAAACAGTGTGTAACATGTATATAAAAGATATAAAACTTCAAATTAAAACAATTTGTCAGTGAAAAAAAAATATTAACCAGTAACATCACTTTTCATTTCATTTATTATTTTTCCATTGCAATTATGTTGCCTTCGCAGAGAGATTATTTACAAAACACCCATTTTAACCTGGCTCTCCTCTAGCTGCACTCCAGCTCCTCTTTGAGCCGCCTCCTCCTCCATCTGTCTCTCAGAGGCCTTCCAGGCCCTCTCCAACTCAGTCAGCTCGCTCCTTAGCTCATCTAGCTCCTGCTCCTTCTTGGCCTGCTGACTTTGGTTCTTTTCAAGCGATCTGCATGCCTCCTCCACTTTTTTCTCATGGTGGGAGGTGTTCACTTTAGCTTTGATGTACTGAGGCCTCTGCTGATTGAGAATCTGCTCCTGAGATCTGGAAGAAACATTATGCAGTGAGATTAATTTAAATACATTATATATGTATATACACACACACACACACACACACACACACACACACACACACACACATTTATATATAATATTATATATATTTTTTGCAATGTTAAGTAATGTACCACAGACATATCTGACGAATCCTTTCATAAACAAAGTGTAGAGAGAGTGTAAATAAGAAATTCACTGTGCAGTAGAGCTTCGTTTATAATGGAACTTTGTGTAATCGTGATGAACTAAGAAGCTTTTAATGATTTTTAAGTAAGTCTGTAAATGAAATATTGATTAAATACAACAGTTAACAAGTTAAACAAGAGTGACTTACACTTTCTGACTAGAACACTATTGCTTGATTTTGCTTTATTTCATTGTCAAAAAATAGTCTAAAACAAGTCACAACTGAGCCTCTGCGCATCTCCATTCAAACACAGCAGTGTTTCATTTATGAATGAACATGCATTCTTAAACAAATTTAGTGAGTCAATGAATCATTTATCCATTCATAAAAACAGTCACTTGCTTCATTCCTGAATGAATCAGCCGTTCAAACGAATCAAATGAATTATTTGATTCAGTAATTAAATCAGTGACTTGACGCCACCTACTGGCATATTTAGTTTCATTTTTAAAGTATCTTTTTAGTTATTTAAATGATTTAATATTTATATATTAATAATTCTATATTTAAAACATTAATCTCAACATGAATTTATGAATTGATTGCACGCATGCTATCTCTGAACCTCAAAAATATGAAAATACACCTACAAGTCACTTTTGTGTTCTTCTGTGCTACCTCTGTCGTACAAATTAATTTAGTTAATACTGATTTCATTTGATTGGTAACTTATTCTCATTCTACTTGTTCTTATTCTGTTGTTTTAATTAGAAATGTTACAAAGCTTATAAGATATTTCTTTTAATTTGACAAACATTTAATAAAGTTAGAAAAATGTCATTACAAAAGTAAAAACTAAATTCCCCTTTATTTAACTTTAAGGAGTCAAATATCACCTCGGAATTGGAAGGCTATTTTTTAATCAGAATTTTTTTATATTGATTAGAAGGTGCTTCTAAAAATTTGACTGTACTCCAAAAATGTTTAAGTTTTATATATATATATTAGGGCCGGGACTTTAACGCGTTAATTTAGATTAATTAATTACACAAAAATAACGCGTTAAAACATTTTAATCGCACTAAGTTTTGCACCGCGGAACGTTTCTCACTGGTTGAGATTCGACGGACCGATTATACTGGAGCACCAACTAGAGCTGCGTCCGTCCTAAATAGTATTGTATGTCCCAAATCGTAGTATGTTTAAAAAGTATTCCAAAGATTCCCGGATGGTCTACTACTTAACGATCAATATTGCCCGCAACACACTGCGCCGTGAACGAGGATTCGATTAGAACTACAAACACGCATAAAAAATGTTAAAAAAACTACAAACATGGAGGATATACGCGACCAACGGACAGGTAGAGAAAGGGGTTTGAGTGATAAATAATCAGTTTGTAACCTGATAAAAACTATTTTTTAAATTTTATCCGCGTTATATTCCATGTGTAGCAACATTTATAATGATAGGTTTGGTCATTAACGTTTAAATGCATAATTAAGCAAACACAAGAGCAGAGTTCTCGGAATGAAAGACTCGTTAAAGAACGTGCCTCTTGCTACACTTAATGGCAATATTGCACTGGTCTGTTGGACTTGGTTGAACAAAAATAAACAATATTTTGTTGCTTAAGCTTATGTATTCAGTCATTATTCAATGGTATACTAAAAATCCATGTAAAAATCTTAATTCTCACTGTTCTCCGGTCAAATATTTACATGCGATTAAAATGCGATTAATTTCGATTAATTAATTACAAAGCCTCTAATTAATTAGATTAAATTTTTTAATCGAGTCCCGGCCCTATATATATATATATATATATATATATATATATATATATATATATATGACATATTTTTATTTTTTTACTTGTCAGTCAACATGCATTTTTGGTGACTCAACCTGATCTCCTTCTCCAACTGCTGAAGTTCTCGATTTAGCCGCCCATGTTCTTTCTTCTGAGCCTTCACAATTTGTTCATAGTCGTCCAGGCTGATCTTCTGCTGCGCTGCGGCATCCTGCATGTCCCTCAGTGATTCTAACTGTGCGTCTATTTTTTTCTCATTGTGGAAGAGCTGAAAGAGGGTCATCTGAAGTTTGTTTTCTTTGTGTTCGTCCACTAGTGCCTGATACTTTTCTGCCTGACAAGATCGAGACAAACACAATGTCAAGTGGATGTAAACATTTTGACATCTGACAGTTCTTTAGTTTAATACCTCAGTCTTATCTTTGAAGACTTGCTTCTTCTCAGCAGTAGCTGCTTTCTTCCTGCTAAAGTGGAATTTGGTGTCCTCTTTGGCCTTCTGCAGGGCAGCCAGCTTGGCATCATACTCTGCGCTCAGCTCTCCGGAGCCGCTGATTCGTTCAAACATCTTTGTTCGTTCTCTGGGATTCATCATTGCAATTGACTCCACAGCACCCTGATTAATGAATCAGTGTATGAATAAAAATAATTATTATTATCACTTATCATAAAGGCTGATAACCAACAATTGTTGACTGCTGAAGCACCTGATACACCAGACAGTTCTTCGCTTTCACCACAATGCCGATCTTCTCCAGCTCTCCAGTGTACTTCCCCAAAGTGACCTGCTTACCATTCACACGATACTCAGATGAATCGCCTGTAAGAAAGTGAATCGTACCAAGACAAAACGATTAAACTTGTTCTATGATACATTTTAGCCTGAGCTCAATCACACTCACCTGAAATGCGCCTGCTGAAAGTAATTTCTTCATTGTCGTCTCCACAGTATATCATGCTCACGCTGGCAAAAGTGGACACGGGTTTGCCAATGTGGGCTCCGTGGATGAGATCTCTGGTGTGTTTCACACGAAGATTTATGGCTCTCTCTCCCATCACGAATCCAAGAGCGTCCATGACATTAGATTTGCCTTTAGAGGAGAAAGAAAAACAAGAATCAATAATAGTGACCGATACTGATGATGCCTCATAGAACATTTTAGCATGCAAAAATCTACATGCATCATATTTTTTGCTCCTATTTTACTTAAAAAAAACAATACTGTGCTGGTACACTGATTGTATGAGAAGATATCAAGGTATTTATAATGGTATTCTTACTAAAGTTACTTTACTAGACCAGTATACAATACAAAAAAGAATACTATATATCAACAATTCTGCATCTTAGATGTCTGATATTTCATAAAAACGCATTTAGTAAGCAAAACGACATTTTTTCGAGCCACTAATATTCATTTCATTGCCCTCTTTCTTATTTAGGAGCCTTAATGACATTAGATTTGCCGAAATCTATACAAAATAACGTAAGAAACATACGATAAATAGACAGAAAACAACACCATCTAGGTAAATATATTGGACATTTTTCTTCAATTTATTCAGTTTATTTGTCAAAATTACTAAAACGTTTATTAATTTTGCGCTACGGTTTGATAAGATAAGCCACGCAAATTAGCTTAATTACCAACTTACCTGATCCATTAGTGCCAATTATGCAATTAAACCTTTTAAATGGGCCGATGGTTTGTTTTCCTCGCCAGGACTTGAAATTTTCGACGTCTAATTTTTTTAAGAAACCCATGTTTCATTTGTGGATGAGCCAGATAACCGATTTACTCAAAAAAAAAAGGTTGACGGCGGCGGGGAAACTGCGTCAGACTCATAACTTACTGCTGAATCTGCCGATTCGAAATTACCTCAGAGAAAAATAAAGACTTTTAATGTACTTTACTCTACCAAAATAAATATCTATTATATGTATCAAGTAAAAATATCATAAATATGCATCTAGAATTGATTTAAAATCGAATTCAATGTATGTAAAATCATGAATGTTATGGCCTATTATGACATATTTACCTTGTCCCAAACTACTATCTTGATAGAATAAGTTTATTCAAAAGTAAATCCTAAAATATGTCTTTGAATTAAAACACACAATAAAATCCAATATAACGTTATATGAGGCAAAATAGTAATTAAATAATTGTGACATATGTAATCTTGGACCACAAAACCAATCATATAAATTAGGTCAGATTTTTTTTAATTGAGATTTATACATCATAAATAAGATTTCAATAGAGATATGGTTCGTTAGGATAGGACAATATTTGGTTTATTTGTCAAAACTACTAAAACGTTTATAATTTTGCGCTAGCAACATACAGTAGCAAAAGGTTTTATAAGATTAGCCACGCAAATTAGCTTAATTACCAACTTACCTGATCCATTAGTGCCAATTATGCAATTAAATCTTTTAAATGGGCCGATGGTTTGTTTTCCTCGCCAGGACTTGAAATTTTCGACTTCTAATTGTTTTAAGAAACCCATGTTTCATTTGTGGATGAGCCAGATAACCGATTTACTCAGAAAAGTTGCTGACAGAAAAAAGTTGACGGCGGGAAAACTGCCTCATGTACTGCTGAATCTCCCGATTCGAAATTACTTCAAAGAAAAACGAAAGACTTTTAATGTACTTTATTCTTCCAAAATAAATATCTATTATATGCATCAAGTAAAAAAATCATAAAAATGCATCTAGAATTAATGTATAATCGAATTGAAAGTTTTTAATCTATTAAACCATGAATGTATGTTACAGCCTATTATGACATTTATCTTGATAGAACAACAGTTTATTCAAAAAGAAATCATAAAATACGTTTTTGAATTAAAACATACAATCAAATCCAATATGAGGCAAAATAGTAATTAAATAATTGTGACATATGCCATCTTGGACCACAAAACCAATCATAAGGGTCAGGTTTTTAAATTGAGATTTATACATCATAAATAAGATTTCCAATCAGGTATGGGATGTTAGGATAGGACAATATTTGGCTGAGATATGTGAGAATCTGAGGGTGCAAAACATTTAACATTGAGAAAATCGCCTTTAAAGTTGTCCAAACGAGTTCTTAATGCATATTACTAATCAAAAATTAACTTTTGATATATTTACGGTTGAAAGTTTTCAAAATACCTTAACAGAACACGATAAAATAAAATAAAAATCTATACTTTTGACCCATACAATGTATTTTTGGCTACTGCTACAAATATACCCATGCTACTTAGGACCAGTTTTGTGGTCACATATGGCAATTTTTGTCACCATTATAATGGCAAAAAAATGTCAATTAAAGCACATTTCTGTTCAAAATAACTACTTCAGCAAAGGGTGTCTAAGACCTTTATTGAACCTTCAATACAGTTCTCTCAATAAAGGTTATTATGAACATGTCCCATAATGTATTTGAGACCAAGCCAGGTCTCCTCTGCAGTGGGGATGATCTGCTCGGCAGGAAGCAGGAAACCGTAGAAGCCGGTATCACGCAGCTCAAAGGCATAGGAATATTTGATGCCAATATTGTAGGTCCAATCGATGCTTCCACCACTTGCTTGGTCTGAAACATAACAGGTCAAAATTCACAATCAGAAAACAGTCAGAAGCCATATCTTGGTCTAAACAGAGTATGCAATCTTCTTACAGATAATCTTGCAGATGCTTCCGACTTGGTATCTGGTGTTATAGAGGGAGGTGAGTTCTTGGATCGCAGCTGTGCCAACAGAATGCTATGATAAATATAAACAAAAACAATTTTAACACACAAAAAAAGTGTAATTTTTGAAAATCGATTATATAAGACAAACCAGAGTATAAATAATTGAAATAGATATATGTGGATTGACTTACAAGCTCAGACTTGTCAGGTACATCTGTGCATTGGTAACCATAGGGATACATTAAGAGTTGGGAGTAAGCGTGGATAGAGATGTAGGATTTAAAATTGCCGTGGCCTGTGACAAAGTCCACAATATTTTTAACTTCGACCTCAGAGTTGGCATAGGGTCCGTGGTAGGACTCGGAACAGGGGTCCTTGCTGGCTCCAGGACCTGGGAGAGCATGTCTACAGTTACTGTATATGGGGGAAAAATGCAAACTATTGCAACAAGAGAGAATGGTGATATCTACACACCACCAAAACCAGCATCCCAGTTCCTGTTGGGATCAACGCCACGGCAGGAAGAGCCAGAGTTCACCGAGCGAGTTTTACGCCACATACGGTTCTGAATGTAGAGGCACAAATGTCATTAGTAATGTTTAGTTCAATTCAAAGTTGTCTTACGTATTCAAATCAAAAATGACATACTGAAAAGTAATAGCTCCTTGAGATTTTAAAAACAATGCATGTGATGCTGATTTGCTTCATGTTTTGGACTTCTACATTTGTGATTTTTAGAACAATAACTTTATAATTGTCATAGCATGTAATGACAGCACACATCAGAATCTGGTTTCTTTTTTGGCACCAACCTACTTTTAGCTAAAGAATTTATTGTTTATTGACTTTTTCAGCATCATTACAGGTACTTAAAGACATTTGTCATTAAGGAACGCTATTTTTGCTGTTACAATAAAATATCAATACCAATTTACCACAAATTTAAATACAAAAACCCTTGAAAATATAGTACTAATCTCACATCGAACACTGCATACTATAAAAGCAATTTTATAATCCATAATAATTTAAAACTCTACAAATATAGAGACTAGGCAATCTACTGTATCTTTAATTCAATCCTAGTAAGTATTATTAATCATCTGTGTAAACAAATATTCATTTAGTGTTCAGGTTTATACATCTGCTACTACTCTAATATTATATATAAAAATATATATATTTATTTCATTTAAATAATATTTTTTACATTAACACAAAAATTATTTTTGGCTTTAGCACAATTACAATATAATTTGCAATTATTTAATTTAGCAATTAATTTTTTCACATCAGTTACTACTTTTAAGCATTTTGTGTTAATTGAAATAAAGTTGAAATCAACTAAAATATATAAAAAGTAAAAAATAAATTTAATTTTTAAAAGAAGTCTTTTCTGCTCATCAAGGCTGCATTTATTTGATTAAAAATGCAGAAAACTAATTTAAAATTGTGGTTTTCTATTTCAATATACTTAAAATAGAATTTATTTCTGTGATGCGAAGCTGAATTTTTAGTATCATTACTTCTGAAGACTGAAGTACTGATACTAAAAATTCAGCTTCGCATCACAGAAATAAATTCTATTTCTTCAGTGTCACATGATCCCTCAGAAATCATTCTAATATGCTGATTTATTATCAGTGTTGGAAACAGATGTGCTGCTTAATATTTTTAGAATCTATTATACTTTTTTCAGGATTCTTTAATGATTAAAATATTGAAAAAAAAAGGAAAATGGAAATCCTTTGTAAAAACATACACTAGCATTCAAAGTTTGGGTTCAGTAATTTTTTCTTTTTTCTTTCTTTGTTTAAAAGAAATTAATACTTATTCATAAAGGATGTATTAAACTGATAAAAAGTCTTAGTAAAGACTTTTAAAAACTATTAAATGCTGTTCTTTTTAACTTTTTATTCGTCAAAGAATCCTAAAAAAAAAAGTATCACAGGTTCCAAAAACATTAAGCAGCACAACTGTTTCCAACATTGATAATAAATCATCATATTAAAATGATTTCTGAAGGATCATGCAACACTGAAGACTGGAGTAATGGCTGATAAAAATTCAGTTTTGCATCACAGAAATAAATGACATTTTAAAGTATATTGAAATAGAAAACTCTTATTTTAAATTGAAAAACTATTTTATAATATTACTTTTTTCTGCAATTTAAAAAGAAAACTAAAAATCTTTTTGAAAAAATAAAAAACTTTTAAACAGCAGTGGATAATACTAAAATAATACTGTAAGGGAACCAAAAAACCCTGCTCAGCAAAACCTCAGACCTAAAAATTGTTAACCATTTTGCGAGCTGAGTGTTTTTCTTTCTGTAATTTGAGAGTCTAGGCCTGTCACAAAGGCAGGTGTGATTGCTCAGGAGTCTGGACATCTATTTTAGTCCTATAAGTGGTAATCTCCTCAAAAAAAGTTAAGACATGAAGTTAGTTCAACAGCAGGTGACCTACACTTGTGTGACTGAAAACATATCCATCAGGGTTGGCTACAATCATCAAGTAGATATCCATTTGACCAAGGAGAGAGGTCACAGAGGGATCAACACCATAGTCTGTAGCAATCTAAAGAAAAAAAAAATAATTATCCCAGAAATGTAAAAGTTTTTTGTCACACAGACATTTTTTCATTCATCTTACCTTGTTGGCAATCCACACAGCAGAAGCCTGAGTAATCCACTCCCTGGCATGGATTCCCGCATCAACCCAGATCGCTGGTCGACCCGCACCACCCGTGCTGAACTGGAATCAGTGCAAATTGATTAAAAAACCTGTGTTTACAATCATATAATCTGTACTGGATCAGAGTTTACCTTAAGGGCATACATGGGACGGTTCTCATAGGAGTTGCCGATGTTCACTTTAGAGATCAGGTTAGGGTGACTTGCAACAAGCGTGTCCATGAAACCGTATAGCTGAAGTGAATAAAATATTCAGACATCTGTTCATGTTAGGAAAGCATATCATCATTCTTAAATCATGCAGATGTACTTACAGTTTCCAGGTCATGATAAGCACCAAAGTTGATGTTCTTGGTGCTGCGCTCCATCTTTGCATTACTAAGCATCTCTGCTTTCTCCTTCTCCAAAAGTTCCTGAAACACAGATACGGATTAGATTGATATATTCTGCAGAGGGTGATCATTTTGGTTCATGTTTTTGATCTGTATTTTACACACCTGCACATTGTTGATCATGACAGTGAAAGGGATGTTGCTTTCCTTGAGGAAGTCTTTGACAGCGTACAGTTTGGCGTGAGGCACACGGATGTCAACAGGCCGTTCTGTGGAGTAGGCATAAGTCCAGAAATCCAGCTACAGGATTGCCAGATTTGCAAAAAAATAATAATTTACAATTCAGAATCTGCAAAAATGTTAATTGTTTTGCCAAAATAAGAGGGATCATACAAAATGCATGCTATTGTTTATTTAGTACTGACCTGAATAAGATATTTCACATAAAAGCTGTTTACATAAGAGAAAATAATAGTTGAATTTATAAAGGTGACACATACACTTGATTCTCTAGTTCCCACAAATTCTTTGGTTTTCCAGCATTTTTGTGTATTTGAACCCTTTCCAACCATGACTGTATGATTTTGAGATCCATCTTTTCACAATGAGGAGAACTAAGGGACTCACACCCAACTATTACAGAAGGTTCAAACACTCACTGATGCTCCAGAAGGAATAACGATGCATTAAGAGCCAGGGGTGAAAACTTTTGAACAGAATGGAGGTAAGTAAATTTTTCTTATTTTGCATAAATATATATATTTTTTCATTTAGTACTGCCCTTCAGAGGCTACAGAAGATACTTGCATATTTCCCAGAAGACAAAATATTTACCCTGATGTTCAAATTCAAGGCGCTTAATGCATTGTGTTTCCTTTTGAAGCATCAGTGAGTGTTTGAACCTTTTGTAATAGTTGCATATGAGTCCCTTAGTTGTCCTCAGTATGAATAGATGGATCTCAAAATCATACAGTCATTGTTGAAAAGGGTTCAAATACACAAAATGCTGGAAAACCAAAGAATTTGTGGGACCTGAACGTTTTTTCTGAAGAACAGCAGGCAGTTTAACTGTTCAGGACAAACAAGAGACTCATTAACAACTATCACTAAACAAAAATAAAACAAAACAAAAAAAAGCTGTGGATCATTTAGCTAACAACACAGTATTAAGAATCAAGGAAAATTAAACTTTTGAAAGTAATAATTTCAATTATTATTTTTTTATTGTGGACTATATGTAAACATATTTTCTGTGAAATATCTTATTCAGGTCAGTACTAAATAAACAATAACTTGTATGATCCCTCTCATTTTGGTAAAATCATTAACATTTGACCTCAACCATAGGTGTTCAAGTGAAAACTGAAATATATCAGCAGATATAAAACTGCCATACCTCATTATTTACGTCCTCTTCCAGCTTCTTCAAAATCTGAAGGTGGTCTTCAGATTGTGCATGGATTCTGAGAACTTGGTCTCTGTTAAGAAAGAAAAAAAAGACATTTTCAAGAAGAAACAAGGCTGACATATGGCAATGAGTCATAAAAGAATAATAAAAAAAAAAATCTTAACTTACCCAGTAAAGAGCTGCTCGCAGTGAACTGCGGCTAGAAGCGCAAAGACTGCTAGATAGAGTCTCATGTTCTTTTGATCTGGGAATGGCCTCTACTGTAGGTCTCTTTCAAAGAGAATTGCTTTTATACACTCAGAGACACATGTTGAGTTCTCACTAATTTTAGTGCTGACTGATGCAAGTTAAGACTATTAAGCAACAAAAACTGTGTATTTTTTCCAGGTGAGTGTTGCAGCAAATTTCTCAGGGTTTCTAAAATTAGATGGGAAAAGTATCAAAAGGTCAAAGAGTATAGTATGGAAATAGTATAGTATATAGATAGTATGGAAACAGATTACTATGGAAGACAAATGTCTACCAGGAACTGTTAGGTTCCCAACATTCTTCAAAATATCCTCTTTTTGTGTTCAACAGAAGACAAAATGAGGGTGAGTAAATGATGACAAAGTGTTCATTTTTGGGTGAACTTTCCCTTTAAGTTTGTTCGCAAGCTAGCAGGCTGTTAAATGAGTGGTTTTGAGAAAAAAAAAAAGTTGGATTGCAAAATTCATGCCATTGTGTCTTAAAGTATTTTAAAAACCAAAAATGTTCAGGCATTGACCTTGCACTTTGTTGCAGAAAAAAATAAAATTGTAATTTTTTTTTAGAAAATAGATTGTTTCGCTAGATAAGACCCTTATTTCTCTGCTGGGATCAGAGTCCTCTGAAGCTGCATTTTGTAAGTTCAAACTCGCGGGCACCATAGAAGTCCACTATATGGAGAGAAACCTCCACAAATCTCCATGAAGAAAGAAAGACATGAACATCTTGGATGAAAAACCTTTAATCTCCAAGTGGAGAATAACTGCTCAGCTGGAATCAGAACTGGAGAGTATGGTGGAAACAACACTTTTGAATTATGGGTGGTATTAACTAGTGTTGGGTTCGAGTCCACCTAAGTCGAGTCCGAGTCTTTAACCATTCGAGTCGGACTCAAGTCCGAGTCCAAATGAGTCGAGTCAGAGTCCAACTAAACACAACTATTTGTCAGTATCTTAACCTTGTTTTAACCTTTACAACTAGAATAAGGCAATGACAATTTAAATGTAACAAAAGCAAACCTTTATTGCATATTCCCATTTTGATTTTTGATTTCACACCATATTATAATTAGTGTCCTGCTTAGCAAACTTAAAGTCATGTAACAAAAGTTATAGATTATGTATTGTGACATATTTCAGAGTGAAACAGCTTTTAGAATGTAAAAAAAATTATAGGACAGGACTTGACTTTATTTATTGTTATTTAGTAAATGTATAAATTCAATGGGGTGGGTAGGAAGTATAGTGAAAGAGACCTGAGGAGCAGAAAATGCACCTCTTATCTCTGATTGTGGCTGTGTTTTATATGACAATTTTTTTTTTCTTGGATGAAAATTAGGCTGTAAGGGTTAATGACAGTTTAAGTAGCAGTCTATGGAAGCCATGGAATAAAAGAGTAAAAAAAAAAAAAAAAAAAAAAAAATTTGAGTTTAAGTTTGAATTTCAAAATTCTGACTTTATTTTCACAATTCCGAGATTATATCTCACAATTCTGATAAGAAAAGACATTCTCCCTTTTCTCCTCAGCTCAAAATCATGAGTTTATATCCCACACTTCTGACATTTTTCCCCTCAGAACTGACAAACTCGCTACTGTTGAGTTAAATTGAGTTATAAAGTCCGAAATACAACATATAAACGACATATAAAAAAAGATTCTGAATTGTGAGATAAAATAGGTAAATGTAATATGACGCAATCTGCTGCCGCAGGTTAATGCTACTGTCGCTTTAAGACCGGACGCACATATCATATATTTTGACACATCTGTATTTTTCCCAACTGTTCAAATTCACACTTTGGGTATGTGTATGTAAAGAAACCAGCAGGCTTTCAAGTACGGACAAGACTTTTAAACACGTGCATATACTGAATACCACTTTCGTAATAATGTATCGAGTCAGTAAAATTTCCGTCAACTGTCCCTGGACTCGGCTGGACTCGGCAATAATTACCGAGTCCTAAAACCTTGAGTCCGAGTCAAAATGCATCCGAGTCCGTGACAAGTCAGAGTCCGCTAAAAATTGTACTCGAGACCGGACTCGAGTCCGAGTACCACAACTCTAGTATTAACACTTGAACACCCTCACACCCTTTTTTCTTCAAAAAAATAAAAATAAAAATAAAAAAAAGAACATCATAGTGTTTTGTAACAACATGAGTGTAAATAATGACAGAACTGTCATTTTGGGTGAACTGTCCCTTTAAGACAGTATTGGTTGGTGCATCAAGAAAACATAACTAGGCCTGTTTTGTTAGTCTATTATAGATTTTATATATTTAATAATACATGTATCACAATTACACTAACAGTCAAAAGTTTTTGAACAGTAAGATTTCTAATGTTTTAAAATCTTATCTGCTCACCAAGCCTGCATTTATTTGATCCAAAGTACAGCAAAAGCAGTAAAAGTTTGAAATATTTACCAATTTTAAATAACTATTTTTAAAAAAATTATAGGACAGGAATTGACTTTATTTATTGTTATTTAGTAAATGTATAAATTCAATGGGGTGGGTAGGAAGTATAGTGAATGAGACCTGAGGAGCAGAAAATGCACCTCTTATCTCTGATTGTGGCTGTGTTTTATATGACAATTTTTTTTTCTTGGATGAAAATTAGGCTGTAAGGGTTAATGACAGTTTTTAAGTAGCAGTCTATGGAAGCCATGGAATAAAAGAGTAAAAAAAAAAAAAAAAAAAAGTAAATTTGAGTTTAAGTTTGAATTTCAAAATTCTGACTTTATTTTCACAATTCCGAGATTATATCTCACAATTCTGATAAGAAAAGACATTCTCCCTTTTCTCCTCAGCTCAAAATCATGAGTTTATATCCCACACTTTTGACATTAAGACTTTAAGACAGTATTGGTTGGTGCATCAAGAAAACATAACTAGGCCTGTTTTGTTAGTCTATTATAGATTTTATATATTTTTTTTATTTCAGATAAATGCTGATATTTGGATCTTTCGATTCAAAGAATCCTGAACTATATGTACTCAACTGTTTTAAATATTGATAATAATAATAATAATAATAATAAATAATTCTTAAACAGCAAATCAGCATATTAGAATGATTTCTGAAGGATCATGCGACCAGAGTAATGATGCTGAAAATTCAGCTTTGCGTCACAACAATAAAATTATATTTTAAAATATATTCAAATAGAAAGCAGTTATTTTAAATAATAAAACATTTCACAATATTACTGTTATTGCTGTATTTTGGGTCAAATAAATGCACGCTTGGTGAGCAGAAGAGACTTCTTTGAAAAAAAAAAAACATTAAAAATCTTACTGTTCAAAAATTTTTGACTGGTCGTGTATATTACAGACATTTTATTGTGCGTTTAAAACATCAAGGCAATTAATGGGTAGCTGGTCATTCTAAGAGGTGCCAAAAAGACTGTTAAGCTTGCATTATTGCACAAAACTCAAAAGATTTGACCCAAAATACTAATATTTATTTTAAAAAACAAAAGACTGCCATAAAAGTTTAAAAGTTATTTCGGACAACACTGTAGCATATCTGAAATGACACATTTCATACTATATCCTCTGGGAGCTTTACTGAAGCTTTAGTACATTTTTCTCAGTAAGGGTGATCACAAACATATTGCATAATGTATCTGAGAGCAAACCACGTCTCCCTTGCAGTGGAAACGATCTGGTCGGCAGGCAGGAGGAATCCATATTTTCCAGTGTCACGCAACTCAAAAGCAAAGGAATATTTGATGCCACGTAGGTAAGCCCAGTCAACACTTGTACCACTAGCTTGTTCTGAAACAAAACATGCATTTTGCAATCCTGAGACAAATTTTTATTCCTGGATATTCATTTACTGTGTAGCATAGGTCTTTCAATACAATCTGTAAATTACATTTTGCGATAATATTGTTCCAAATATACAATAGGCACATCTTTGTATCTTATACACCTCTAAATTGAGAAGAAAAAATGCAAATTTGTTTGAAGAAAGGGTTATCATGAATTATAGACTTTTTATCCAGCAGTGATGGTTTAAAGTTAAAACACTGTAAAGGGGACCTATTATGCACCTTTTTACAATATGTAATATAAGTCTCAGGTGTCCCCAGAATATGTCTGTTAAGTTTCGGCTCAAAATAACCCACAGATCATTATATCATATCATTTTGAAAATGCCTATTTTGAGTGAAAGCAGAAATACACTGTTTTTCGTGCATGTTTCTTTAAATGCAAATGAGCAGCTGCTCCCCACCCCCTTTGACCAAATAGGGCTTTGCCTCAGAAATAAGACATTTTTTAAATCAATATTTTTTAATGTAAAATTCAATATCTTGGTAAGTGGTTAAAACAAATCCACTTCCACAATCCACTTACCAATAGTGTGGAAGATGCTGCCAACTTTATAAACAGTGCCATGCCAGGAATTGAGGGCTTTGTTTGCTTGTGTGGCCACATCATGCTAGAAAACACACACACACACACACACACACACACACACACACACACACACACACACACAAATCACTGTGAGATCATAAAACAAACTAGATTCAGAAGATCAAATCCAAAAAGGTTTATGGGAGTAGATTTTCTTACTAGTTCAGGCCAGTCAGGAGCATCTATGCCGATGTAGCCGTATGGATACATTAAGAGCTGCATGTAAGAGTGGAGAGTGATAAAGGATTTGAAGTTGCCGTGTTTCATGATGAAACCTGCTATGTTTTTCACTTCAATCTCAGATTGAGCAAATGGGCCGTGGTAGTCTTCAGCACAGGGGTCATTGCTTGCTCCAGGACCTGGAGAAAATGTAGACACATTTAATAAGACAAAATCATTCAGATCTATTGCAACAAGAGAAAACAACAACATGAACGTACCACCGAATACAGCATCCCAGTTTCTGTTGAGGTCAACACCAAGGCAGTTGGGGATAGAGGTCAAACACCGACTCTTAGACCAGAAACGGTGAAGCGGCTGAGGTAATGTTAATTAGAAATATATGCAATTATAAAAGATGCTTCTAAAGATTTATTTGTGCTTTACACAAACCAGTGAATGGCAGCTTACACTGAAAGTGCGGTGAGTGAAGACATATCCATCAGGATTGGCCACAATCATCAAGTAAATATCCATTTGACTGAGGATACCAGGCACAGGAGCACGGTTTTCCTTAAAGTCTGTCACAATCTACAGAAATTTCAGTTTCAGTTTTGAATGTTAAAAAGATTGGTTTTATAACTTTGTTTTGTACTTCTTTTTTTTTTAATTCACCTCAGAGGAACTATTTTTTCTTCTTTCAGATTTAGCTGAACTTGACTTGTTAGTCTCTACTTGTTTTGTTAGCACATTGGCCCAATGTTCTAAAACACTAAACAGTCAAGTTTTGTTTATTTTGAAGTCAAGTTAAGACATACGAATGCTAAATGGAGCTCATGTGCAATGGCAAGTACAAAACTACAAAAACTAAATGTTCTGGTAGACTATAACAAACAGACTCAAATGTATAATTCTTCAACAATTTCTCTCTCACCTGGTCAGCAAGCCACACTGCAGTAGCATGAGAAATCCACTCCCTTGCATGGATTCCGGCATCAATCCAGATTGCAGGTCTTTTTACTCCACCAGTGCTAAACTGGACACATTAAAATATAACAAATCAGATAGTGGTATGTTGATATCATATTAGCCTGAGTTTATAATCATATGATTTGTTTACCTTCAAGACATACATGGGACGGTTCTCATAAGTGGTGCCAAGCTTCACTTTAGTGATCAGTTTGGACTGATTTGCAAGGGTGTCCATAAAACTATAAATCTGAAAGGAGAAATGAAGGTTATAAACACAGGTGTGAATGGCTTTTTGCAAAAGTCAGTCCACATACTTACAGTCTCCAGGTCATGATAAGCAGCTAAGTTGAAGCTCTTGGTCTTGCGTTCCATTTCTGCATTGCGAACCATCTCTTCTCTCTCTCTGACCAAAAGTTCCTGAGAAACAGAAGAAAAATGTGTATTACTGAAAAATCATAACTAGTGGAATTTATAAGATTTATAGGATTTGTATACATAACTCACCTGCACATTGTTGATCATGACAGTGAAAGAGATGTTGTTTTCCTTAAGGAAGTTCTTGATAGCGTACAGTCTGGCACGAGGCACACGGATGTCAACAGGTCGTTCAATAGAGTCGGCATTGCTCCAGAAATCCAGCTGTAGGATCACATAATATATATTCCAGAATCTGAGAGATTTCCATGTCATGTACATGCGATCAAATGAAAGTAAAAGCATGCCAGCAGGGATTTAACAAATACCCCAGAATCCACATTTCTTTCCAGCTCCTTCAAAATCTGAATGTGGTCTTTAGATTCTGCATGGATTCTGAGAACTTGGTCTCTATTAAAAAACAATTAGGTATTTTGAACAAGAAGCATGGCTAAAATGGTAATAAGTCATAAAAGAGCAAAAACGTATCCGAACTTACCCATTAAAGAGCCCCTCGCAGTGAACTGTGGCCAGGAGCGCAAAAACTGCTAGATATTGTCTCATGTTCTCCGGCTCCGGGAATGATTTCTACTCTAAGACTCTTTCATGTAGAAACAGTTAAGTTTTATCCTTTTACAGCTCTCAGACTTCCGTCCTTCAAACCATAAGTGACACCCTTGAACTTCCTTTAGTACATTCAGAGAAGTGCTTCAAGTTGAAGTCCGAGGTGTAAAGTCAACTGGATGGTGTTAGGACACAGTTTTTCCCCTTACTCTCATGCTCTGGTTGGTCATTGGAGAAAAGGTACAGTTGGATCCTTTTTCCAGGGATGGATCTTTTAAATCAGGTGACATGGAAAGTGCCAATTTTATGGTAAATGATGGATTGGGAGACCCATTATAGGACCACAATGACATAAAAGAGCCATTTAATAAATAGAAAGATATGAAACAATATTGGGACAAAGGGCATCCCACATACCAACCAGCAACTAACGGGACCAGATTTTAGGACAATATTTGTACTTTGAGTGATGATATCAGAGGACATATTGATTGAAAAAGTTTGGAACCCATACATGATAAAGTAAAAGGACGAGGGAGTGCTACTGACCCCTGTTAAATAAAATAGGATGAGCTTGAACATGTCAAAAGGCTCATTTAAGTGGAATCACTTAATTTATGCATACATATATGATGCATAAATTGGGTATGGAAATGGTTTTGTTTCTGAAACTGTTACTGTATATTTATCTTTTCCTTCTGTGCTGATGGTGTCAACTGAGCCATAACCTCTTCCTGTTGAGTTTGACACCTCAAACTGCTGATGAAAGTATGTCAGAGCTCTCAATGGAAAACCCTACTCTATGAGCGACATGAAGAGACAAGACTGGACTGATCAATGGAGCACTTGTAAAAACTTGAATTGCAGCAGTGATACATGATCACTTGAAGAATTAGTGTAAAAACTGGCTCATCTTTTAACAAACCTTAAAAGTTAATGAGTATAGCTAAGAGATTTATCAACTGTTATAAGAGTTTTTGTAGAAATTTGAACATTGACCCTCACAAAATGGATTTGAGACATAGACGTACATTGTGAAAAAAGCAGTTGACTAAAGAAATTTGGGAAACAAAGTATTGAAGACACATTCTGACCCTTAATAAAAAAAAGAATCAAGGTATTTTGCACAATGCTGAAGCATAATATATATTAAATGATGTGTTTTTTGACATGTATCCTCTGGGATGTTTATTGAAGCTTAATTTCTCTCAGTAAGGGTGATCACAAACATATTGCATAATGTATCTGAGAGCATACCACGTCTCTCTTGCAGTGGAAACAATCTGGTCCGCAGGCAGGAGGAATCCGTATTCGCCAGTGTCACGCAACTCAAAAGCAAAGGAATATTTGATGCCACGTAGGTAAGCCCAGTCAACACTCGCACCACTAGCTGGTTCTGAAACAAAACATTGCAATTTTGTAATACTGAGACCACTTTTTTAAACAAACTCATCAACATTTTCAGTGCTCTTAGGGTGAGTCAGACTTTCATGTTTGTTTCACAATCCACTTACCAATAGTGTGAAATATGCTTCCAACTTTATAAACAGTGCCATGCCAGGAATTAAGGGCTTTGTTTGCTTGTGTGGCCACATCATGCTAGAAAAACACACAAGATCATAAAACAGACAAGATTCAGAAGAAGACCAAGGAGGTTTATGGGAGTAGATTTGCTTACCAGTTCAGTCCGGTCAGGAGCATCTGTGTCGATGTAGCCGTATGGATACATTAGGAGCTGCATGTAAGAGTGGAGGGTCATGAAGGATTTGAAGTTTCCGTGGTCCATGATAAAATTTGCAATGTTTTTCACTTCAATCTCAGATTGAGCAGATGGACCGCGGTAGTCTTCAGCACAGGGGTCATCGCTTGCTCCAGGACCTGGAGAAAATGTAGACACATTTAATAAGACAAAGTCCATTGGATCTGTTGCAACAAGAGGAAACTACAGTATGAACGTACCACCGAATTCAGCATCCCAGTTTCTGTTGAGGTCAACACCATGGCATTTGGGGTTGGAGGTCGCAGACCGACTCTTACGCCAGAAACGGTAAAACTCCTGAGGTAATGTTAAGTGGCGAAATATGCAATTATAAAAGGTTATGAAACACTTTTAAACATGTATTTGTGCTTTATGGAAACTACTAAATGACTGCTTACACTGAGAGAGCGGTGAGTGAAGACATATCCATCAGGATTGGCCACAATCATCAAGTAAATATCCATCTGACTGAGGATACTGGGCACAGGGGCACGGTTTTCCTTAAAGTCTGTTGCAATCTAAGTAAAAAAGTTCAGAATTTAAAAAGATATATAAAAATTAAAGTAATAATAAGATATAAAATGATAGAAGTACATAAAAATGAATAATTAAAAACAAAATAAAAGATCTTGCTAAAAAAGCTCATTGTTGTTGCGCATGTGCTCTCTTTCTGGACATTTTTTAAATGTAATGATTAAATATAAATAAAAAAATTAAAGAATCTCTAAGCAAATGAATGGACCTTTTTTTTTTAAATGGATGCAATGGCAAGTGAACTACAAAAACTAAATGTTCTAGCAGATATCATATTTCCTATCAGAAAAAACACATGACGCAAACAGACTCAAACAAACACTAAATCTATAACTCTATAAATGTATATCTCTCACCCTGTCAGCAAGCCACACTCCAGTAGCATGAGAAACCCACTCCCTCGCATGGATTCCAGCATCAATCCAGATTGCAGGTTTTTTCTCTCCACCAGTGCTGAACTGGATGCATTGTAAATATACAAAAAATTAGATAGTGATACATAGATATCTTCCTGTAAAAGGAGTTTATAATCATATGATCTGTTTACCTTCAAGACATACATGGGACGGTTCTCAAAAGTGCTGCCAATATTCACTTTAGAGATCAGGTTTGAGTGATTTGCAACCAGGGTGTCCATAAAATTGTAAATCTGAAAGGAATAATTAAAAAAAAAATAGATGTTTTGTTAAGGTTATAAACATGGTTGTGCATGGCATTTTTGAAAAGTCAGTACATGTACTTACAGTCTCTAGGTCATGGTAAGCAGCAAAGTTGAAGCTCTTGGTCTTGCGTTCCATTTCTGCATTGTGAACCATTTCTTCTCTCTCTCTGTCCAAAAGTTCCTGAGAAACAGAAAGTCTTCTTCTACAAATTGTGCAAAGTCTAACACTGTTTTTTTGTGAATAACTCACCTGCACATTGTTGATCATGACAGTGAAAGGGATGTTGTTTTCCTTGAGGAAGTCCTTGACAGCGTTCAGACTGGAGTGAGGCACACGGATGTCAACAGGTCGTTCAGTAGAAATGGCACGGGTCCAGAAATCCAGCTGTAGGATCACATAATATATATATGTATATTTCAGAATCTGAGAGATTTCCATGTCATATTGCACATGTGATCAAATAAAAGTTAAAACTTGTCAGCAGGGATTTAACAGATACCCCAGAATGGATGTCCCTTTCCAGCTCCTTTAAAATCTGAATGTGGTCTTCAGATTCTGCATGGATTCTGAGAACTTGGTCTCTATTAAGACAGAAAAAAGAGACATTTTGAAGAAGAAATTTTTGAAGAAACAAGTCCGACCTAAGTCGGTAAGTAATAAATAAATAAAAAAGTATCTGAACTTACCCATTAAAGAACTCCTCGCATTGAACAGCGGCCAGGAGCGCAAAGAATGCTAGACAGAGTGTCATGTTCTCCAGTTCTGGGAATGATCTCTACTGTCTCTTTAATATAGACCAGTGCTTATATACTCACAAACATCTGTTGAGTTACCAGTAATATTAGTGCTGATGCAGGTTAATATGACTTTGTCACCTGATGCAGCTAACTTTTGTATGTACATCTGCTCCAGGTGCCCATTGCTTTATGTTTCTCAGTGGGAAAAAATGGAAATTGTTACATTTAGGCTCTAACTTAAATATATTTACCATTAATTCGATTTTAATCAATAGTTTAAATGTGCAAACACTGACAAAAAATGCTATATTAGCCTTTAAAGAAGTGATTCAGAAATGTCTATTAAAAAAAAAGTAGGGTAGCTACTATGAGACATAGCATGTGGCCCAACAGGGTTTCGAATTGAAAAAAAAAAACACATTTTGTCTTAATATTTAGTCTTAGACGTTTAAAATGATTATATATATTTTCTTACAATTGTTTACAATTACAACTTTATCAAGAATTAATAACCTAGTCCACGCAGTAAGTCATTTTAAAGTCTGTTTGACATCAAATCAGCCAAACAAGAAAACGGAAAGTGGGCGGAGTCTTAACTTGGACGTGACGCTTCAAATCACGTGACGCATTCATCCTTGTCAGCTGACGCTTTGCGGAACTATAGTTTAGACTTGCAGATTTTAGTAATATAGATAAAGTAGTGAATAATTTAGTTTAGTACTTATAAAGTCAAACTTAAATTTTTCCTGTGATAAATCCCTGTTCAGATCGCAGTCAGTTTCTTAAAAACAGCAGCCATGGCGCTCAGCGATGCCGCCGTACAGAAACAGGTAAGAAAGCCAGTTAAGAAGAAGTTTATTAAGTAGCTTTAAAAGTTATATTTTTTAACTAAGTGTTATATTTCATATCAGGAAAGAATAGAAATGTCTGTTATAGGGCTGATTACACAAATACAGTACTTTTTGAGTCTTATGCAACATTACAGCCGCGAATCTGACTTAATAGTGTATGTTTTATAAAGTAATATATCTGATAAAAAAGTGTAATTATTTTGGCGTAATCTGAACTAATGTTTAGATAATTGTTGTAAACAATTTTATAAATATGTGAATTGATGCTAAATTGATGTTATATTTGTTATGAATTATATGTTGTTTGTAAAGTGTTTTGAAAGCCATATATAAAAAAAAAACAATTAATATTTTATTAATATGTATTACTCATAGCTAGACGTCTCTTTTACTTTGAGGAGTGCAAAGGCACCTTCTCAAATCTAGATTTTGTTTGAATGAATATTCTGTGTTTAATGCTGTTTATTATGAAGCCAAAAGAGGAAATCTCTGTCCTTCAGTTGTCCAGCACACATCCCTGTACTTTCCCAGCTTCACTGATGCAACACTTTCAGTCTCATTTCCCCATCAGTCTCTACCCTCATCCTTTTTATTTCATGACATCATCTTAATAAAGGATCAAAGGGGTTTGAAAACTCTTACATTGTAATTTAACCTTGCTTTGCTCTTTTACTGACACTGATTTCCTTGCATCTCTCCAGATCAAACACATGATGGCCTTTATTGAGCAGGAAGCCAGTGAGAAGGCAGAAGAAATAGATGCAAAGGTATAAAAGCATTATAAATGATTAGCATAAGTACATGAATATGGTCTGAATTTGTCTATTCTAGAGCATCATATGTATTGTTTCCTGCAGGCAGAAGAAGAGTTTAATATTGAAAAGGGACGACTGGTACAGACTCAGAGGTTGAAGATAATGGAGTACTATGAGAAAAAAGAGAAACAGATCGAACAACAGAAGAAAATGTGAGTTTGAGTTCTTTAAAAGAGTAGTTGAGCCAAGGATGAAAATTCTGTCATTCATTATTTACCCCTCATGTCGTTCCAAACCTGTAAGACTTTCATTCATCTTCGAAACACAAATTGAGATATTTTTGATGAATCCGAGAGCTTTCTGACCCTGCATAGACAGCGCAACGCAACTGACAAGGCCCAGAAAGGTAGTAAGAACATCCTTAAATTAGTCCATGTGACATCAGTGGTTCAATCATAATGTTATGAAGCTACGCGAATACTTTTTGTGTGCAAGCAAAACAAAAATAATGACTTTATTCACATTCACAATAGTACCACACATGCATATAATGCTGCTGACACAGGAGTCAGTGTTCTGACGTTTTAGTTTTGTTTTCTGTGCGCACACAAAAAGTATTCTTGTAGCTTCATAAAATTAAGGTTGAACCACTGATGTCACATGGACTATTTTAATGATGTCCTTACTACCTTTCTGGGCCTTGAACATGGTAGTTGTGTTGCTGTCTATGCAGGGTCAGAAAGCTCTCGGATTTAATCAAAAATACACTATATTGCCAAAAGTATTGGGACACCCCATTCTAATGAACAGGTTTGACTACTTTAGTAATTTCCATGAGTACAAATCTTAATGTTAAGCATATAATGATATTCTAGGGTATTGTATAATTTTAGTTTTGTAGCAACAGTTTGGACAGGACCCTTTTTTATTCTAACATGACAGTGCATCTGTGTATAAAGCAAAGTTAAAAAATGATTGATTCAATCAATGTGGAAGAACTTGACTGGTCTGCAGAAAGCCAAGTCCTAATCCCAATTGAACACCTCTGGTGTGACTGTAAATGCAGACCTTGAGCCAAAAACTCAATTACCAATGACTTGCACATATGGGTACAGTCATTTTAGACGCTTCCAAAACAACAACAGAGATGGAAATGCAATTTTTAAATACATAAATTGTGTTTCCATTATAGTTTTGGAAGTGCCTTTTTCTGTTCTGCAGAAGGTGATGGCCCAATACTTTTGTCCATATAGTGAATGTACAAGTCATTGGTGTTTGGTGATGAGTTTCTGGCTCAAGGTCTGCATTTAAAGTCACACCAGAGGTGTTCATCTGAGATTAGGACTTGGTTTTACCAGATCAGTCGAGTTCTTCCACACTGACTGAATTAATAGTTTCTTTTTGAACCCTGCTTTATACACTGATGCATATGTTAGAATAGAAAAGGGTCCAGTACAAACTGTTGCTATAAAACTGGAAGCACACAATACCCTAGAATATGATTATATGCTTAAACATTAAGATATGTATTCAGGGAAATTACTAAAGTAGTCAAACCTGTTCATTAGAAGTAGGTGTCCCAATACTTTTGGCGATATAGTGTATCTTAATTTGTGTTCTGATAATAAACAAAGAGGCGACGTGAGGGTGAGTAATTAATAACAGTTTTTTTTTTTTTTTTAATGAACTGTCCCATTAAATTTTTAACATGAGTCCTTCCGATTATTTGTTAATGTGTCTGTGCAAATCCACAGCCAAATGTCGAATTTGCTGAACCAGGCTAGACTAAAGGTACTCAAAGCTCGTGATGACATGGTTAAGGTATGATAATTATGTGATTTTGACATTTCTATAGTCTGTTTTTATAAAATTGCAAGAAATCTCACCTTCGTCTTCCTCATGTGATTCTTTGCAGGATCTCCTTAACGAAGCACAAAAACGGCTGGCCGACATTGCCAAAAAACCAAATGAGTACCAAACACTGCTGGAGGGGCTTGTGTTACAGGTTTGCTGATTCTTTTTTTATTTTAAAGGGATAGTTCACCCAAAAATGAAAATTCTGTCATCAATTACCCATTCTCATGTCATTGCAATCCCGTAAGACGTCTGTTCATCTTCGGAACACAAATTAAGATGTTTTTGATGAAATCCGAGAGCTTTCTGCGTCAGCGGCAACACACGCATGTGTCGTGGTCCTTACTGCCTTTCTGGGCCTTGGGCCCATGGTAGTCACGTTGCTGTCTATGCAGGATCAGAAAGCTCTCGGATTTCATCAAAAACATCTTAATTTGTGTTCAGAAGATGAACGAAGGTCTTACAGGTTTGGAACGATATGAGGGTGAGTAGTTAATGACAGAATTTTTATTTTTTGGTAAACTATTCCTTTAAATACGGTATATGCTGTTATTTAAAACTTTTTATTCATCAAAGAACCCTGAAAAAAATACCACACATTCCAAAAAATATTAAGCAGTACAATTGTTTCCAACACTGGTAATAAATCTGCATCTCAGAATGATTTCTGAAGGATCATGTGGCACTGAAAACTAATGGCTGGTGAAAATTCAGAGAAATAAAGTAAATTTTAAAGTATATTGAAACTTTTTATTAATCATTTATTATTGTTATAATTAATAACTATTTTATTACCATTTTTTCTGCCTCTGCAGGGTTTTTATCAGCTGCTGGAGCCCAAGGTTATAATTCGGTGCAGAAAGGAAGATGTAGCAATGGTTCAGGTGAACCCTATTTACCATCAATCTGTTAACATTACAAATGGTACAAACCCTTTACATTTTTAAAGAGATTTACATATCTGTTCATTTTAGGCTGCTGTTAAGAAAAACATCCCCATCTATAAAGACAAAGTAAAGAATAATATTGAAGTGCGCATCGACGAGAACAACTTCCTGCACGCTAACATGTAAGGTCACTCACACACTCAGTTTACTTAGGCTTTTGTATCCACCTTATTTTTGCCATATGTTTGCCATTTATAATTTATGGGTCTGGCTAGCGGTCTCATCCACGTCCAGCAATTTTTAGCTGTACAAAACAGCTCAAAGTTGCAAATTGGCGTGTTTTTTAACGTATTATCTTAATTATGAACACACTGGTTTGTAGTGCAAACAGTTTTATCGTTTACTGCATCGTTGTTATTCTTCTCGCTATTTCCCTATAGCGGATAATGAACTGGAAGTCTCCCCCATAGGCTTACTTCCGCATGCAGAATAAGGTGGATGCATAATTATTTGTGTTAACTGTTCATGCTTGGCATCCTCAGCTCAGGAGGTGTTGAAATCTATAACGCTGATGGCAAAATCAAAGTGTCCAACACGCTGGAGAGCAGACTGGAACTCCTAGCGCAACAGGTAGAGAAACAAATCACAGAAACAGGGAAAAAAGTTGGTTTATGGATATTTGTTGTATTCAAGTCCCATATTGTTGCTTTTTTGCTCACAGATGATGCCTGAGATCAGAGTGCAGCTCTTTGGTGCCAACCAAAATCGCAAGTTCATGGACTAATGGTCTGTTACTAGTAGTTAGGAAAACGGTGATAAAGTGATAATGAGGTTTGATGGGACGTTTTATTTTTTTAAAGGTCACTTTGTGGATTTTCTGAAGTAATTCAGAAAATTCAACTGATCATGTTTCAGCAATGAATTGCTCTCTCTTTTTCTTTTGTGTTTTTGCTGTTTCTTTTGAAAAAAAAAAACCAAAGTGGTTCAAAACGAAAGGCTTATCATGTGTGTTTATGTTACCTTATATCTCTCCTTTGAGTGTTTATGTAACGCTTTCTGGTTGAATATCATGTCATCTGTAGGGAAAGTGGACACCTGACATCTTATCTCAGCCTGTTTGAACAAAAAGCTTTAAGCACTCAGGAATTTACATTGTTATTGGCTTGGTTGTTGTTAGCTAAGCTAGCAGACTAACAGGTTTTCTTGGAAAAGGGAAACTTTCATTCAAAAAATATAAATGACTCTGTGCCTGTCTGTGTTTTCATTTGTAGTACAACTACAGAGAAATAAATCAAATATATTTTATTTATATTTCGAAGCATTTCTGTGCCCATTACAGTATAAACATTGCTTGTTGGTTACATCAAGTCAGAAATCTGACAGAGGCTTAAAGATGCTACATATACCTCAAACATTAAAAACACGCTGCCCTCTTGTGGAATTCAAATATAGGAGATGCAAATTAGCATCTGGTGTGGTGTACAAACAATGTTTTGCATAATCAAATGACTCTGGACCATGTTTTCAAGAGACTTTAAAATACAAAAGCTCTTCAGTGAACAGATTTAATAAGCAGAAATGCCTATATCAGTCTTGCATATTGAAATGTACAGATTGCTTATTGCAGTTATTTAGCATAACATAGGAGTATGAAGTCTCTGAGATATATATATATTTTTTCTCAGAAATCAAGTCTTGTCTTCCAGGAATATGCCACTATAAACTTTTTAAAATATCTCTTTCTTGGTATTATTAAAATAGTGTATTTTAAACAGAAATATCCTTTATTTTCTCCACCATTTTTTTCTTTTTACTGAAGTACACTCAAAAGTAAACTATTCAAGATCTCATTTTTCTGTCTATTTTTCACTGTACCCTTTTCTACCGAATGTGAAAGAAATTCCAACATAATCAATTCTCTTCATAAGAATAATACTAATAATATATATATATAGTTATTTTTTTCAATGAGTGGCAAGGATAAGGCTTTGTTGCATTTCAATTTATTGCGCACTCAACAAAATCATTTAAAGAAGCATTAAAAAATATTAAGTCAGCATTTTATAGCCTACAAGATATTTTGTCCCGTATAGGAACATATAACAGAAGGACAAGGCCTCCACTGCTAAGTCCTGCAGTCTCTTCACATGTAAAGACTTGAGATTTACTGAGAGACGAGAATTAAAGCAGCAACCTGATTAGGTCAGCAGACACTAAGCACAGTTTCTGCTTATTTTTTGCTGATTAAAGGGGTGGCAATCAGCAGTAGAGAGCCAAAACATAAATTTAGAAGATAAATTTCATCTTAATTTTGATTTAAGTCTCTTTTCAATGGAAGCCCATTTCTGCCACAACATAAAAATGGTATATATATATATATATTTTTTTTTGCAATTCTGAGACTAACTGAAATGTAAACTTAGAATTTTGAAAACTGAACTGAAATGTAAGCTCAGAATTTTGAGCAAAAAAGTCAGAATTGTAAGATATAAACTCAAAATTCTGGGAAAAAGTCAGAATTGTGAAATACAAACTCAAAGTTGTGAAATGTAAACTCAGAATTCAGAGGAAAAAGTCCCAACTGTGAGATATAAACTCATAATTTTCAAATGTAAACCTAAAATTCAGAGAAAAAAATCCCAATTGTAAAATATAAACTCAGAATTCTGGGGGGAAATCAGAATAGCGAGATATAAACAAAATATTGATCGAAAAAGTCAGAATTGTAAGCTAAAAACTGAGAATTCTGGAAAAAGGTCAGAATTGTGAGATACGAACTCAGGATTTTGATCAAAAAAGTCAGAATTGTGAGATGTAAACTTAGAATTCTGGAAAAAAGGCAGAATAGCGAGATATAAACTCAGAATTTTGAGCAAAAAAGTCAGAATTGTGAGATGTAAACTCAGAATTCTGGGAAGAAAGTCAGAACTGTGAGATACAAACTCAAAATTGTGAGATACAATTATCTTTTTTACTTTTTATTTTGGTGGCAGGAAAAAAACCCCTGAATTTTAAGATGTAAACTCAATTCTGACTTTTTCCTATGATTTTCAAGAAAATAAATCCGAATTGTAAGATAAAAGTCACAATTATCAATTTTTTTTACTCCTTGGTGAAAATGGGCTTCCATAACTTTCTGAAATCTAATTACACATTACCACGAATCATATTGCTTTAAAACTGATTGTACCTATGGACTTTAAAGGCATAAAAACAATATTAATTTGACAAAAAAAAACTGCCAGATTAGTCAGAACAGGACCCTGTCTTACTTAAAGAACCCTGTTTGTAGTTTTTAGGTGCTTAAACAGTTAGTGTGCAATATAGGCTTTTATGTTAGCGTTACACAACCCTCCTCTGTTCTCCCAAAGTGTATGAACCTCCTTTGGTTGGGTATGTGAATTTCCCTTCATATTTACCTCATCGCAAATAAAGTCTGGGACCTTCTTTTTTCCCCTCGCCACCTCTTTCTTTATCACTTGGCCTGTGTACAAACAGTATGTGTGTATGACGACTGAGGTAACGTCACCTGCTGCTATCCCAGCAGCCCCAGCACAGACTCGCCGATGCCCAGGAAGTACACACCCTGAGCGATGCCAAAGAGCGGAGCGATGACCAAAGCTCGACACGTCGCTCCTTTAAGAAACGCAGCTGGTCCTTCTCGTTTCAAAATACGTCTGTGTAAAAAAAATAATACCGTGATACATGAATATGGAAATTATTTAGCTTAGATGACAATGCATGCAAATATAAAGCTTACTGTGCGCAGTCGATGATGCCTCTGTAGGAGTCCTCTCCTTCCCCCTTTTGTAAGGTCTGTAGGCGAGTCTTTATAACTGAAAATGACAAATATTAATAGATACATTCATTTATATTTTTAAGTAGGTGTAGATTCAAACAGTCTTGCTTCTAAATTTAACTTCTCATATGTTATAGAGCTGAAAAGTTAGTCTGATTCATTTCCATGAATTGGTTCTTTCAAACAATTCAGTAATACTTTTGAAGGAATAGTTCATTCAGAAATGAAAATTCTGTCAACATTTAGCCTACTTGAAGTTGTTCCGAACCTGTCTTCCCTTAGCTACATAAACATCTGCACGAAACAAGAACCAAAAACAACACAAACTCACTCTCTGACAGAAGGTGGCGGTGATGGAACAACGACGATCTAACGTTTCATTTTAAAGGGGCTATATGTAACTTTCTGAAATTTAAACTCGCGACTGACACCTGTGGCCAAAAAACGGAACTGCTCTTCCTTTCTGCTCGCTCTCGCAGCGCGCGCTCGTACGTACACACTTCACAAGTCATCCGCTGCAAAGAAGTCAACATTATGTTTACAGAGGTAAGAACAGTCAAATACATATATTGTTTGAGAAACTACGTTTGTTTGCAATATATATGACTAGCGGTGGTGGCAGAGTTATCTGAAACGTTTAACATGAACGCGCTTGACGTCACATTCGCAGACAGCGCGCGAAAAATCCGACCCGACAGAAAATAGGAAAAATAGGATACATACATACAGGCTTATAGGTGCACCCACTGTGAGCTGACAAGGTGTCAGTATGCTCATCAGGAGATGTTTGAGTCATAAATGGTCAAATAAAAAGGCTATTGTTACGTTTATTTTGGGGAAAAAATTACATATAGCCCCTTTAACCTGATTTTAACTTTGTAAACAGCAACGCTGCGCTTTTAAATACAAGCCTACATTAAAATGGATTATACGAAGGTAAAATGAAATGTAAATACTATCTAAACTTTTCTGGAAACATTCGGTTTCCCTCAGAGATACATTTATATAATCCCCTAATTCAGTATTTGGTATTTTCTTCCAATATTTAACAGTAAGCTTGATCGGTCTGCGGCAGTCTGCGGTCAAGCCAGCCGCGCTTCAAAAATACACGGTCAAGGCAGCCGCACTTTTTTTTTTGTTTGCGCGTGTAATCGTGCACTTACGGTACGGGTACTGAGAGCAGGCAAAATGCCTGTAAAGAAGCTGTCAAACCGGCGTTTCCTATATTCTTTATATTGGTGTTTATAAATACATTACATTAGTCCATAAACGTTTGTTTGTATATTAATTATTCTAAATAATTTATGTAAAATTAATGTAAAAAAATAATACTATTAACGTGTTTTATTCCGTTTTTTTTATGTTTGTGTGTGTGTGTGTGTGTGTAGGCTCTCTCTCTCTCTCACTGACTATATATAGAAGAAGAAAAAGCCGTCACACCGGCGTTTCCTTTTAGTTTATGTAATTTTGTGCATAAACGTTTGTATTTGTACATTATTAAAAATAATTTATTAATGTTAATAAATGTTAATATAAATGTTTTTTATTTAATCTTTTATTTTAATGTTTGTATGTGTGTGTGTGTGTGTGTGTGTGTGTGTGTGTGTGTATAAATATAATGTTTGTAAATACTTTTACTTTGATCCTGGCTATCAATGTATTAATTTCAAGTCATTTTACTGTACAGTTTCAGTGAAAATTAAAGGCAAAATCATCCCAAACATACTTGCACTTTTATAATTTCCGTATATAGTTTAGCTCATACAAAACAACATATGTGTCCTACCACTTGGATTATTTCCATATATTTAAATACCATACTCATAAAAAATTTTCCTCTATAGGTTAGCTCATTCTTTCACTTCATCTGTATTCAGAGTGACCCTGACTATCACTGTAATTATTTTCAAGACATTTTACTGTATAGTTTTGGAGAAAATTAGAAACAAAATCACCCTAAACTACAAAATGAGTCCTATAGCACTTGCACTGTATCCCATTTTTTTCCAACACTCATAAAAAATGTTCCTCTATAGGTTAGCTCATTCTTTCAATTGATCTGTATTCACAGTGACCCTGACTATCACTGTAGTTATTTTCAAGACATTTTACTGTATAGTTTTGGAGAAAATTAGAAATAAAATCACCCTAAACTACAAAATGAGTCCTATAGCACTTGCACTGTATCCCATTTTCCAACACTCATAAAAAATATTCCTCTATAGGTTAGCTCATTCTTTCACTCCATCTGTATTCAGAGTGACCCTGACTTTCACTGTAGTTATTTTCAAAACATTTCACTTTATAATTTTGGAGAAAAACAAAAGCAAAATCGCCCCAAACAACAAAATGTGAATTTGTTGTGTTATCAATAGTTAAATAATCATAAGTCAGAAGTGTCTGCAGTTAACAGGGATCTCCACTCAATTCACGAGGCTGTTTACATGCCTAGCGTTTTTAAATTCAAACCGTGTGCGTACTGGTTTATCGTCGGAACCGGTATATCGCCCAGCATTAAAGGAGTAGCTCACTTTCAGAACAAAAATTTACAGATAATGTACTCACCCCCTTGTCATCCTAAAAACATTTACAATTTATATACTTTTTAATCTCAAATGCTTGTCTTGCTGAGCTAGACAAGATGAGCATTTGAGGTTAAAAAGTATGTAAATTGTAATTGTAAATTGTGACCCTTCTTTCCTGGGCAGTGAGCGTTTAGAGCCTTTTGAAGCTGCATTTTGTAAGTTCAAACTCGGGGGCACCATAGAAGTCCATTATATGAAGAGAAATCCTGAAATGTTTTACTCAAAAAACAAAATTTTAACATTAATAAGACATGAACATCTTGGATGACAAGGGGGTGAGTACATTATGTGTAAATTTTTGTTCTGAAAGTGAACTACTCCTTTAAGTTCAATAATCAACATTGCTACTTTATTTATAGCCCAACCTAGATTACAAAGTATCTTTGTTTAGGATGTTACCTCATATTTCTCATTTTGAAGCTGTTGTTTTTTTAAACATTAGTTAAACATTAGTGTCTGTGTCTGTTCTGTAACATACTGTGCTTTAAAAGTTAGGCTACACAGGACTAATTAGGTGTTGAAAAACTGGGTGATAGGTTTTCTCTAAATCTATTTTTGACCTTCTAAACAATGTTATGTGGCATGCAGTACTGCCAAATCTTCAAATAGAGACTCTGAAGCAACTGCCAGTGTTTCCACTGTCCTAATCCTCACTGATGTTTCAGGGAACAAAGAATTGTCTCACCGACAAAACACAAGCTATAAACAAAATGCTTTCTGAATAAAACTTGAAAGCAAACTTTGCAGACTTTGCACGTACTTCAAAGGAAATGAAATGTTTCAGTCTACACATCACAGCAGGAGTCTACCACAGCACATAGGCTTCACTAATTAATCACTCAGAAACAAAAGACTCATTCTGTGCCTTTATGAAATGCTGGGATTGACCTAGTTAGGGAATAGTTTGGTAAAAATGTAACTATAATTCATCACGAAACAAAAAGATGATTAGTATTAATTATTTGTGCTCACATTTTTTAAAGATCCTTTTAAGGGATTCACTTGATTCATTTTTTAAAGGAGTGTTAAAAATGTTTTGAGTACTTGCACAAATGACTAGAAGTACAAAAAATAATGTATATGTATAAGTAACTTTTTGTGGATACACGTTTATTTCACGTTTTTTAAAGAATTCTCTTCTGCTCACCAGGCCTATTTTACTATTTAAAATAACTGATTTCTATTTAAATATGTATTTTAAAATGTAATTTATTCCTGTGATCAAAGCCACATTTTCAGCATCATTACTTAAGTCTTCAGTGTCACATGATCCTTCAGAAATCATTGTAATATGCTGATCTGTTCAAGAAACATTTTTATGATTTTTATTATCAATATTTAAAACAGTTTAGTATTTATTTTTCCAGGATTCTTTGATGAATAGAAAGATCCAACGATTAGCATTTACAGGTCCTTCTCAAAAAATTAGCATGTTGTGATAAAGTTAATTATTTTCTGTAATGTACTGATAAACATTACACTTTCATATATTTTAGATTCATTACTACACAACTGAAGTAGTTCAAGCCTTTTATTGTTTTAATATTGATGATTTTGGCATACAGCTCATGAAAACCCAAAATTCCTATCTCAAAAAATTAGCATATTTAATCCGACCAATAAAAGAAAAGTGTTTTTAATACAAAAAAAGTCAACCTTCAAATAATTATGTTCAGTTATGCACTCAATACTTGGTCGGGAATCCTTTTGCAGAAATGACTGCTTCAATGCGGCACTGTGGCACTGCTGAGGTGTTATGGAGGCCCAGGATGCTTCGATAGCGGCCTTAAGCTCATCCAGAGTGTTGGGTCTTGCGTCTCTCAACTTTCTCTTCACAATATCCCACAGATTCTCTATGGGGTTCAGGTCAGGAGAGTTGGCAGGCCAATTGAGCACAGTAATACCATGGTCAGTAAACCATTTACCAGTGGTTTTGGCACTGTGCGCAGGTGCCAGGTCGTGCTGAAAAATGAAATCTTCATCTCCATAAAGCTTTTCAGCAGATGGAAGCATGAAGTGCTCCAAAATCTCCTGATAGCTAGCTGAATTGACCCTGCCCTTGATAAAACACATAATTACATAACATAATTATTTGAAGGTTGACTTTTTTTGTATTAAAAACACTTTTCTTTTATTGGTCGGATGAAATATGCAAATTTTTTGAGATAGGAATTTTGGGTTTTCATGAGCTGTATGCCAAAATCATCAATATTAAAACAATAAAAGGCTTGAACTACTTCAGTTGTGTAGTAATGAATCTAAAATATATGAAAGTCTAATGTTTATCAGTACATTACAGAAAATAATGAACTTTATCACAACATGCTAATTTTTTGAGAAGGACCTGTATATGAAAATCAGTATATTTTTTTATTTATTTTAGTATAGAAATTAATGCTTTTATTTAAATTGGTCAAAAGTGATGAAAAAGACGTTTATAATGTTACAAAAGATTTCTACTTACATAAATGCTGTTCTTCTGAACTTTCTATTCATCAAAGAAAACTTGAAATTCTACACGGATGTTTTCAACATAATAATAATTAAAAAAAAATTTGGAGCAACAAATCAGGAAATTAGAATGATTTCTAAAGGATCATGTGACTGGAGTAATGATGCTAAAATTCAGCTTTTGAAATCACAGGAATAAATTACACTTTAAAATATATTCAAATGGAAAACGGTTATTTTAAGTAGTAAAAATATTTCAAAATGTTATACTGTTTTTGCTCTACTTTGGATCAAATAAATGCAGGCTTGGTGAGAAAAATCTTACTCTCTAAAAAAACTTCTGACTGTTAATGTACATATATAAAAGAAATATTAGCTGAGTAACTAATAATAATAATAATAATTAAACAAAAATAGAAAATGCTGCCTTGCCAAAAAACTGAAATTATGAAAAAAAAACCTGAGTATGTTTGAATTGAAGTACAAAATAAAATAAAAAAAGAATAAAAAATAAATATAAAATAACCTAAAAAAAATGACTTACATACGAATTTAAAATGTTCACAAACAGAATACAAACTATATAGAATACATATAACAGCATATAAAATAATAATAAATAACATTGATTAAATACAAGCGTCACTTTGTTTATATATATATATATATATATATAACTAGCTATTAATAATATGTATTTAAAATAAATAAATAAATAAATAATTATGCAGTAGGCAAGTTTGGAAATATTATATTATATATTACATAATTATATATATTCAATATATTAAAATAAAAGTGGCATGACAACATTTTAAAATGTTAATTCTAAAATAAATAAATAAAGATTAAATATAATATATTAAATATACAATTAAATATGTATATACACTCAAGCCTAAAATTATTCAGACACCAGATATATTTTTTTAATGTTTTTTTACTAGTAGGCGCAGAACACTATAGTTAATTTATGTAAGTGAAGATAGCTATATAAAGTAAACTGTGACGTATTATAATGTAAAATTATACAGTAAAATTGATAAAAAATATTGGACCAAAAAATGTATTTGACACTTTGACCTGACCATGTTTTGTTCCATACCTTTCTATCAAAGTGTTTGTTCTGACACAGTTTAACTCCTGAGTTCTTGTCTTATTTTATTAACATTTTCTAAACTATAAGGAATAGACTGTGATAATGTGAGAAATTTTAAAGGTGTCTGAATAAATTTAAGTTTGACTGTAATTCAATTCAATACCATTTTCTAAACTATAGTGAATAAATCTGTCTATCTATGGTCTATTAACTATACAAAACCTATAACAACTGACTACCAACACCCAACAGTTTCTCAGCAGTGCAGTAGTAATGTTGAAACAGGATTAGCCCTGATTTTTACAGACTTGGCCAGCTCTGACTAACTAAATAGGACATTTATCAGCATCCATTTCTAAAGGAGAGAGAGCAAACTGTGTTCCTCTACTCCTCTCTTGCCTGCATCTCACCGTCCAGTGGAGTGACGGCTACTGCCGCCACTGAGCCGGCCGTGCAGCCAGCCACGAAAGACTGCAGGAAGGGGGCCCGCTCCTGGGGGTTGCTATGGCGATCCTCAGTGCGGCCCACGGTGTTGAGGTTGGCGAACAGCGGGAAGTAGATCATGGAGAACGGGACGTCCCTGCACAGAGAACAGACATAGAGCCATAGAATGTAGACATAGCTGCAGGACGTTATTGATGACTCGTGATTGATCGCTTTGTCTGATTAGTTTTAGTCTGTCGATTGTAGAAATATGATTTAGGCTGTGTAGGCCGCAGATGACAGAGACAACAGATTGAGATTGAGTTCTCGTTAGAATTCCATTAAGAAGAGAATTCCGCCTACGGTTAATTAGAAGCTATGAATAACAGATCAGAACTGACAGCTGGCAGGTTACATCAGTTCAGCTTGGATTACATCACAGACTGCGGGGGAGGGGCTGTACGGGTAGGTGAGTGGGTGTATTTGCTTTGGAGGTGTTAAAGGTGAAGGGTCATCATGACGTATAGCCATCCTTTTGTAACAAAACAGTGCCTGTTTGCTGAGAGAGCAATCGCTTAAGTTAGTTAAGACAGCACGTCACTGAAGGTTTACTAAAGAGAAGGATGTTGATCGGCTAACATAGCTTAGTTGTTTGACTTAAAGAAATAGTTCACTCAAAAATAAAAAAAATTACCCCATGACTTACTCACTCTCAAGCCATCCTTGGTATATATGACTTTCTTCTTTCAGACGAATACTATTGGAGTTATATCAAAAAATGTACTGGCTCTTCAAAGCTTTATAATGGCAGTGAATGGGTGTTGAGATTTTGAAACGAAATAAAGTGCATCCATCCATCATAAAAAGTACTCCGCATGGCTCCGGGGAGGTTAATAAAGGCCTTCTGAAGTGAATCGATGCATTTGTGTAAGAAAAATATTCATATTTAAAACTTCTACGTTATCAGCTGGAATGCCGCTCTCTTGTGAATGCGTGTACAACAGTTAGCAGAAGCTAGAGATAATAGATCAAATATGGATCTTTTTTTTTTTTTACACAAACGCATCAATTTACTTCAGAAGGCCCTTATTAACCTCTCTGAACTGTGTGGAGCATGTTTTATGATGGATGGATGCACTTTATTTTGCTCCAAAATCTCAACAGCCAGGACATTTTTTAATATAACTTCAATTTTATTAGTCTGAAAGAAGAAAGTCACACAGGAAAAACACCTAGGATGGCTTGAGGGTGAGTACATCATACAAAATGCATGCTATTGTTTATTTAGTACTGACCTGAATAAGATATTTCACATAAAAGAGGTTTACATATAGTCAACAAGAAAGAATAATAGCTGAATTTATAAAAATGACCCCGTTCAGAAGTTTACATACACTTGATTCTTAATACTGTGTTGTTACCTGAAAGATCCAAAGCTGTGTTTTTTTGTTTAGTGATAGTTGTTCATGAGTCCCTTGTTTGTCTTGAACAGTTAAACTGTCTGCTGTTCTTAAAAAATCCTTCAGGTCCCACAAATTCTTGGGCAGCATTCTTTTCAGCATTTTCGTGTATTTCAAAGACTATGATTTTGATCTATATTTTCACACTGAGAACAACTGAGGGACTTATATGCAACTATTACAGAAGGTTCAAATGCTCACTGATGCTTCAGAAGGAAAAATTATGCATTAAGAGCTGGGGGTGAAAACTTTTGAACAGAATAGAAATGTGTACATTTTTCTTATTTTGCCTAAATATCATATTTTTTCCTTTAGTGTTGCCCTTCAGAGGCTACAGAAGATACTTACATGTTTCCCAGAAGACAAAACAAGTTCAATTTACCCTGATCTTCAAATTCAAAAAGTTTTCACCCCCTCCCCCGGCTCTTAATGCATGTTTTTTTCTTCTGGAGCATCATTGAGCGTTTGAACCTTCTGTAAAAGTTGCATGTGAGTCCCTCAGTTGTCCTCAGTGTGAAAAGATACAGTCATACAGTCATTGTTGGAAAGGATTTAAATACACAAAAATGCTGGAAAACCAAAGAATTTGTGAGACCTGAAGATTTTCAGCTGTGGATCATTCAGGTAACAACACAATCAAGGGGATGTAAATCTTGAACCGAATCATTTTTATAAATTCAACTATTATTTTCTCTTGTGGATTATTCTGTTGTGGAGTATTAGTTTCTCTTGTCTATGTAAACATCTTTCATGTGAAATATCTTATTCAGGTCAGTACTAAATAAACAATAACATGCATTTTGTATGATCCCTCTTATTTTGGTAAAATAATTAACATTTTGCTGATTCTGAAAGGGGGATGTAAACTTTTGACCTCAAGTGTATATAAAGGTGTCAAGGCTTACCTCATCAGTGTAGCACCTGCACCCTTATAAAGTCCTCTGAGGCCTCGGGTCTTAAGTAGATTCAGGGTGATACGGGTCGCTGAGGGTCGAGGAGGGGCGTTGGTGCCTGGTTGTGCTGCCTGAGAGGCAACCAGTGAGGGTGCTGGACCAGCGGCAGAGGCAGAGGCAGCGACAGTCCGCTGAGCAGCTTGACAAAATGGAGAAGTTACAACTCATATCCTCAATATCATCTTTATATTTTATTTTGTAGTGTAATAAAACTGGAGCTGCTGTTCGGTGGATACTATTGTACTCAAACAGCTTATTTCTGGCTAACCTTTGTACTTAGTAGGCATCCTAAGATAGAGACCTACATACCTTGGATGACACTCACAGGAGCATAATAAACACACTTACCCAACCTGCCAGCATCCTGCAGTTGTATTTTTAGCATTTCCATGGGGGTGGTGACTACCACCTGACAGGTTCCAGCTCCACAGCCCGCAAGGATTTCCCCCCACAGAGCTAATTTTCTGTGGGTGACAGATACAATGACAGATGGGCCAGATGACATCATGATCATTATTGCATTTACCAAAGAAATAATTGCTTAGATTAGTCAGCTGGTGACCTACATGCCTCTGTGGAACAGCTTACAGATAATTTTTTTCTTACAAAGATTGTTGTCTTTGTTAAGAACCATAATAAAAACTCAGAGACAGAGAATCCACAGACTCTACTGAGCCAGTTCATCTCAGCAAATGAGAAACATCCAGCACAACCAGAATGGTCAATTAATTTGAGTGAATCAGAAACATACATCACAACCAGTGCGCTCAGATTCCTAAACAGTGATGAGCTGATTCTTTTTAGTGAACTGGAAACTTATAGTGCAACCAGAGCAGTCCAATTCCTGTACATATAAGTATAATGAGCTGATTCTTTTTAGTGATACAAAAACATACAGTGCAACCAAAGCAATCAGATTCTTGAATATACGACTCTAGCGAGCCGATTGTTTTAAGTGAATCAGAAACATACAACACAGCCAGAGCAGTCCGATTCCTAAAAAAAATTATTCTAATGAGCTGATTCTTTTTAGTGAATTGAAAACATACAGCACAACCAGAGCAGTCCGATTCCTGAAACAATGACTCTAATGAGCCAATTCTTTTTAGTGAATCAGAAAATTCTAAATATATCTTCTTTTGTGTTCTACAGGTTTAGAAAAACATATAAGTGAATCAGAAACATACAGAGCGGTCAGATTACAAAACATATGACTCTATTCTAGTGTGCCGGTTCTTTTCTAGTGAATCAGAAACATACAGAGCGGTCAGATTACAAAACATATGACTCTATTCTAGTGTGCCGATTCTTTTCTAGTGAATCTAAAACATACAGCACAACCAGAGTGGTCTGATTCCTGAAAAAATTACTCTAGTGTGCCGACTCTTTTTAGTGACTCACAAACTTACAGCGCAACCAGAACAGTCAGATTCCTAAAAAAAATATTCTAATGAGCTGATTCTTTTTAGTAAATCAAAAACATACAGCACAACCAAAGTGGTCAGATTCCTGAAAAAATGACTCTAGTGTGCCAATTCTTTTTAGTGAATCAAAAACATACAGAGCAATTCCTGAGAAAATGACTCTAGTGTGCAGATTCTTTTTAGTGAATCTAAAACATACAGCGCAACCAGAGCGGTTCGATTCCTGAGAAAATGACTCTAGTGAGCCAATTATTTTTAGAGAATTAGAAAATTTTAAGTATCTTCTTTTGTGTTCTACAGGTTTAGAATAACATGTAAGTAAGTAAAGCAGTGAATCAAAAACATACAGCACAACCAGAGCAGTCCGATTCCTAAAAAAAATATTTTTAGTGAATCAGAAAATTCCAACTATCTTCTTTTGTGTTCTACAGTAAAATGTAAGTCATACAGGTTTAAAATAACACGTAAGTAAATCAGTGAATGGGAAACATACAGCGCAACCAGTGCAGTACGATTCACAAAATAATTAGTCAGTACTAGGGCTGGGCAATTTGGCCTAAAATCAAAATCTCGATTAATTGAACATTTTAACCCGATTACGATTAATGAACGATTATTTTATTCATTAATAAAATTATATTTAATTATATTTAAATAATATTTATTTTGTTGCCCTCATAGTTCACTGACAAGTTTTGTACAGTAAATATGCGCACATATTACAAGTGAGAGATTTTTGAATGAAGGGTGCACACACTATCTACTATCTATGATTATTTATTGAACATCAGTGTTGAACAACTGAAATTAAAGCACACATTGCTTAAAACGAAAAGTCACATTTTTCTTAAATTAGTGAAAATAAATAACTTGCACTTTTGGAAACAAAATAAATTATTTATAAAATAATAATAAATATTAAAAGTAGAAAATAAGCAGTATCTCTTCTAAATAAAATGACTCTTGTATATCCTGTAAATACTTTTTACTGTATAAATACTGCTTAAGCTCTCCATCGACATGTCGGAGGAATAACGTAACGTAACGGAGCGGGGTCACCTGACTCCACATGCAGTAATGTTTTTAAAGGGAAAGTAATTGAAATAATTGACCTGGAAAAATTTGATCGATTATAGGTTCTGAATGTCGATTTCGATTACTTTTCGATTAATCGCCCAGCCCTAGTCAGTACTTTTAGTAAGTCAAACACATACTGCTTTCAACTACCTGTGATTACAGTACAGTACAGACTACAGTATAGCTTTTTTGGACCAATATCAGATGTGGGAGTGTTGATGAAATCTGTCTAAAACATTTTTTTTTTTTCAATTCTGCTAGTACGGCAGTATTTTTTTCTTCATATTTAAACTGGAATGAGTTGCTTGCTTTTATAAATAGTTAAAAAGTGGTGGTTACCCATCTTTGGAGAGCTTCTGTCTGAAGACATCATTGGCAGCCAGTTTGATTGCTTTCTCTGGTGTGACCAGTGTAAGATTCACAGCTGCACCTGAGAGAAACACCGTAAAATGAAATTCAGGAGAATATGAACGACAGCAACATATCCCAGAACCTGTAAACAATTCAAACTATTAATATTTTAAACAACGCTGTCCTCAATAACACCAGGAACGTTTGAGTCAAGTTCATACCTCGATACATGCCGAAGTAGCCTTCCATTTTGATCGTCTTTGCCAAACAGTCCATCCTTCACAACAAGACAGAAATGATTGATATGATTGATTAAATACTCCTGCTAACTGAAATATAACAAAATCACAATTCATTATAAAATACCCATAACATGCATTGTAAAGTTGTATTCCTTAATAATGTTTGGTAACAACCAGAATAATCTCTTAAACACCAGAAACCGGAATGTTCTCAATGTCAGTGTATAATGAACAGCCAAATTAGACATTCACAAAGAATTCTTTAAGGAGTAAGTAGTGTGCGGAAGAAAGAAACAGCTTAAAAAATAGCAGCCCGTCTCTTGCCCACAAACCACTTGGGTATTCGCTTGTTACATAAGTGTACAAAGAAGAAAAGAGCCCCTTACGCACCATTACTATAAAGAGCGCTTCTCTTTATCTCAGTGGTATCACACATGCATAAAGATATCTACTTAAAAAGGGATGAAAAGCATTTGGGAGCGAGGACAGATCAAAGATGCAAAAGCATGCAACTCAAGTTGTTTTGCATCTTCTGAGTCATTCAGTAAAACCCAGACAAAGTCCTCTGCCCAGAGTAAATCACTAACACATGCTTCACTTCATTTTAGTGAAAACATAAGCAGTTGTTATTTAGATATTAAATAAAGATCATGTTCCATGAAGATACTTTGTAAATTTTACTACCGTAATTGATCAAAACTTAATTTTTGATTAGTAATATGCATTTCTAAGAACTTCATTTGGACAACTTTAAAGGCAATTTTCTCAGTATTTAGATTTTTTTTGTGCATCCTCAGATTCCAGATTTTCAAATAGTTGTATCTCGACCAAAGATTGTCCTATCCTAACAAACCATACATCAATGGAAAGCTTATTTATTTAGATGATGTATAAATCTCAGTTTTAAAAGAGTAACCCTTATGACTTTGTGGCCTAGGGTCACTTTTAATAATCTAAAGTATCTTTTTTCCACTATAAAGAACTTTTTGTTTCCATAGATGTTAAAGGTTTTAATGCAACCACAGATCTCAACATAGAACCTTTATTTTTTCAAGTGTACCTGCACACAGAAAAATAAGGGGCCAGAATTGTACCTTTTAGGGTACAACAGCTTGTCCCTGGAGCAGTACTCTTAGAAGGACATCTTTGGAGCTTTTTTTCCCCCCAAATAGGTACATATCAGTATCTTAAGGGTGCATATTACTACTCTAAGGTACTAATATGTACCTATTAAGGTAAAAAAAAAAAGGTACAAATATGTCCTTTTAGGGGTAATTTTAAACCGCTTTTTCTGTGTGTGCAAAACAAAGTGGAGGACATGCAATGCAACACACTTTTGGGACCTCATAAAGATGTTGAACTCACATTCCACTATAAACACGAGCGCCCTGCTGGTTTTGGAGGCGGGTCTTGGCGAGATCAATGGGAAACACGCAGGTCACGCCCACCAGTCCAGCCACGCCCCCGTTAATCAGCTTAGCAGGGAGGCTGTGAACACCAGGAAACAAACACGCACATGCAGGACAAAAACCACACACAAAAACATGTCAATATAACGGCTTAGATTTATCTCAAACGCTATATCCGACGCTAGAGGAAGTGGAAAATTTACCTCACTTTCTTCTCGGCCATTTTGGCCACACTTTAACTGATTTCCTCCAATTCTTCTCTCTCTGCCGTAAAGGTTTCAGGATAAACTGTCCAGGAACCACCCGGCCAGCCTTCTGGCACGGTGTGCCAACCTTCACACCCTTTTTTTCAGGAAGAACAGCCACTCTTTGGTAAAAAAAAAAAAAACACCTTAGTATTTGCTATTAACCAAGACACAAGAAAAATCTGTGATTGCAGAAGGACTGTATAACAAGCACTGTCTTTACTTTCTGAATAGTGATTTCTACAGTGCACAAACAGAGAACATCCTCCTTTCTAAAGTCTCTCTAAGCTGGCTGCTAATGAGGTTGCGACCTCTTGAATTAACCTAGAGACGAGAGCTAACATGAGGGGCTTATCAACATGATTTCCTATTTTACAACAACGTATGTAAAAGATTTAAATATAGACATCTACTGTAGCTTCAACTGTTTTTACACTTTTTTTAGTGTAAGTATATTAGTTAGTATATCAGTGTTTTTAGTTTTCTAGAGTAGATGAATTTAAAGTATTGTAAACTTCATTTAAGTAGTTGACACATAAAGTCTCTATGCGCTTTTTTCGGGTGAAAATGTACACAAGCATAAGGAAATGCCGGTAACACTTTACAATAAGGTTAGTTAACAATAGTTAACATGAATTAAGTATGAACAATAAATCTTAGTTAATATTAATTTCGGCATTTACTAATGCATTATTAAAATCACAAGTTTGTTAACATTAGTGAATGGACTGTGAACTAACATGAACAAACAATGAATGACTAATTTATTTAACTAACATTAAAAAGATTAATAGTGTCATAAATGTATTGTTCATTGTTTGTTCATGTTAATACATAATTACACAACTAATGTTAACAAATGACACCTTATTATAAAGTGTTACTGTTTTTATTGACTACATATAATACTAAAATCCTGTAAATCAAACTTTTATGTCAGTATATCAGTTTTTTTAGTTCAGTTTTTAGTTTAGTCTAATGTAGTGTTTAGTTTGTTTAGTTCAAACACTCACTGATGCTTCAGAAGGAAAAACTATGCATTAAGAGCTGGGGGTGAAAACTTTTGAACAAAATTAAGATGTGTACATTTTTTCTTATTTTGCTAAATATCATATTTATTTCATTTAGAACTGCCCTTCAGAAGCTACAGAAGATACTTATATGTTTCCCAGAAGACAAAATAAGTTAAATTTACCCTGATCTTCAAATTCAAAAAGTTTTCACCCCCCTGCTCTTAATGCATTGTGTTTCCTTCTGAAGCATCAGTGAGCATTTAAACCTTCTGTAATAGTTGCATAGTTGCATTAATTAATAGTTGCATTAACTAACATTAACAAAGATGAATAAATAGTCTATGAAATGTATTGTTTATTGTTCATTCACGTTAGTTAATACATTAAGTAATGTTAACAAATGACACCTTATTGTAAACACACACAAACACACACATTTATTTTTATTTATTTATTTATTTATATGCTATTTTTTGATCACTTTAAATGGTCCTGCAGTTTGACAAATATATATATATATAATATTTAAGGTAATGCTTTATAAAAAGCTTCCAGCAGTTAACACTTCTTAATGTGTTAACTTACGATTAGCAGTATATTGGTTACAACATTCATCATTTTTATATTATTTATTATTATTTATATCTCTGTTAACATTAGATAATAAAAACACAACTGTTCATTGTTAGTTCATGTTTTCTCAGGTCCATTAAATGACAGTAACATACAACTTTTGATTTAATAATGTACTAGTAAATGTTAAAATTATCATTAAATAAGTATTGTTAGTTCAAGTTAAATAATATAGAACAGATGTTAACAAATGGAACCTTATTGTGATAATTTAAACATTCTTACAAAAAGGAGTCATAAATATGCATGCATTATAATTACAGAAGAAAATTTAGGTTATAATTTGTGGTTTAAAATAGTTTTGGATGAAAGTCACACCACTGAAACCACTTGAAATGTTGTCAGCTATCCAAAATGACAGGATTTCTTAACACTTTTTCATTGTCACTCTTTTCCCTCACTTGAGTCCCACTTTCATAACCTTCCTCTTTCCTCCTGTATGTTTCCATTAACTCTCACCTCATCTGGGGTACCATTCTCATGTTCACCCCTCTATCTTTTCCTCCGGCAAACTCACATCCTCCCTTTTCTCTTTCCCTCTCGCTCTGTCTTTTCTGGAGCCCAGTGGCATTCTGAGCATGCCTTTCTCTTCAGCACTGCTTTCTTTCAAGCCTGCTCTATTCATACCCCTTCACTGCCAAAACACAGACAAGTTAGATCTGGCCCCCCTCCTCATCCTAAAGCGCTCTCTCCCTCACAAGACTTTCCACAACTACCCCAAACAGATCCCCCCCTTACGCAAGCCTGCATATTTGACCAATTGACAAGTTAGGAACTCTGTTTGAGAGGATGATTATCATGTTCTTACCTCTGTCAGTGCATGGACCGGTCGGATCAAGCCGTCCTCTTCCCCCCTCTGCACGCTGACAATGTGTGCAGCAGCCGTAGTCAGGCACAAGAGATCCGACAGGGGCAGCCGCCACTCAGGGGCCGTTGCACAAACACAAGCATTGTCCCTCTGTGCTTAAGTCCCTCCCTCTTGTTGCGACTCCCAATGACATAGACAGAGAATGAACAGCTTTAAACTAATGAAACTTGACACATATTCACACATATACACACATATACACACTAATACAAGCATGCACAGTGCTTCATCTCAAATTACAAAAAAGTATTATTTTAACATTAATATATTAAAAACAAATTTAAAGATTATGCTTTTAAAGGCATTTTTCATTTAGTACTGACCCGAATAAGATATTTAACATAAAGGACGTTTACATGTAGTACACAAGAGAAAATAATAGTTGAATTTATAAAAATTACCCCTTTCAAAACTTTACATAGACTTGATTCTTAATACTGTGTTGCTACCGGAATGATCCACAGCTGTTTTTTTTTCTTTTTGTTTAGAAGTAGTTGTTCATGAGTCCCTTGTTTGTCCAGAACTGTTCTTCAGAACAATCCTTCACTTCCCTCAAATTCTTTGGTTTTTCAGCACTTTTTGTGTATTTGAACCCTTTCCAACAATGACTGTATGATTTTAAGATCCATCTTTTCACACTGAGGACAAGTAAGGGACTCACATGCAACTATTACAGAAGGTTCAAATGCTCAATGATGCTTCAAAAGGAAAAACGATGCATTAAGAGCTGGGGGTGAAAACTTTTGAACAAAATGAAGATGTGTACATTTTTTCTTATTTTTCTAAATATCATATTTATTTCATTTAGTACTGCCCTTCAGAAGCTACAGAAGATACTTACATGTTCTCCAGAAGACAAAATAAGTTAAATTTACCCTGATCTTCAAATTCAAAAAGTTTTCACCCCCCTGCTCTTAATGCATTGTGTTTCCTTCTGGAGCATCAGTGAGCATTTAAACCTTCTGTAATAGTTGCATATGAGTCTCTTAGTTGTCCTCAGTGTGAAAAGATGGATCTCAAAATTATAATGTCATTGTTGGAAAGGGTTCAAATACACAAAAATACTGAAAAACCAAAGAATTTGTGGGACCTGAAGGATTTTTCTGAAGAACAGCAGGCAGTTTAACTGTTCAGGACAAATAAAAGGACTCATGAACAACTATAACTAAACATATGTAAATGTCTTTACTGTGAAATATCTTATTCATGCCAGTACTAAAAAAAACATGCATTGTGTATGATTCCTCTTGTTTTGGTAATATAATTAACATTTTGCAGATTCTGTAAGGTGTACGTAAACTTTTGACCTCAATTGTATATTTCATATATTATCTGCTACATCCACTGGACAGTTATGGCTACCAAATGATTATTGTTGATCATAATGAAAGAAACACATATTGACAATAATTTTTGCTCTTGTAACAAACCAAAATGACATAATTCACATAAAATGGTATTATAATATAGTATAGTCTAAATGTTTTCTTTTAATTTAATAAAAGAAGAATCATATTAATTTACCACAACAAATATTAATCTGTACATATGCTACTGTTTGGAAACAACAATTTCCAGTTATTCATATTAAGTTCTTGTAAACAGAAAAATAAAAAAGTATCTTATGCTGGAACTAATGATTTAACAAAAATGATAAACAATAAAAGCAGGGCTATTTAGACTTTTAAGATAGACGGTATGAACAACAGACGTACTGGCGTACAGATAGATAGATAGCTAGATAGATAGCTAGATAGCTAGATAGCTAGATAGCTAGATAGCTAGATAGATAGATAGATAGATAGATAGATAGATAGATAGATAGATAGATAGATAGACCATCAGTATGCATTATATCTTCGTGTCAACAGGGGGCGCTGGATCCTTATTTTGAAAACTTTGTTATCAACATTATTACAGTTAGTCAAAAGCTATTAGTCTTGAAAACTCGCGTTATTTTGCTGTTTAATAAATAATAATTACATCTCAGGCCTTATGTCAATATATATTTATAATCCCTGTGCCAACAGAAGTAACAACAACTTAAAAACAACTTTAGCGCTTTACAAATTACCGTGCCAATCAACTTTTGTCAGTAACAAACAGCCACTAGGCTATAGAGCTAATAAACGACTTCATTGCATTGTCTTGTTTTAATACGTTCGTACTTCCTACACTACTACAATTAAACGTTAAACAAATAACTTATGACTGAAAAAACACGCAAAATGTAAGTGTGGTGTATTATTATCCTATCTGTTGTATACATCTTATTTAGATCAATCGCGAGGATTCTCCAATAATAACAACAGTGCAACTTCCCTTTCAATGAAATTCAAATGTGTGTGCATTCCCTTTAAATGAACAAACCACTTCAAGAGAAGGTAAGACACCTGACTAAAGTAACTCACTAATTGCGATTTTTGGTATCTTATAGTGACTCGATCAGATCAGATAGTTATTAAACTTCGCTAATGTTGTAAAAAGCAGATGTTGTTAGATTTTAGTTAGATTTGTCTTAATATTTTATTTGTTTTGGTGCGCGGAAACCCCTCTACCCGCGACAGATGGTAGCGCCCAGCCCATCTGTTCTCCTCCTGTGAAATGCGGATTGAAACAGATTGTACGACTCTACGGGTCGCGATGGCTACTGCACCGCAAGGACAACAAGTTTTACTGTTCAGTTAAACAAGTCTTATGTGAGGAACACGCCGGGCGGAATCGTCAAAGCCACACTTTTTAATGTGAGACACTCGTTGGATAACAGAAAAATGTCCCAGGGATGTATAACTTCTGTGGAGGAGATCCAGTCTTGGTGGGAAGTCCCCGCCATAGCGCACTTCTGCTCTCTCTTCAGGACGGCGTTCAATTTGCCAGACTTTGAAATCGAGGTAAATTATACCTGTATGAGTTTACGCCTCCGTTGCCTTTCCGTCAGGTTCATTAAAACGAAACTAAACAAAACAAACTCAAGTTGGCCATGTTTCCCAGTTACCTGACTTTCTGTTTGTTACTTGAAACATTCACAGTATTGGTGAATTAATAATGGTGCATTAGTCTCTAATAGTGATATTCATAGAATAAAGTCGGTTATTTAGCGTTGGTTTATATAATAACAGAACTCAACCGTCCAGCTAAACGTCTATAGCCAAAACACTGAATGTTGTTAGTGATTTGTTTTTACTTCAAATTAAGATTTTATTAAAGACTAAGCTGTTTTTTTAGTGGTTAGTTGTGTTTGGGTTTGCCTTTATTTATAAACTGCGTAAATTGAGTTAATAGGTTAGGCTTGTGTTTCGCTTTTTTTAAATTCAACAAATTGTTCATATAAACGCGTGAAATTTAACTCGTAAGACCTGTTTTCATCTTTCATTTTAAGATTAACGCCGCAAGTGGCGTCGAATAATGTTGACTCAAACTTTTTTTCTAGTGACTTGATTAACTGGATCACCTGGGCTTGTTTTGTTGTGCTGTGTTGTTTCGCCTTGGTCCTTTGTTATAAACTTAAGCCAAGTTCATGATTATTGATTTACAACTTTATTGTTGGATCACAGGCTGCCCTCAACTTGGTCATTGTTTCGTACAGTCTGTCTGTTTTGTTTGTGTTATTGATTTAGTCACTTTACAATGATGGTGTAAAATTCGTCTCAAGTTGATCTTCCGTAGTAAATGTAAGCCAGAGACATTTAAATAGAGTCGTTTTCACATTGACACTTTTTGACGGTTTTTAACATCTCCCCCTTAACTTACATTTGGAAACAACTGTGAATTTGTCACAGGTCCATCTCGACCCCCACATGTTTGAAACGTGCTGATCACTGGCTTTGTTATTGCATGAGGGATTTGAGGTGCTGATAACCATGTGCTGCTTCCCAGAAAAAAGTTATAACTGGCATGATAAATTAGGAATTTCATACTAGAGATCTACCCATATTGTGCTGTTAATGGCAGATTATTTAATTATAGATTATTATAAGTGTCTGATATGCAGAAATGATTTTTTTGACTCAAAATAACTAAATAATCAACAATAAAACAGTTTATTATAACAATATTTATTAATTGTTAGTACTAAAGCAGTACTTTTAAATAAGTTACTTTGCCTGTTAATGCTATTTTTCAGACACAAATGATGACACTGATCATTAGATTTTTAACAAACTAAGTTGAAGAGTAAATATTTGTAAAAAAAAACAAAAAAAAAACAGGACATCAGGCCAGTTATCGGTTTCTAATTGAATGGTTATGGAATGGCTTTTTATGGCATTTTTTTTTTTTTTTGGCAACACTGAGGTTCCTGCACACTACCAGTCAAAAGGTTTTGAACAGTAAGATTTTCATGCATTTTCTTGCATTTATTTGATCCAAAGCCAAAACAGTAAAATTTTAAACATTTTTACTATTTAAAATAACTGTCTTCTATTTGAATATATTTTAAAATGTAATTTATTCTTGTGATTTCAAAGCTGAATTTTTAGCATAATTGCTCCAGTCACATGATCCTTCAGAAATCATTCTAATATGCTAATTTGCTGCTCAAAAAACATTTATTATTATTATGTTGATTTTTCAGGTTAGGAAGTTCAATAGGACAGCATTTATCTGAAATAGAAATCTTCTGTAACATTATACATATCTTTGTCATCATTTTTGATCATTTTAAACCATCCTTGCTAAATAAAAGTATTAATTTCTATCATTTCTTTCCCAAAATGCCATATTGTGTATAATGTTACAAAAGCATTTTATTTCAGATAAATGCTGGTCTTCGAATCTTTCTATTCATAAAAGAATCCTGAATAAAATTTACTCAACTGTTATAAATATTGATAATAATAATAATAAAAATGTTTTTTGAACAGCAAATTAGAATGATTTCTGAAGGATCATGTGACACTGAAGACTGGAGTAATGATGCTGAAAATTCAGCTTTGATCACAGAAATAAATTACATTTTAAAATATATTCAAATAGAAAGCGGTTGTTTTAAATAGTAAAAATATTTCAAAATTTTTTCTGTTTTTCCTGTACTTTGGATCAAATAAATGCAGGTTTGGTGAGAAGAAGAGACTTATTTAAAAAAACTAAATCTTACTGTTCAAAAACTTTTGACTGGTAGTGTAAGTTTGCTATGTGCACAGTTTTTGTAATCTTATTTAATGCAGTGATGGCAGATTACAGGCAGCGTGTGTCAATGCAGTGTCAAAGGATTTACATTCAGAGGGTGGGAGTCTGTGTCAGGCGCAAGTCATTGACCGCTTCGCGATTCATCCCTGCATCCTAATTGCATTCAGCGTAGGTGTCCAAGGTCATTCAGCACAAAAGCTCTCAGTCCCACTTCAGTATCCTGGTAACTTTGCAGCCGTGCGTGAATGGGACTGTGAATAATCCAATCGGTTGCTTTAATCTTGTGATTGAGACGTTTTTCAAGTCATCCCTTGCATTGCGCCAGTCTCCCATTATAATCTCAATTGTCCTAATGCTTATTAGTGTTCGAGTGGCTTTTGTCTTTGCACTACAGCAGAAGAAGAAAATTCACTTTAACGTGCTTTGCCATTATAAATCCTTTTAAATTTTAAGACCTTTTCAATTTTATGTTGAATTGAACTTTGCATCTTTGGATTTCTGTCAAAGTTTCATCTATTTGCATGAGCCAGTCAACACCAGTTGATGAAAACGTAATCAAAGCAGATTTGATGTGGTGATGCATCGGCTTAGCTGACATTTTCATGTACCTCACCTGTTTGTTTTCAGCCGATGTGGGTCTTATCCAAGGCCTTGTCTAAAAAAAGCAGGTGGATAGTTCGGTAAATAGAAAGCAAATCCAGTTGTAAGAGGATACAATGTCTTTTACGTAGGAGAAAGCCTACCATATAAGGTGGCCATATGACTGGCTGTTTGTCTTAAATGAACAGATTAACTTTGCATGTTGATTTTCCCATAACGATCTCACCTGTTGAGTCTTACTTTTGAACATTTTATATTTTAAACTAAGTTAAGAATCTTGTTTTATCAAATAATCTTGCATTATTTTGCCATTATAATCCACTGAAAGGTTGAATTTGCTGATGATTGTCACCCTCCGAGCAGAAGCTTTGTGTGGATATTACAAAGGCAGTGATCCAGTATGAAGTTTAAGGTGTTGGCCAGCTCCTTTTCTTCTAAGGATGCGTTCCGGGGGCCGACAATGGAGATTCTTCTTGGCAAGCTGACAATACGGCTCCTTGCACATTGTTCCTTGGTTACATTTCACAGTCGCGCTCCATATCTCTGCCCTAGATGAGAGAAGGGCTCGGCAGGAAGAGGCCTTATTCGCTTGGGCTCTCTCTGTGCTCTTTGTCTGTGTGAAGCACGCTTGATTTCCTGGCAGTGTGGCTGTGAAACGAGCCCTGAAATCCCACCGCCTCCGAGAGCTGAGAGAGGCCGAGTCCTTCAGGATGTCCCCCCTCACCCCTCATACACAAACACAGCCTGCCGACTCCACACAGAGGCTGAGAGTTGGTGTTTTGTTGCTTGTCTGTTTTCATATGTCTTCATTATCAATTTGATGGTGTCTAGAGAGTGGGTGGATAATTGATCTGTGAGCATTTGGTCCAAGCGTTTGGCTCAGCAAAAGATTGGATCGGGACTTAATTTGGTTTCTGAATTGATTATATTTGGTGGGCAAAGTCAGCAATGTGGGCAGCTGGAAAAAGACAAGCTCATTGAGATGATTACTCAAAGTTCTCATTTTAGAGAGCCAACCATCACAGGCACTCTTTAATTAGGTAATAATTGACTGGCTGCGATCGTTTGATCCTTTCGGTAAATTAACAGCCATTTTCATTTCTCCTAAATCACATGCCAGTTTGTTTACTTGGTATTCATTTTTGCACTGCTGTTCAAACGTTTGGCATTGGAAAGATCAGAAAGACTGGAAGTTTTGGCTGCATTTATTTGATCAGAAATGCATCAAAAACACTAATATTGTGAAATATCATCAATATATCCAAATTTTCAGTCTTCAGTGTCACATGATCCTTCAGAAATCATTGTAATATGCTGATTTGCTGCTCAAGAAACATTTATCCTCATCAAGTTTGAAAATTTGAGAGATGAAAAGAGCAGCATTTATTTGAAATAGAAGTCTTTTGTAATGTTATAAATGTCTTTATTGTCACTTTTAATCAATGTAATGTTTCCTTGCTAAACAAAAGTATTAATTTCTTCAAACAAAACTCTTAGAAGTCTTACTGACACCAGACGTTTGAGTAAATGAAATAGTCACAATGGGAAATAGTCTTTTTTTTTTTTTAAGAAATAATCGCAATTAAGACTTTTTAAGTTAAAAGCAATTGAGACTTTTTAATTCAAATGTTCATTTTAATTCACAGAAACAAAGTCAATTTGTGTAAGATCATGGCTCAATTATGAGTCTCACGGTTTACAAGGCAAGTTCTCGTAACTATATATCTCACAATGTGGACTTCAAATCTCACTTAGATCTGAAAGATTTTTATGTTTTGAAATAAGTTTTTGGCTGCATTTATTTGATCAGAAATACAGCAAAAACTGTTTAAAAACAAGTTTCTAGGTCAATATATTTTAAAAATTCAGTTTATTCCTGTTATGACCAAGCTGAATTTTCGGCAGACATTTTTCTAGTCTTCAGTGTCACATGATCCTTCAGAAATCAGTGTAATATGCTGATTTGCTGGCTCGAGAAACATTTATTCTCAAGTTGAAAACTGTTGAACATTTTTAGTGGAAAATGTGATTTTTGAAAATTTAAAAGATACAGCATTTATTTGAAACTGAAGTCTTTTGTAATGTTATAAATGTCTTTACTGTCAATTTTCATCAATTTAATGTTTTTTTGAAAAAAAGTATTACTTCAAAACAAAACTCTTAGAAATCTCACTGACACCAAATGTTTGAGTAAATGAAATCACTATGAGAAGTCACTATGAGAAGTAGTCATATTTTAAGGAAATGGTCACAGTTAGGACAATTTGTGATTAATTTAATGTTTCCTTGCTAAATAAAAGTATACATTTTTCAAAGAAAAAGTCTTACTGACACCAAACATTTAAGTAAATGAAAGAAAGTCGCAATAAGACAAAGTTTTAATTGCGAGACAGTCACTTTTTTTAATTATAAAGCCACATTATAAGATAAAGTTGCATTTTTAGTAATTGCACAAATGTCTGGTTTTTTAAAATCTATATAATTATAATTTTTGTTGAAGATTTGCATAGATTACATTAGTACAAGGTTTGATGCAGTCATCCTTGTAATTGACTCTTCATTTGATCCTCTTGTGGCTAGACTCCTTTTGCACAGGTTTGCTAATTATGTCTTTTCTAATTAGAATCTGTGATTGAGTGAGTTTATAATTCAGACTACTGATGCACCCCTAATTAACGCTTGTCTCTGTCAGAGATCACATAGTCCATTGTGCAAGAGCTCATTAAGCCTTTGTTGATCTCTGACGTAGCACGTCCACATGTTCCCCGACAGCTGTTTGTCTCATCCATGATCTTTTACATGGCAGAGTTTTCTCAGTGTCTTCCCAGTGGATTATCACTCTTTCATCTTCCTCATCTCACCTTCAGCTCCGGGTACAAGTGCCCCCTTATGCTCTTTCCTCCACCCAACTTGGGGTTGTGTGTTCTGCCAATGTTGAATAGAGCCTCATTCAAGTTCCTCCTTGCACACTGCTGCTCTATCATTGGCCCTGGCATGAGCATGACTAAATCACAGATGGTGGCTTTCTTTGCCTCTCCCCCCGGAGAGCCGAGATGGTCGTAACTGGGTGCTGGTGTTCGTCTGGGGCACCTTTTCTTTAGGGCCTCGCGCTGCTTGATTGTAAAGGGAGATTTAATCTCAATGGGGCCTGGCGGAGCGGCAGCCGACGACGGCTCTTGTTTTGAAAAGCAGATGGATTAAGATGAGGAAAATGGATTTGTGTCAGGAGGATCTGTATTGCTCTCTCGTTTTGCTCCAACACCGGGTGCCGATTGAGAAGGACGGCCGTGAGCGTGTATGCATGCGCGTGCATGTGTGAAGCCTGTGTTGAATTAGCAGCTTTGAAGTGTGAGGGGCTCATCTTCGGTAGAGCTCCTGTGGTTTTGAGGAGGAGGAAGTGAGCTCTAGCTGTGGGATTTGCACCATCAATAACTGATGGGTCATCAGGCCTTGTTTCAGACCCCAGATGCTGCGGCTTGAAAAGGACCTCTCTCACCCACCTACATTCTGGATATTTTAAACAATCTACTCCATTCAACCAGATTAGAAAAGACATTCACAGTTCTTAACAGTATCGTTTTTCATTAAGTGAGTAATTCAGCCAAAACTTAAAATTCTGAATTAATTATTCACCCTCGTAAGACCTTTGTTCGGAACACAAATTAAGATATTTCTAATGAAATCCAAGAGGTTTTTGACCCTGCATAGACAGCATCGTCCAAGGCCCAGAAAGGTCCTTAAAATAGTCTATATCCAAGCTTCAATAATTCTTTTGGTGTGGCAATTAGGGCTGGACGATATATCGAACGATATTGTGAGGCGTGTTTAGTCAGACGTAAATCTCTGACAAGCTACACCAAATCGCGCTCAAAATCGAATGCGAATCGAATGCGATTTTGAGCGCGATTTGGCGTAGTTTGTCAGAGATTTACGTCTCTGTGTATTAATTGCCGCTCCAGCTGAACGCACGTGATGGAGATTTACTACTAATCAAAGTACCGGCTTCATTGACTAAACACGCCTCACAATATCGTTCGATTTATCGTCCAGCCCTAATATCCAGCAACGAATCCTGAAAAAAATGCATCATGTTTCCACAAAAATGTTAAGCATCACAACGGTTTGATAATAAACCCATTGATAATAAAAATAAATGCTTCTAAAGAAGCAAATCAGAATGATTTCTGACAGATCATGTGACACTGAAGACTGTCTCACGAATAAATTACATTTTAAAATACATTAAAATAGCTTATTTAACATTAATATTTTACAATTTTCCTGTATTTTTGATCAAACAAAAAGCTTTGGGAATCATAAAAAAACGTTTCTCAAAAACATCTAAAAATCTCCAAAGTTTTGCTAACATCTTCATTTTCCTAAGTATGCAACACTAGATTTATCAGTGTCTCCAACTTCTCTGATTCTAAAAATGAGGCCTTAAAGCACTCATAGCACCTTGGCAACTGCATAACATCCACCTAGATTGATGGCGTCAAGTTTTGCATTAACTTTGCATTCTTCACATGTTAAATAATGACCCCATGCAACAGTAAATCCATCATACATACACAGCACTTCTGCTTTAACCACCGTATCCATCTACATTGTGATCAGCAGTCCTCCTCCCCCACCTCTGATTGACAGGTGAGGGCAGAAGTAAATGTATCAGATGGTTCCACATGGGGTATGGGTGGAGCGGGGTGGAGGGGTTTGTACTCTGTGCTGTTTGTTTCAGGCAGCTCCATTGTTGAAGCGCCCCATGGCTCCCAGTGTCTGTCTCCAGTTTGAGGCTGCCGCTCCACACGCCGTTGCTTGTTTGTGTTTCGTCTGGGATGAAATCGCAGCCCCCATTGTGATCCTAGTTTGTCGGGTTTGTGTTAACCCGCTTAGAGTGTGACTGTCAGGTGTTCCTCAGAGCGACGTGCTGTTTTTTGCTCGTGGCAGCATGATGCAAGAACCTGCTGGGAGCTCGTAAGAGCACGATGGGAAATCTGATGTTTAGTGTGTCATTGGGGATTGCAGCTCTCTCCCCGCAGACAGTTGAGGAGGTGGGGGCGGCAGCGATGGGGGCTCCAGCGGGAATGTCACCCTGCAGGATGGAGTTGGATGGTGGGGGAGGCTGCGCGCATGAGACGTGAGGGACCCTTAGCCTACAGCGGAGGTGGCAGAGAGAGAGTACGTGTAAAGCGTGTGTGTGTGTGTGTGTGTGTTTTGGAGGGGTGTGCTGGGGGGTGTCAGCAGTGTGCTTTGAGAAGCGAGTTTGTAACAATGGCCCGGCTAGACCCACTCATCTGCTCTTGGGAACAGTTGTTTGGAGAGAAGCCATGGTTGTCTTGTCTGTTATGCTTATGGTAATGTTTCCTGGTTGTGCTCACATCATGACACACTCTGTTCACTGAGGGTCTTGATGTTAAAAATAGTCAATGTCAGTTTGCTCTGACCTCTTTTTCAGACCAACTCAACCTGAACTCTGAAATTTGACTTTCTTCTTTGTCTTTCTATGCTGTAAACAATTAATTCTGCCTTATTTTATGTACAACTCTTTGCTAGTAAATGTAGCTTAATTCATACTACATTTGGGTTGACACTTTTAGGGTGTGTTCACACTTGTAGTTCGGTTTGATTGATTAATTTGAGCTGGACCTGCTCCACTTAGCTTTCACACTGGCATTTTTGACAGCGAACCTAAAGGCATAGTGATGCGTTCACAACCTGATTGGTCGGGTTGAATGACCTATATTTTGTGACGAAACACAAATATATTTAATTCGAACTGCACCAGAGTTCGTTTGGAAGTGGACTGAGACCCATCTTTTTAGCAGTCTTGGTCCGCTTGTTTGGTGCACACCAGGGTTCATATGGCAGCGTTCACATTTACTCAAATGAACCGCACTAAGAGAGCAGTCACACCAGAGTTTGTTTTAATCGAACCAAACATAAGAAGTGTGAACACACCCTAAGTTACACCTAAATTCAGACTAAACTTAGTTTCCTAAGCAATTGACCCTTCGTGAAGACCCGCCCTACTTTGTTACTGTTGCTACATCTGACAAGCCATGGCGGTCTCACGCCACACATCATGTTCTCACACAGTAAAAAGTACATCACATAACAAAGAAGAAACTGACAAGACAGAACAGGTTACTTTTGGTATGAAACACAGTCTCAACTTTAAAATTTTGTACTTTAAGAAATTCAAATAAATACTGTTTTGTGTTTCTTTAATGTGTCATGACCAATCGCTGTAACTGATCATCTCTTCCTTTTTACTTTATAGCACAAAATAAACATGAATGAACATCAGAAAGTATCATGTTTCAACCGCAGAAAGACATCAATATACACCATTTCACGTTCAAGTCCACCAACGTTAATCCTACTCTACTGCTACTCTATCTGGTTTGTTGTTTTGGACAAAATGGCAGATTCACTGTTATGATTGGTCAGATCACCTGTCAATCAAACTCTCAACGAAGGGTCAATTGACAAAAATTAACTCAAAGGTCCCATATTGCACACATTTCTGGAGGTTTATTTTAGTTGTTGATGTCCTTAAGAATATATATCTGCGGTATAAGTGCCAAAATCCATCTCAATATATTTTTACAGCTCCTTTTTTAGGAGCTCTGTCAAGAACAGGTCGATTTTGGCCTATCTAATTAATTAATATTCATGAGCCTCTCTTCTGATTGGCCTGTTGTTTTCTGAGTGATGCACATCCAAGCCAACCACAGTTAACTACGGTCATGTATTCTGTAGCCTAGAGCCTAGCCTGCTGTGACTTGGTGATACTCAACAGGATATTTCAGAATGATCATTAATGTTTTTTTTTCTTTTTCAAACACTGAATGCAGTAAGCTACGTAACTGTTGCTTTAGTAAAGCCCCTTTCACAATGCGCGCTGATTCCGGAAAATTACGGGAACGAGCGCTGTGTGAACAAAAGCCAGAACCATATACCATTAAGACAGTGTTGTAGTGATGATGCACTTTACCCTGCGACTCTCCACGATGGAAAAAATACGTGCAAGTGGAATGAAGCAGCGATCAGGCAGCCCCTCACTATCAGCGCTGAAAATCAGGTTAGTTTCAGTTTAGTGAAATGTATGCGTCGCATTACATCTCACATCCAAATGTCACGTCTTTACGGGTTGTGTGTAAAGCACACACAGATTCCGGAAAACAACTGTGAATGAACCTAATTAAGCAATTCTGGAACAAATCATGGGACACATTATCCGTGTATTTACCGGAATCGCTGTGTGAAAGAGGCTGAAGTTGACGTGCCACTGGTCTCTTATATTAACGTTGTTCGGAAGCCTGTGTAATGATGTAGCTTGACATCTATCGACTGAACAGGGTTTTCTACACTTGTTTTCGTGTTGTTGTTGCTTAGCAATGGCATGGACGCGAAGTTGTCGAGGTTTGACAAAAGGAGGGTGGGACGGTGGTTGCTGCTCGGGGTGGTGACTGAAGGCGGTGACTGAGTAGATCGGACGTCATATTTTACGGAAGTTACAGGGGCTCGTGAAAAGGAACGGCTACTTCATTCAGGCTGTGTGCAGTTTGCTGTGGACTGACTGTTTTGAAACTTATATGGTAGTTACATAACCCCTAGACCTCAGTTATCATGAAAAAAGCCAGGAAATTTCGATTTTGACAATATGGGACCTTTAAATTATGTTTAGCATTACATTATGATCTGACCAATCATAACAGTGAATCTGCCATTTTGACCAACAAACAAACCAGATAGGAGAGTATTAATGTTGGCGGACTTGAATGAGAAAAACTGTGTGTATTGACATCTTTCCACGGTTGAAACAGGATACCTTCTGATGTTCATTCATATTTATTTTGTGCTATAACTAGTAAAAAGGAAGAGGAGAAATATATGTATATTGTGGAACTGTTTAGATAAGCAAATCTCTCTGTATTATCTGTTATGGAAACAAAGACATTTTTCATGAGTGGTATTTAAAGAAGAAATAAATTTTTCAAATTAATTCCCTATCCTTTGACTGTTAATAATTAATTTTAAAGACCAGGTCATATGGTGTTTTTAAAGTGTCCTAATATTGTGTTGGAGTCCTTTACAATAAGTTTAAATGCATCTAAGGTCAGAAAACATTGTGATATACATTTAATATTAGAATCCTTTTGCAGTGATTTCGAAATGATTCGTTTGAAACTGTTCTAAGCTTAAGGTTTGCAAAACCCCCCCTTCCATAAGCCTACTCTGCTCTGATTGGTCAGCTGGCCAAGTCTGTTGTGATTGGTCTTTCCTATACAATGCTAAAGGTTAGCTGCTAAACTGTAAACACTTCACAAAACGATAATGGTGGATAGCCGAATGCTAATGTGACTAACTAATGAAACAATACAGTTTGTAAACCAAAATTTGTCTACATTCTTTATTATTAAACAAAGTAATTGGAACAACAACTGTGTACATTAATCAACACATTCTTAGGAAATAGTGGGTTCACAGCAAATTATTAGAACTATTTCAGTAAGACAGTAATATCGTGGTTTACCTGGAAACCTAAAGCTGCACTAGGTATACATCACATATTAGCACAAAAACTTGATATTTTCAGCACTCATTTGAAAACGTACACATAACATATTAATCATACCTTTAGGTTGTGGTTAGGAGATGCTTGTTGGTCTAAAAAAATAAGGTATGAACTTAACTTTCATGTACAATCGCTTAGCGAATCCCGTATTTGAAAGCCCATATGACCTACTCTTTCAAAGTAATGTTATTCATATAAAATGGTCAAAACCTTGTAATCTAAAAAAAAAATACTATTAATATATGATTATAGTGATGTTCATTTTGTGGGCAATGGAATAATCTGCTGACATTTGTTTAGCAGAAATACTTTAACAAACAGCAAGAACTGTAACATTCTCTCAAACCCATGTTGCCTCATAAGTAATGAGAAGTCATTTTGTGCTGTAGTATTTGTTGATGTTTTGATAAGACTTGTTTTTGTTCTGTGTCTGTAAGTGTCACTGTGTATGTGTTAAGCCCCAATGCTCAGTTTTGTTTTACTTTCCCTGGCAAACTAGTTCTGTGTTAATGGTCCATACATAAGCACATCATTGCACCTGGTGGTACAGGCTAATATCCTGTTCAAGATGTTGGCAACAAGACCACCGAGTAGAGGCCACGCAAGTGACTTGAGAATATGGGGAGGCCATTGTGAGGGGAGGTTTTACCAGAGTTAATGATCCCCATTCAGTCGCCTGTGCAATGATCCTAAACCCTGGAAGTGTCTGGCCACCCATCCATGGCCACCTGTTGCACCTGGCCCTGACATTGAGACGGGTGGCCCAGCTCTGCCGTTTAAGCTGCCCTGCTCTTGACCCTTTTTGAATATTTGACTGGTGTATGATATGACCACAATATCATTGAAATTGAACCCAAAAATGTTTTGCATTTTACATAACTAGGTAGGTGTTATTATATAGTTATGAATTTAGAATTTAAACAATTAAATCTACATCTAATCTGATTATTTTGGTTTTTTTTTTAATTGGGGTGAATTTTTAAATTTCATTGGATGAGCCATAATTATTTGTAAAAAGTATACAGTATCCAGCTTTTTCTTCAATGCAGAAATAAGCCTATGGGTGAGACTTTAGGTTCATTATCCACTATAGGGAAATAACAAGAAGCATAGCAATGTGCAGTAAATGGTAAAACTGTTTGCACTACAAACCAGTGTGTTCATTATTATGTCATGTTAAAATAACATGGTAAGACACACCAAATTGCAATATCAAGCAGAAAACAAGCTGTTTTGTACAGCTTTACAAAAAAATTTACAAATGGGGAACAAAAGGATTGATCTAGGCATTATTTCATGATTCTGTAATACATAAAACATTCAATAGCTAGAGGTTGTCATAGGACTGAATGTCTTGAAGAGTAAGTGGTAGCAGTGCAATTCTCACAGGTGACTCAGTTATTTTGGCAGCAACTTTATGCATGGTTAAGTTCTTTGGAAGAGAGGAACAATACCTTATCTGAATTTTATCACTCCACTGTACGTTATCCTCAACCGCCAGTCCAGTGTTGCTCAGCAGAATCTTTAGCCTTCAAAAATGTTAAAAGAAAGTCTCAGTTATTGTACGGTCAACTGGGTGTTAAAAGTTTTTCTTCATAAGAAGTTTTTCTTTATAACAACTGCTGTGCTGTTACGTAGGTTGAAAGTGTGTCATCAAGAGATACAGTTCAGGGTGTTGGGTGGACGTTATACAGATAGAGGAACGTTCACTGTCTCCCTGTTACCCAACAAAAGCTGTTAATTGCCCGTATATCATCTGTTGAGAGTGGTGTGCACCAAGGACTGATACTGGGACCGGCTCAGTTTTGCCAGAGCTCTGTCATGGCAGATAAACAAACCTTTATCAGTGACGTTCGGTTAGCTCTTAGCCTGATAAAATATACAACCTAATGATTTTATTAACTGTTTTCGGTGTAGTCACTTTTGGGACTTCAGACATTCTTGATCAGCAGTTGTCATGTGACCTGTCACATTGAAGATAGTCTATTCTTAAAATCTTCTTCTCTATTATTAAAAATATCACACAGGGTGAGGAAATGATGACGGAATTGTCATTGTTGGGTGAATGCTGCTATATAACCTTGGAGTTGACTGAAAATGTTACTCCTAATGACTCATCAAATGCTGTCACTTGCCATACCTGTTTTGCTAGTTGGTTAAGAAAGAAGATTGAGGTCGGAGATCTTCAGGGAGCTGTTAAAGGAGACTTTGTGGAGGAAAGGACACGCACAACATTAATTCGCCTTCTCTGCCATCTGAGCCACTGAATGGCACTTCAAAAGCGAAGTGGGGTTGTGTTAATCCCCCGCAGTCGGCCTCAGGTTTGAAGTGTGATCAAAGTCGAGGCTGCACTGATAGATGGGCCCACTCTGGCCCTCTTACTGTCAGGGGACCAGGAAGTTTTGTAGGCGTAACAGAGGATCTGAGGGATGTGTGGAAGGCCAGAATGGCCCATCACTCGAAGATGATCCTGGATGTTCATGACAACTCCAAACACTCCAGAGTGTGAGTGAGTTGTGAAGAGATGGATACAAATAGTTGAAGACATAAAGAGGTACCACATTTGCTTGGCCATAAGCCATTTTGTTCCGGTGGATCCATTTCACCTCTGGACTTCCTGGCTGAGCAGACTGTCTCCTTCAGTAAGGTGTTTCACGGACACTTTAGACTCTTTATTGAGTACCTGGAGGGGATAATCAATAGCTTTTAAATTGCTTCAACAATCAACCCAAAATAGCCTAATAGATTCAGCATGTTAAGCAATACCACTGACATTTTTTCCTAGAGAACAATCTAAGGACAGTGCATTTTTTTTCACCTTAAGCACAAACGTGTCTCATCCTGTTTTTCAAGCTCTCCCTCTGTTTTTCCTCCCGCTGACACTGGGCTCCTGGTTTCCGTGCCTCTCCACAGCCAGGAGGTGTGTGAGCTGACCCTCCGTGACCCCGTTCTCTCTGCCGTTTCTCTAGAGAGAAACGGCAATCTGCAGCTTGAGTGAATCTCACAATGAATGGATGGGCTGCCTCTCTCGCCCTTGAGTTAATTTTGTAGTGTCACTCTGCTCTAAAGGGGTAAAGGGGGAGGATGTTTTAAACGGGAGCTGAAAAGTGTTCCCTGTTGCCTGAGGGATTGAGCGGCTCGCCGAGTCGTCGTAAAAGGAAAGCAGCCTCAGTCGCTAAGCTCCTTGAGATGGACCGGTGATGGAGCACTGGCCATTTACATTTCTCCATCTCCCCCTCCCTCTTTCTTGGTGACATTGGGCATCCCGAGGAGAGCGAAGTGCATGCTGGGTCGGGTTGTGCTGGGTCAGCCCTAACCTAGCTGTGGCTGTGGGCTCATGCTGTCGCTTAGCTTCTCTTTTGCTCCTTTCAGTAGGCTGGAGTTTGCAGTCCCACTTACTGCCGCTTCATAAACCCTCAATAGCTGCAACACAATGGAAGAAGACGGGGGTCAAGGTTAAACCTCAGTTCCATCTTGTTGCTAGAAGCTCCATTAAGAACCTGGAAATTCTGGGCACAGTTACTATAAGGATTTTGCCATAAATCCAACTTGTTAGGTTTTTAAAGTCAGGTGGTTTTCTACCATACTCCTGTAGTACTCCTTTGTTAATTCATATTGACAGTGACGTATTGCTTCTCGTATTGGTTTTACCTAATGTTTTCATAGCCAGTTCAGATGTCTAATTTGATTTGATTTGTCGTTAAGCTTACCATTTCATCTAGAGCAAATTGCAGTGCACCTATTATTGGGAAAATCCCTTCAGACGGACACAGGGTGAAGTGTCTTGCCCAAGGTTCACAATGGTAATAGCTCGTGGATTGCCCCTTAAAGGGATTGAGCCTACACTGGTGCCTAGATCTTTCATGACTTGGCTACGCCAGATGTTATGATTTAATGCGTCAGTTTGCTTCAGGAATAAGGACTGTTGACCAAAGCCATTCAAGTTGTTCCACCCTTGGTACTTATCCTTCACATGAATCACATTCATGAATCACACCAAAAAGTATGCTTGTTTGCACTTTAAAGGGATAGTTCAGCAAAAATGGAAATTCTGTCATTAATTACTCACCCTCATGTCATTCCAAACCTGTAAGGTGGCCATTCATCTTTGAAAAAAAGTAAGATATTATTGGTGAAATCCGAGAGCTTTCTGACCCTGCATAGACAGCAACACAACTGACAAGGCCTAGAAAGGTAGTAAGGACATTGTTAAAATAGTCCATGTGACGACAGTGGTTCAACCATAATTTTATGAAGCTACGAGAATACTTTTTGTGTGTAAAGAAAACTAAAATAACAACTTTATTCAACAATTTCTTCTTCGTGTCAGTAGTACAGCTGCGAAAGCGCATCGAAGACTCCGAAAACAAGAAACTGTTGAATAATGTCATTTTGTTTTCTTTGCGCACAAATCTATTCTCATAGCTTGATAAAATTTCGGTTGAACCACTGATAGAGTATTATATACATAGAGTATTTTCACGATGTTCTTACTACCTTTCTGGGCGCTAAAAAGATGGGTCTCGGTCTGCTTCCAAATTAACTCTGGTGCGGTTCGAATGGAATATGAATGCAACATGGACCAAAAACTTCTAAACGAACCAAAAACAGGACGTAATGACAAGATGTGATGCTATCCGACATGATTTTACGAAGGGAACAAGTGGTGTATCTAACACAAAATGAGCGGAGGGCAAACATGGCGCAACGAGGAGGTAAAGTGCCTTTTATAAGGTCTTTGTGAGTTCGCAGGTGGTGAAAAAAAACATATACATGCAACAATGAGCATGCTTAGTCCAGCAGACAACGTTACGTGTATTCGACTTAAAGCGGCACTGAGCAGACCGATCAGTGAATGGGTACTTTGCTGTCATACACCTGCAGCACTGCTTTAATTCGAACGCACCCTTTCCTTTTGCTTGGAGTGTTCGGTGAGTTCAGTCACGAAATGCCTTTAGGTTCGGTGTCTTTAGGTTCGCAGTCAAAAATGCCAGTGTGAACGCTAAGCGGACCAGGACCAAATGTGTCATTTTCCTTTTTGGTCCGGACCAAATGAACCAAACGAATGTTTTTTTTTTAGTTTGACTAAAGCAAAGAATTGTCTTTTTGGTAACACTTTTAGTTCATGTACCAATTCTCACTATTAACTAGTTGCTTATTAGTATGCATATTACTAGCATATTGGCTTTTTATTTGTACTTAAAAGCACATATTAATGCCTTATTCTGCATGACAATATTCTAGATCCCTTAATCTTATCTCATACTTAAACTTAAGAACTACCTTATTATTTATTAATAAGCAACAAATTAGAAGAATACTGAGGCAAAGGTCATAGTTACTTATTAGTAAATAGTGAGAATTGGCCCACAAACTTAAGTGTGACCGTCTTTTTTAAAATTGAGATGACTAGTGATGGACGATAAATTGCTTGAGTCCATCTAACTTCAAACTTTTGAAGTGCAAGGTTGAGAACCAAGAGAATCATAATTTGGAATGGCTTTTCTAAAGCTAAAATTAACATCGAATGGCTATTTTTCAAAAGTTGGTATGATTCTTAAGGGTCTTTATTGATTCATTGGTACTTTGGTTAAAATTCCTCAGTGGTCGTGTAAAACGGCACACTTTTTACCTTACCAAAAACAGCTCTGTTCACAGCGACCCGTTTTGGTGCATGTCTCTTTAAATGTTAATAAGCTGCTGCTCACCCTGCATCCTCTCTTCCAGGACAGTCCGTCAGTTGTCGTGGGCGGGGCTTGAGCAATATGACATCATACTGCTCTTAAAATATAGACAGCTTGATAACTAAGACTGTTTAGGTTTTTAGGGAGTGAATTGACTTTTATCATTGTAGGGTTGTTGTTTCCACACACTGCTGAGACATTTATATGCAAACACCATGTAAAAAAGTGGATTTTGCATCTGATGTGCCCTTTAACTCTTCAAGTTATTCTACTACAGTTGGCCTCTGTGTTGTGTGCTTGCTATTAAAGACAGAAGTGATGCAAAAGGTGCATTTAATCCTTTTAAATATTTGAATATGCCTTGTGTTATGTGTGCTTGGATAGATGAGGACTGTAGCTTGCCTACATAAAACCTGCTGTAGCCTAATTATAATTGTACCTTCTTAAATGTACTTACTGTGCTGATTAACCAATCAGAGTTGACCTTGGGCTAAATGTCATTAACAAAAAGGTGAGAAAGACCTATGAGGATGAGTAACAAACATTTATACAGGAAGCTGGATTTATCCAAGTCAAATAGTATGTGAAAGTGCTTTGTATTGGTGTTATCTTACAGCTTAAAAGATCAAATTAAGGTGACACTGCTTTCACCCAACATTGTGCACATTTAGAGTGTGGCTCTTGCAAACAAAAGAAGTTTGTCAGGTTGGTTCCTGAACTGGCTATGGTTGAGTGCCATCACTCTACAAGCAGTTCCTTGCAATTTGTCTTTCTCTGGTTTCAGTCCTAATGCATTTTGACAACCACAGAAGGTAGTCAAACATGATCTGTTATTGCATCTCCTTACTTTTAGCTTTGAGTAACAGGAGGTTACATTATTTCACAAAAAAAATGTCAAACTACCATATGAAATTCATAAATCTAGATTACTACCGTTAGTGCTTCATGCTATGTGGCTGTAGTTAGCCACAACATTTTCTCATCAGTGAAAGAGTGGTATAAAAATGTCAGGCTAGGCTGTTAAAGCTGATATCATTTCATAAGTTCATAAAAGCAGCTGCTAGTTAAACTCAACCCTGTTGTAATGGCTAAACTTCCCTGCTTGCTGTTTTCTGTTTGATAGGAACTTGAGCAAGCACTATTGAAACAAGACCAAGACTTCCTTTCAGACCTCCTCTGCTCCCTGCTGAAAGGATGTTACCAGCGCAGAGACATCACGTAAGTGCATCAACATCAGCATTTCCTGTTCCCGTTGTACCTTAGTCACACTGTAGCTGAAATAGTGCCAGTTCTTTTCTTTCACATTGTGACGTACATCCGAGTAAATTTGATTAATGAAAGAAAAAAAATGTGGGATGAGAATTACAATATTTTAATTTAATATCACAAAGTCCAAAAATATAAAAAAATAAAATACATGCACATTTCTTTTTAAATCCTCCAAAAAATCGCCCATTTACTTTCATTGCAAGTGCCATGCTGGAGTAGTTCACTTTCAGAACAAAAATTTACAGATAATGTACTCAACCTCTTGTCATCCAAGATGTTTATGTCTTTCTTACTTCAGACATAAGGAAATTATGTTTTTTGAGGAAAACATTTCAGGATTTCTCGCCATATAATGGACTTCTATGGTGCCCCCGAGTTTGAACTTACAAAATGCAGCTTCAAAGCGTTCTAAACGATCACAGGCGAGGAAAGAAAGGTCTTATCTAGCAAAACGAGCGGCTATTTCCTAAAAAAAAAATTACAGTTTATATACTTTTTAACCTCACATGCTCGCCTTGTCTAGTTCTGTGTACTCTGTGTAGAGAGAAAGTATATAAATTGTAAATGTTTTTAGAGAATAACCGATCATTTCGCTAGATAGGACCCTTCTTCCTCAGCTGGGATCATTTAGAGCCCTTTGAAGCTGCATTTAAACTGCATTTTGGAAGTTCAAACTCGGGGGCACCATAGAAGTCCATTATATGGAGAGAAATCCTGAAATGTTTTCCTCAAAAAACATAATTTCTTTACGACTGAAGAAAGAAAGACATGAACATCTTGGATGACAAGGGGGTGAATACATTATCTGTACATTTTTGTTCTAAAAGTGAACTACTCCTTTAAGGAAAACAAAGGATGAGACTTTTTTTGTAGCAGGTAGTGTTATGCCACAAATGTTGTTGATTTGAGATTGAACCTGAACCTAAAATAGTCCTTTATTGCAAGTACTGTACTGTTTTGAGTGATTTGGCAACCCTCCTCTGTGCTCTTGAAAGATCTTGCGCATGTTATTGCCCAAGCTACATCCTGTGTTTGACTCAGAATCCATCTCCATCTGCATGTGACCCACTGCCTGTAGTCGTGCAGCTAGGTTACCTGCAGCAGTAGTAGGTCAAGGGGCCATGGGCCCCATCCCAGTAAAGAGTGTGAGTTATTGTGTGAGTCAGTGCTGTGATGAATGACTGGCCCCTAAAGGGAGCTCCCTTCCATAGCGGTGCCTCATCAGCAGCAAAAAGGAGTCCGGTCGATGACTGGGTAGGCAAGAATGATCCCTTTCGCATACTCAGGCAGGCCGTTAACAGGACGCGGGGTTTTATTGGATTCGACAGCAACTGGCATCCAGGGGGAGGCCGCGGGGCACTGGCCTTTCACAGAAGTGCCCTTTTCATTCTACATGTGCTAAACGGGGGAGGGAGTGTTACGGATGAGAGAGAGAGGCAGAGAAAGATGGAATGGCAGGGGGCCTGCAGCTGTGAGAGAGATCATTCTGCTTTCTCAAGATAAGCCTATTCTTTCTCTCCTTTTTTGCTTTCTACCTTCTCTCGTCACTCTGAGGCTCACCCTTGCCCTAAGCGTTAGTACCATAACTTTTTTTTTTTTTTTAGCTGAAGTTATTACAAAAAGACATTTATCAGTGAATTATCATAACTTAAAATCAAGGTCGAAGGCCAGTGAAATATAGATTAGTTGATTTATAAGTTCGTAAGTGGATTGAAACGACAAAGATGTGAATAAAATTTTCCAAAAACTTGATTCGCATAGAAGACATGCACACAAATTGCAATGGAAATTCCTAGATTGGCACCCAAAAGGTCATGTGACTGCCTCAAGTCATTTGACTGAATTTTTTTTACTGAGATGACTGATTATGATAACTTCCAGAAATATGTTGACATGCTGTCATTTCCAGACATCAGGCCGACAAATCTCTTGTTGCCTATTGTTAGCAAACTTAAAGGGTTAGTTTACTCAAAAATGAAAATTCTGTCATCAGTTACTCACCTTCTTGTCATTCTAAACCTGTAAGACCTTTGTTTATCTTCAGAACACAAATGAAGATATTTTTGATGAAATCTGAGAGCTTTTTGACCCTGCATAGACAGTAACACAACTGACACGTTCAAGCCCCAGAATGATAGTACAATGTTAAAATAGTCCATGTGACATCAGTGGTTTAACCATAATTTTATGAAGCTACGAGAATACTTTTTGTGTGCAAAGAAAACTAAACTAAATTACTTTATTCAACAATTTTATGTTGAGTGGTACTCTAGTGAATGTGTGTCGAAGACTGACATGGCAGAGAAGAATTTGCTGAATAAGCACAAAGTGTTCTCATAGCTTATAAAATTAAGTTTGAAACACTGATGTCACATGGACTATTTTAACGCTGTCCTTCCTACTTTTCTGGGCACGTAGCAGTTGCGTTGCTGTCAATGCAGGGTCAGAAAGCTCTCGGATTTCATCAAAAATATCTTAATTTGTGTTCTGAAGATAAACGAAGGTCCAGCAGGTTTGGAACGTCATGAGGGTGAGTAATTAATGACAGAATTTTCATTTTTAGGTGAACTATCCCTTTAAAGTTTATCAGGGCCATATTATTATTGTTGTTGCTCCTGTCTGCCCTGCGTATCGATTTTTACAAAGCTTATCGTTCTTAAAAGCGCGGTGTGCTCTGATTGGCCAGCTATATAGTGATGAAAATGTTACGCCCCTTACCATATTTGGAATATTAGCTTCCAAAGCAATAATGACACTAAATATAAACGAGGCATTTGTTGCATCCAGTGGGGACGTAATTACTGATTATGATTTATACTGTGTTTTTACACGTTGCGTCACACCGCGTGACAATACTATGTAAACATAAAACCATGTCTGCATTAGTGATTGTAGAAACCACAAACAAGCGCTAATCTACACTGCTAAAAACTTGCATTTGAATAGTCAGTAGCAAGTTCTTTAAATATGAAAGCATACTTGCAGGCTGTCAGTCAGAAGTGCCAGACCGTCCTTGCAAAGTTGGAATTGCCCCTCTTTTTAGTAACAGGTTCTGGAAACAGTCCTCCGTAAAATGCGTTACACACACTCGAATATTTAGGTTGTACTGTTCTGGAACAGTGTTATAAACTTAACCACTGAGGCCCCTTCCACTCAGAGACTCCTTTAGCTGTATACGCATACATTTTGTATCGAATAGGCATTTCATCTAGATGGATCTGGCGTTTTGGGAAAGTTTGGGGCTTTGAAGCATCTTCACAACATGGCGGCAACGGCAACAATACTACAGCGAGAATAAAAATATACATTTGGGCGGTGTTATGCAAATCTTCCCACACAGTGACGTAGATATGTGGGGGTGTGTTTAAATAAGGCACTTTAGCAAGGCGTGTATGAGTCTTAACTTTTAGAAAGTTTGAGACTTTAATCTTTGCGACATTACAGATCTTATATATGCACAAACAGCTTATAACACTCCAAAGACAAAGGCAAACATGAAATCGCGTCATATGACCCCAGTCACAATTTGGATGGCAACTTTGTTGAATGTTTAGTTTATGACATGACTAGTCAATTCTAGTTATAAAGATGCATTGTAACCTAAAATATTCTGTTTGTGTTTTTCTTTCTTTTAGGATTCAGTCCTTTGGCAGCTACCTGGAAGACATTATCAATTACCGCTGGGAACTGGAAGAAGGGAAGGCCAATCCACTGAAGGAACGCCAGTTTGAAGAGCTGCCACCCCGCACACAGGTGGAACTCTTGCACAGACTCTGTGACTATCGTCTTGATGCTGCTGATGTCTTTGATCGGCTCAAGGTAGCAACCTTGTCATACCACAAAAACCGATACAGCTTTTTGCATTTGTTTGTATAATACTCACCATAGCAGAAGATCAAAATGCATGTCTGAAAGAAATCCTGGGTTTTGCAGGGCCTGGATGCAGACAGTTTACGCGTTGAGCCTCTGGGCCAAGATGGGAACGGGGCCCTCTATTGGTACTTTTATGGTACGCGGTTGTACAAAGAGGAGCCACTTGAAGCAATGTCTCCCCAATACAGGTATGGAGAGTTCATTTCACAAGAGCCTACAAGAAACGGTGGCATTTATATTTGTTAATATATGTATGTTAAAAGTGGCACAAACTATTTTCACAGGGACAATCTGTCGGAAAAGAAAAGAAGAGGGAGGCCACCGAAGCAGTCTGAAGATAGACTGGCCATGTAAGACCTTTTTAAACATCCGTTAAATGCATTGGATGAAATGCTGTTTTACTAAGTCTTACTAGTCATAGTTTGGGGCTTTGAAGTTGAATTATTTCAAACGATATGTGTCTTCTTTGTTTTAGGGAGGAGGAGGAGGAGGAAGAAGACTCTATGAAGGAAGACAATGAAAGTGTTGAGGAGCCCAAGCCTGCAATAGGTGAGTCACTGGAAACAAGTATTGCTGGTTTTAGTTTGTTGTAGGCCTAAAAATGAGTTTTAGAGTTAATGAAGAACCATTTTTTCTTCATTATTATTCTGCATCATAAGTGGCTTAAAGTGCCCAGGGCAGCTGTAATGCACGTCTGCTGCAATGTGCATGAAATGCTCTTTCAGCAAAAGCATGAAATGTGGAGCTTTCATGACACGAGTTGAAATTAAATGCTACTATCCGTGCTAGCAGTTGTAGTTTGCCTACACAGAGATCTCTAAGAGATCAAAGCTCAAACACCTAAATAGATTTGGTAGCATTTGACAATTTATTAATAGGATGCTTAATGTCATTTTGAACATGAATAATCCCTAATATTGATCATTTTTGAATCTGTTAATGTGTTGATAGAGCGTGAGCGTGGAGCCTGGTCTCTGGCGTGTGACACTGAGGAGCAGTGGGTCAATCTGGCCGAAAGTATTAAGGAAAAAATCTCTCCTCAGGACCGGCACCTGCACCGCATCATTACTCAAAACTTCCTGCCTGAGATCAGTAACATGATTGAACACAAGGTGAGACTTTTCAGTCTGTCTGACTGCACCTCATGTGATGTAATCATGAGTCTTGTTATGAGTCAAACCAGGACATAGGTTATAACCTTAGTAGAGATTGCCATCTCTATGGTGGCATATGCAGTTAAGCAATGCCAGTAGGATGTTTAAATGTTTCTTTGAGAAGCCCTTTGAGACCAGTTTGATTAACCTCTTGTGATTTAGAAAACGTTCTTATGAATAATGTTCAGAGGCACTGAGTTACTACATAGTGCAACAGATTAAAAGGAATGGTTTACCCAAAAATGAAAATTCTGTCATGTCGTTCCAAACCTGTAAGATTTTCGGAACACAAATTTAGATATTTTTGATTAAATTTGAGCACATTCTGATCCTGTGTAGACAGCAATGGAACCACCATGATCAAGGCCCAGAAAGGTAGTAAGGACATTGATAAAATTCTCCATGTGAGTCAGTGGTTCAACCTTAATTTTATGAAGCTATTAAAATACTTTATATGCACAATGAAAACAAAAAGAACGACTTTGACGCACAGTCACGACAGTATCACAACAAAAAGTATTCTTGTAATGTCACATGGATTATTTTATCGATGTCCTAACTACCTTTCTGAGCCTTGAACGTGGTAGTACAGTTGCTGTCTATGCAGGGTTAGAAAGCTCTCAGATATCATCAAAAATGTCTTAATCTGTGTTCCAAAGATGAACGAATGACTTATGGGTTTGGAACGACATTTAGTTGAGTAATTAATGACAGAATTTTCCTTTCAGTTTTCATATGCACATAGATAAGATTAAATAGATACATGATCTTTGTCTCATCTTAACAGTGAGAAACTGTCTATATCGGATGCTTGTTGGTATGCACATTTTGAAGTGGTGTTGACGTGTCATTTCCGTGGCTAATCAAGACCCATTAGAGTGTCTGGTTGCCATAGATACCGTGCTTCCAGCAATCACCATTACATACCCTCACTGTAAAATGTACATCTTGCTTCAGTGCTTCAAGCATTATGCAACTTCACATTTTCCACACCTGTGCGTAGATCGGCAAAGAACCAGATATTTTCTTTCGCAACCTTGATGCAACGGATTTTAACTTGGACAACTGCCTCTTCAAATCAAACCCATCCACCCACTCTCTTTCACACAAGCACAGTCTCACAGCCCTGTCAGAGCCAATCCATCTAGCCGTCGTCATGTGGCAGGCTCTCACCTTGAAGCGAGCTGGAGCATGGTGATTGACGGCCTGCAGCGCTGCAGGTTTTTTGACCTCTTAAGTGGTGATACCACAGACACTCCATCTTCTAGCATTGGTTTAAGTGTTGTAATGCACAAAGATCCTGAATATACTGAGATGGGGGGGGGGGAGATAGGCCTTGGGCTGTTTGGTTCTGTGATGACGTCCTTTACCCTTCTTTTAGGCTCTTGGTTCATATTTAGGAGGGGTTGATTTCCCTCCAAGTGACCTACCTGACACCCACATATGTGTGTAACTGACAAGGTTATTCTTTCGCAGGAGAAAGAGATGAAGCAGAAGCTACTGAATCCGCCCAAGGAAGACAACACCCATCATCACACTGAACAAAATGGCAGCAAAGAGAATGGGGTAGGCTTTTTTTAAACATGTGTCAACACTTTCTTGTTTATTTTTCTTGTTTGTTTAATTTATGTATTTGTGTGAAGCACATTCGAGCCACAACTGAGGTGGAAAAGCAGAGGGAGGAGGACCTGGAAAGACAAGTCCTGCTCGCTGAACAACGGAAAGAAGAAGAAAGACTACTTCAGGAGGAAAGGGAGAGAGAGGAACAGGAACGAGTCAAAGCTGTCGAGGGTGAGTCAGACTCCAGGTAACCGGCGACCAAAGTTTCCCCAGAAGCGTGATCAAACCCACACTGACGCTAGAGCACATTCTGTGGTCTTGTCTCAACATGGCGGTTTTGAAGTCAGCATGCTTTTAACCCAAGGCTGCTTTAATCATACAAAGAGCTGAGCTAGGGGAAACGATCAACCTCACTCCTCGTGAGAATCATCCAGCTCTGATATCCCCTGTCAGCGGGTTAATTAACTCTTGATTGTGCTGCTGCTGATGGGCCTATCCACATTAATGTATTATGGATGAAGATCGGGCCTGCAGTTCTCTCCAGTGGTTTCTTCCTCAAGCTCTTTTAATCCTCCCAGCAGGGTGTGTCAGTCAGGGCCTTTAATGTCAGCACATAAAGCACTTCTCTCCTTTATCTTGCCTGTGCCCTTTGATCAAATGTGCCTTCTAAAGCTGCCTGATGAATTGCTCTTATTACTACTTGATTTCGTTTGCAAACTTTTCGTCACCTTGGCCCGGGCAGAAGTGGGCAGGTAACAAGTGCACTATTAATCGTAATAAAAAGTGTAAAGTGCTTTATTATTCTGTCATTCACTGATATGTTTTTTTATGTTGTTCAGAGCGTGCGCGTAGAAGAAAGCAGCGAGAGGAGAAGGCCTGGTTGCTCTCTCAAGGAAAAGAACTTCCTTCTGAGCTGCTGAATCTGGAGACTCACTCGCCTAGTCGCCGAACACGTCGCACCAAAGAGTTGTACGGTCTTGGTTTTAATTCTCAAACTCATTATTAGCACACATTTGATGTTCATTTTACTTGGTGGTGTAGTTTTGCTATTCATTACCCATTTCTCTTTTTGTATTGTAGTTATGACATAGATGATGATTATACTGCTCTCTACAAAGGTACGTTTGGATAATTGTGTTTGCTTTGTGGCAAACCACAGTGTTTGTTTCCTCATTTAATATTTACAGTAATGTGGAAGTTCCACTGAAATAATGTCAAATTATTTTCTCTTCAGTGTTGGAGGCCCTCAAAGCTCACAAAGATGCCTGGCCTTTCATGGAGCCTGTTGATGAGTCTTATGCCCCCAACTATAATGAAATCATACAGGTGGGCATACAAGCTGTTTTATAAAGAAATTTGTTTGACCTTTTTAAAGGAGAAGTTCACTTCCAGAACAAAAATTTACAGATAATTCTCTCTCTCTCTCTCTCTCTCTATATATATATATATATATTAGCGGTGGGCCGTTATCGGCGTTAACGTGCTGCGTTAACGTGAGACTCATATCGCGCGATAAAAAAAATATCGCCGTTAATCTATTCTCAAAGTTGGGTTGGGAGCTGGGTCTAAACTACGCAAGATATGATGACTTTCACCTTGATATTTTAGCGCGGATGACGTATATCTAGTTGAATTGCACTGTAGGGGGCGAGAACGAGTCTTCAACTTCTGTGAAATGACCACATTAAATGAGACGTGCAAATATGAATGCAGTTATGAAGCCGCTTCAGGGCAGGTGCGTGCGTTGCTAGACCCTTTTTACTGGGGCACGTGCCCCAGTGAAAATCTGCTGTGCCCCAGTAAAATCTCAAATTTGAGTTATAATTTACTTTGATAATCCCGAAATAAAGACATTAAACTATATGCAACAACTGAATTGATGCTTCTAAAAGCAACGCAGTTTATTGGAAGACTATGCATGCAGATAGGCTATCCATACCCGCGCGCCTGTGTATTTTACGGGAACGCGCACGTCGTACAGCCTTTTGCGCAGAAGTACTTGGTTACACAAGTTTGTATAGTTAATTGTGTTGTAAATGCAATTGTCAAGCAGTTTGTAATGCATTTTGGAAACAGGAGATGAGCGCCTGGTCTAATGCGCCACCTGGCTTGAGAAACCCGTTCTCAAAGACTTAATTTTAGTCATTATTTGGGTAGCACACATATTCTGAATGCCTTCAGCAGAATTCAAATTAGCCATTTTAATCTAGATTAATCTAGATTAATTTCAAGATTTAATCTAGATTAAAAAAATTAATCTATGCCCACCACTAATATATATATATATATATATATATATATATATATATATATTTATTTATTTATTTATTTATTTATTTATTTATTTATTTATTTTATTTTTTGAAGTTGGAGGAGAAAATGAGATGGGAGTTTTTCAATCTACTCTAACTGTCTTGAACCGGAAAACACAGAGTACACGCAAAGCTAGACAAGACGAGCATTTGAGGTTAAAAAGCATAGGAATTTTTTAGAGCCCTTTGAAGCTGCATTTAAACTGCATTTTGGAAGTTCAAACTTGCAGGCACCATAGAAGTCTACTATATGGAGAGAAATGCTGAAATGTTTTCCTCCAAAAACATAATTTCCTTATGACCGAAGAAAGAAAGACATGAACATCTTGGATGACAAGGGGGAGGGGAAATTATCTGTAAATTTGTTCCGGAAGTGAACTTTTTCTTCATTAAGAATAATTCAATATTTAATATCTAAAAATGTTTCGTCAGACTCCAATGGACCTGTCCACCATTGAGAGAAAGCTGAATGATGGGGAGTACATTGCTAAGGATGAGTTTGTGGCCGATGTAAAGCTTATGTTTGAGAACTGTCTGGAATACAATGGAGAAGAGAGTGGTAAATATGATTTAACGCTGTCTTGTTCAAGCAGAAGTGAAACTGTTTAAAAATAATGTGTAGCAGTGTTTAAAAATTGATGAGCAAAGCAAGTCATACAAGTGGTGGAAGTATGTGGAGAGGCTCTGACATTGATTAATAGAGAGTGATTGAGCTGTCCTCCAGTGCACCAGGTCCTGCAGTGCCACAGAGACATTCCAGCCCCGCAGCTCCCCTCCCTGGAGCCATCCATCCATCAGAATGCACTCCCCTGGGGGTGGCGGGGTTAGAGGTCAACTGTGGTTCTGTGACCTGGTTGGTGTGCTTGCTGTGCATGGGGAGATGAGATTGTGTGTGTGTGTGTGTGTGTGTGTGTGTGTGTGTGTGTGTGTGTGCCCTTGTGTTTACCTGTCTGTATCTTCTCAGAATACACAATAATGGCTGAGTCCTTGGAACGCTGCTTTAGCCGGGCCCTTCTGAAGCACTTCCCCGCTGAGGATGGAGACACGGACGAGGAGTTTCACGTGAGCAGTGAGGACCGGGACCGCAAGGATAAGAAAAAGGGCAAAAGCCACAAACAGTCAGGTCCCGAGAGCTTAATCAGAGCCACTGAGCAAGCTCAAAAACGCAAAACGTCCAATAATGGACAGGGAAATTATCTGCAACAAGACAGACCCATATCTGCTTTACAACACCCTCCTCCACACTACACCAATGGTCCCCCACATCCTCATAACATGCACCCAGGACAGCAACAACCTGGCATGTTACATCCTGCTCAACAGGTTAGACTACACTCTCTACACAATAAAATTTGTTTATTGTTGACAGCTGAAACAACAGTTTTGTGAGATGTGGTCTTTTTGCCTTTAGTTTCAACAACGTGCAGGTCCTTTGGGACCAGGAATGTATGCTCAACGAATGATGATTGACCCCCGATATCCATACCCTGGACAGAGACCCCTCATGTCCAGGCCACCGATGGAACATGGAAGTCAGCATATACCTCACTACAACATGCAGGTATGTAGAGATCTTTATCCAGCAGCATTGATCACTCAAAATTTGTTAGCTCACCTTTTGAAGGTTGTTTATAATGGTTTCCTTTGTTTGTTTGTTTTAAGCAGGGTTCCCACATAAATGGTCCACATCTAGGACCTAGATACCCAATTGGACCTGATGGCCAACCACTTCAGCCTCCACATCAGCAACATTCTTATCCTGGTCCTACTCATGGTCCTTCTCTTGGCCCAAGGCCAATGGCCCTTCAGCCTGGAGGCCTTTGTGCCCCCCCACCTGAAGGCAACATGTACCCTTCACGGCAACATCCAGAAGGGCAGTCCATGCAGCCTGTGGGGAACCAGTACCCCAGGCCCGGTGTCCCAATGCATAGTTCCTACCCTTCTTATGGCCCCCATAACATGAACGTCCCCAGGATGTGGCCACCCATGAACCATCAGGGGCAGCAGACACCTGGTGGACCAATGATGCAAGAACAGAGTGCAACTAGCCAGCATCCATACAATCACAACATGATCCGTCCTCCACACGGTACTGGTTATGCGATGACAAATGGTCAATATAGAATGCCCACTGTCAGCTCTCAAAGGCCTATTGACCAAAGACCACCAGGGGCCCCTCAGGTCTCAAGGCCACATTTGGCTTCTATGCTTGATAGTCCAGAGATGATTGCCCTCCAGCAGCTCTCTGCCTCATCATCTCATCGTGTTGAGAACTTTCAGCCTGCCCCACAAAGTGGTGGTAATGGTTTAGCTTCTGCTGCACTGTCTTCTCCTGAAAACCAGCTCATCAGGCCTTCTATCTCCCCCAAAGGTAAGAGTGGCATTCCTTGCCATATTTGGCATTACACTATTGCTTTCAATGAAAATGAGATTGCGAGTGTGCACCTGCATGATTTAAGCACATTTAACACCATTGTATATCCTGACAGGTTCAAGTCCAAAATCTGGTGATGAACAGTCAACTGGAGAAAATCCTCTGACTGAACCTGACAGCCATTCTCATCCCAATCCAGCAGAAAAATCTGAGCAACCTTCTCTAGGGACAGCTCCGGCATCTGTGTCCAATCCAAGCACGTGTGGTCCTAGTCAAAATGAAGAGAAACATAAATTGTCAAATCTAGAGAAGATCCACAACGGTGACCACCCAAATTCTCAAACCCAACCAGGTCCCCCACATCAAAAATCTGTGGATGACTCTTCATTACCCCTAAATGGTCCTCAGCCAATGCCCCATAAAACCCCAGATGAAATTCCCCAGTATCCTGCTCAACAAATCCATAAATATGTTCCCTTACAATTTATTCAGAACGGTTCTCAACGGCAGTCTCAGGATGTTCCTTCACACGTTCTGCAGAATCTTCCTCATCAGATGCCACAAAATGCATCTCACCAGTATCCTCAGAACAGCTCACAGCAAATACCACACAATGGATCAGTCAGAGGGCCACAGGCAGGACCTCTTCATGGAATGCCACAGGTTCCACCTCAGGGGGGTCAGCCTGGTGTTCATCAGCCTGCAACTCTCAGCTCTCTGCCTCCTAGCCACCCTGTATCGCATCCACTTGCTCAGCCCTCTCCAGCTGATCAGGGAGACCAAAGGCCTTGTGAGCCTACCAGCAGGAAAGTGGCAGGTGGGAGTACACCTTCCCAAGATAGCAGCAACGCTAACATGAGGACTGATTGTGCCAGTGGGTACAAACCACAACCTTTCAGTCCAGAGTCACAAACCCAGTTAGGAAGGCAGGAGCCAGCACCTCTTCACAATCAGGCTCCTCCAATACACTCTCAGGGTCCAGAAAGTAACACTGTGACCCAGTACAGTGCAACTGAGCCAGCACCTCAACACTTTGGCCCACAGATGGGTAGAGCATTACACCCACAAAATCACCAGCCTTATCCAAACCAGGGACCACCATCACAGGGAAATAACCCTCATCACTATCCTGCTTATCACCAGCAAGGTGTTCCATACCAGTATCGCATGACCACACAGCATCCTCAAGGTCAATCCGGCATGTATCCTCAGTTCCAGCAGCAACAGCAGTTCTATCAGCACCCCCGACAAGGCAGACCTGGATTTCCATCGGAGGAGTGGCCTAGACCTTCATACCACCCTCAGCATCCAATGATGGCCAATTCTTACCCATCACCATCCGGTGGAAGTTTTAATGGCCGACACAAGGACAACACCATGTCTCCACATGGCTCTGATGGATCTGTTGGGAGCTTAATGTCACCTAGTCCTTTACCTGATGGGTCCCATAGCAGTGCGTTGGAAAACAGAGAGGATGGCAGCCCTGCCAAGCAGGCAAGGACTGAAGAACTTTCTGAACGATCTGAGAGCCCAAAGGAGATTTTGGACTTGGACAGCCACAATGCTACAGCCCGACATCGTACTTCAGCTCAACCGCACCCTAGTTTCCCATATGGGCCTCGAGGTATGCATCCCAGCATGCAGCAGAGTGGTGCTCCTCCACCTCATATGGTGGCAGGTGGGCCGTATCCTGGCCAGCAGTTTCCCAGCGGACATTTTCCACCACAGCATCCTCATCCACATTTGATGGAAGCTTTACAAAGGCCCCAGCACCTGCCTTTCTCACCAGGCCAAACTCGCATGGCTGTGTACAGGCATCCAAATGTTGCAGGGCACTTCCAGGGAATGATGGTTCCTCAGAGAGCAGTGGTTGCAGAACACTTACTTCGCACTGGGTAAGAGATCTCATTTATCTCTCAGATCTTTTGATACAGGGGTGCCCAAACTCGGTCCTGGAGGGCTGATGTCCTGCAGTTTAGCCAACTTGCCTCAACACACCTGCCTGGAAGTTTCTAGTACATAGATCTTCAACCCTGCTCCTGTGGGCCCACTGTTCTGCAGAGTTCAGATTCAACCCTAATCAAACACACCTGAAACCGCTAATCAAGGTCTTCAGGATCACTTGAAAAGTCTCAGGCCAGCAGTGCTGAAGCAGGTTGGAAATAAACTTTACAGGACAGTGGGTCCCCAGGAGCAGGGTTGAAGACCTATGTTCTAGTATGTCTAGTAAGAGTTTGATTAGCTGGTTCAGGGGTGTCTAATTAGGGTTGAAGCTAAACTCTACAGGACACTGGCCCTCCAGGACTGAGTTTGGGCACCCCTGTTTTGATAATTTATTTGGATTCAGAAAAATGATCCACTTACACATTCATCTATATTTGTTTATAATGCTTTCACATCAGTTTTCTTTACCTTTAGTAACCCCTTTTCTTGTCTGATAGGCACCAGATGTTGGGTGCAGCATCTCCCAATGTCCCAGGTAATAAACAAGGAGTATGAAAAGTAGGATTTCATTGGAAACTCAAGAACAATTAAGTCCTGATCCTCAGACATGCTCCACTACCCACCTAGACAACTTTTTTGAAACACTGATAACCCATCCTCATCTGGACTAGGAACTCCTCTTCAGTGAGCAGGAAAAGGAACAACTCTCAGTACCGAGAGGTGGGATCATTGACCAAGGAAGAGCTGTGAATCTTCAGTCCTGTTTATTGCTTAAATACTGTTAGAACTTCATAATACTGGTCTGCAACTTCTCTTCACAGCCTGGAATGCCTATTTGGCCTCATTCCCAACAAAGGAACTACATCTCCGGTCTCCTTTGCATAGGCTGTTACTTAGAAAGTACATAAACTGTTTTTTTTTAGTCTATAGGAAGAGCAGGATGTGATTTACCAGTTCGTTTTCTGGTTCAAAGTTAAACTCAGGTGTAGTAAAGAAGGTACTGAGACTACTGGAGCTTTTTTCAAGCTCCTTGGACAAACTAGACTCTGTTGCCTTCATGTACTTGTTAAATGTTCTGTGAAAGATTTTAGAAATAGTAGTAAGTCGACTGAAGGAATAAAAGATGGATCTTCTGCTCCACTGGGAAACAACCACACTTGGAGTGTTTTAATGAGGTGATGTTCATCTCAACTAAAACAGTTTCCACTTGATTTTTGGTGATTTGCATTCTTCTAATGCCACTTCAATTTTAAGATTGTCTTTGATTTTCTTAGACTGTCAGAGAACTTGGCTGCTCTATTTGTTATGCACTAGGAATAGTCTTTCATACTGGAATTAGTGGCCTTGGACATAACTTAGACGTGTGCTCCTTTGTATGGGACTTAATTCTAACTTTTCACTTAAGTTGTCTCTATCTCTGATGTGTTGTGTTGTCTTGTTCCTTATTGATGTGTCCTGCTAGTTTGTGTGGACACAATGAATCAGATTTGAGATACTGAGGTAGCCATCGTTCACCGCTACTAGTAATCCACGACTTTTAGGATTCCTTGAAAGCTGGTTTGTCATTTTCACCTGATATCATTCATCACTGGCCATCAATCTTAAAATGTTTTTTTACATATTGGAATGTAAATTGAATTTGTCACAATTGACAACCAGCTGGAGTTGCAATACTAAAAACGCATTAGATGAGAAAATGTATATCAGCCTTAAAACTGACTTGTAAAAGTACCACTGTAGCTCCTTTTATCAAATGGGAGAAATGTCGATGTGCTCATATTTTACATGAATGCTTCCTCTTTTAATTCAGTGTACTGAATGTGTCCTCAGGGTGTAGTGGTTTTATTACGGGTATTGTCAATAGAATATTAATTGAAAAAATGGCAATGAAATGTCACTGGATCTATGATTAACTTCAATTCATCTGTGATCTTCAATACAGACACAGGAACCAGGCAAGCAGTACTTGGAGTTAATGGCGTTTGTCACACTGTTCTTTGAATTAGTCTAATATTTGTTTTAAGTGGACTGGTTTTGTTCATTTTAATTGCTCCTACTATTGTTGTCCTGCACTAAATGATTTACTTTAAAAAAAATTTTTTTTTTTATGTGTCCTCTTGGTCTGTCTGAATTACTATTTTACACAGCTCTTGTTGACAAACCATTAAAAAGAAACAGCAATTCGTGAGAATATGGCAGCAAGAATATCTACCTCATAATGCCAGAATGTGGCACATTCTCCATTCCCTTCATAAGACACATGCGGAGATCATTTTTTTGTCACTTGTTTGTACACTTAAATATTCTTTTTCATGATTTACAGCTTGATCCGTACATCAACACTATATATAGCCTTAATATGTTCACTTGCAAAGCCGAAGGGTAATTATTAATTTATCAGTGCCAAGTTTGAACATGATTAAAACATCTGCATTCCACTTTTTGAAGGATTTGACAGTGATTTTTGTAGTACACCGAGATCATTTGTCCCAGAAACATGTGATGGCGTAAAATGACGGACAGTAATATTTTAGTATTTTGTGGACGTGTGGACTGTTTATGTGTATTTTTATGAACTAGGGATATGGAAATACTAGCAGCTGTTGAGATGACCTGGACATTGTCCACCATTTTGTACCTGTCTTTGCTTATAAGTGAAGATTGCAGTCTGTCAGACGACTGTCCTACTCCACTGTTAATATGTAAATGGTTAATTTAGTTGTACCGGACTACGAGAATGTGTGGATTTTGCTGTGTAAAGATGTTTTTATTTTATTTTCCTTCACTTACTGGTGGGTATTGGGTAACAGATCTGTATCTCTTGAAATCCACCCTTCAACATCTCTGCTGTCTTCTGTTCTGTCTGTACTAGTTAAGAAATTAGTTGGTTAAATGTGAATCATATTTATTTGCTCTTATGTTTTGTAAATTTTTGTCTTTTTTAATATAAATGTGTTCTCATGTTTGTTTTGAAACGGTTCACTTTACCTCAGTAGCGAAGATGGCATCCAAAACGACACCTGTAACATTCAAGTTTACAAGTCCTTACCTGACTGACAAATTATTTTGGAAATGGACCGAAGTATTTTCTATACTGTACATTTCTTAGAATAAATTACGTTTCACTAGATTTTGCTTGTCAGTTTTCTGTTCATTTACACTCATAATACATTGCACTACTAAAGATGAAGACAGTGACATTTTACTTTGATTTTATATAACATACTCCAAAGTACTTTAGAGAATACAGCGGAAGAGTAAAAGCCTGAAGAACCATGGTAATAACTTGGTACTAAGTTATAAGCTATTTATCTTTTGAACTACTCGTCAACAAACATCGCCATGAAATGTGTATATATACTGTTTTTGTTATAGAAAATCGTGTTATTCTGTTGCTTGAACTAACGTTAGTTTACTCACAGAAAGTCTGAAATTTCAGTCAGGGTTAAAAAACGCCTGAGAAACCTCTATGGAGATGGTAATAGTGAAAGATATCGCGTTCGTAGTCATCACTCGTCGTCTTATGGACTTCTAAACTTAAATTAAAACTGAAATTAATTTAATATATTAGATACAATTTTTTGAATACGTTGATTACTCTTTGTCCTCCGCGTGTCTTTTGTCCAAACTCGGTGGCACACAGCGGAGCCAATGAGCTTTGAGGAATGACTTGACGTCACGCTCTGTTGTGGAAGTCAGAAGTGTGGTGGAAGTCGTCAAGCTCGGTTAAAAACAATAACTTGCATCTTTATTACCGGTGTCGGTGTACAGGTACGGCGTGCTCAATTGCCAGGTAAGACCTGTTCTAATTTGCTTTGCTTTTGGAAGGTATTTATTTATCTGTAAATGTATTTGGGCTTTATTCAGGTAACCGTTTCTGATGCGGCGTAATGTGTGCAAAACTGTATTGGATAACCGAGTCCATTCTCAATTAAATCGATCAAAATTTGAAAGGCATGTTAGGACGTTTATGAAGTGTACAAGCATTATAAATAAAACATGACAACAGCTGGACAGGGTAAATCATGACCCGTAATAGGTAGATTACTGCTCGACAGACCGCTGTGTCATGTGGCTTGTTTACAAGTAATTGGGACTGTAACAGATGGTCACATTGTTTTAGCAGAATTGTTAGAATTCATTTATATATCATATGTGTTCGTGTATATTTTACTCATAGAAGTACACAGTTTCCAACAGCTGACAGCTGAGTTAAAATGGTTGAAACTAGTCGTTTAAGGTTGAAACTGATTTTAAGGCAAATACGTTGTTGAGAAAGTTAAAAAAAAGAAGTGCAAGCAGTGGGCAAATCCCCTTTTCTGCAGTTTCACTGTTAGTAGAGTCAGCCTAGAGCAGTAAAATGAACAGCTGACTAATGTTCTAATGTTTTTTTTTCTTTATATATATGTTTTAAAACATAAAAATTGAATGTTAATTATATTTCAACTGATTTACACTCGTAGGAGTTTTATTTTCTACCAAAGAGTGGAGATCTTTGTGATGGCTGCCATATTAAGATCACATGACTAGCTATACACTAATCACTTATTTAATTAGAAATTAATATATTTTACAAATTAATCATTGGGGAGACAGATACATCTGTAAATTATGGAAGCCCTTTTCCGCCACTGAATACATTTTTTTTTTTTTTTTTTTTTTTTTAAAAAGGTAATTGCAACGTTATCTGACAATTTTTTTTTATATTTTTTTTCTCTCAGAATTCTGACTTTTATTTCTCAGAATTACATGATACAAACTTGCAATTCATAGAAACGGTGAGATAATTGTGAGATCGTTTTCTCCTCAGAACTGGACTTTATAACTTGCAATTGTGAGTTTATATCATTCATTTCTCAGAATTGCAAGTTTATATATATATATTAGGGCCGGGACTCGATTAAAAAAATTAATCTAATTAATTAGAGGCTTTGTAATTAATTAATCGAAATTAATCGCATTTTAATCGCATATAAATATTTGACCTGAGAACAGTGAGAAGTAAGTTTTTTTTATATGGATTTTTAGAATACCATTGAATAATGACTGAATACATAAGCTTAAGCAACAAAATATTGTTTATTTTTGTTCAACCAAGTCCAACAGACCAGTGCAATATTGCCATTAAGTGTAGCAATAGGCTCGATGTGCTGCAGTGATATGCCAATTCCTTGTTGCATAGCTTGCACACAACCATGCTCTTATCGACGCTTCCATCCATTCGTTTTTGGTAACAAAATTTCCCATCCACAGGGCCAACCGAAGCGGTCCCATCAGCTTTTTTGTCCATGTTCACTGTGGTTTGTTTTGCTGCGTCCCAATTCGCCTACTTATACTATGCCCTATAAGTATGTACTCTTTTTGTGAAGAAAAGTACATACTTTTGAGTATGTAGCAGAATAGTAGGCAAGCTTTGGGACATACTACTTCGTCATAACTGCGTCTTTAACGGACGCTCTGTTGCTTAGTTACCTGAATCCTGTCACTGTTTAAACTGCCCTGTCAATCATCACAGTTAACATTATCTACATTTCGTTTAATTTAATTTCCTACCGTATTAGAGAGAAATTAAGAGGCACGTTCTTTAACGAGTCTTTCATGCCGAGAACTCTGCTCTTGTGTTTGCTTAATTATGCATTTAAACGTTAATGACCAAACCTATCATTATAAATGTTGCTGCACATGGAATATAACGCGGATAACATTTAAAAAAATATTTTTTTATCAGGTTACACACTGATTATTTATCACTCAAACCCCTTTCTCTACCTGTCCGTTGGTCGCGCATATCCTCCTGTTTGTAGTTTTTTAACACTTTTTATGCGTGTTTGTAGTTCTAATTGAATCGAATTGAATCCTCGTTCACGGCGCAGTGTGTTGTGGGCAATATTAGCCGTTAGAGTGTGCATTGATCGTTAAGTAGTAGACCATCCGGGAATCTTTGGAATACTTTTTTAAACATACTACGATTTGGGACATACAATACTATTTAGGACGGACGCAGCTTGTCTGAACGCTAGTTGGTGCTCCAGTATAATCGGTCCGCCGAGTCTCATCCAGTGAGAAACGTTCCGCTGTGCAAAACTAAGTGCGATTAAAAAAATTTAACGCGTTATTTTTGTCTAATTAATTAATCTAAATTAACGCGTTAAAGTCCCGGCCCTAATATATACTGTATATGCAAGTTTATGCAGTTCATAAATAAGTCAGAATTGTGAGTTTAAATCCTACAATTCTGACTTTATATCTCGCAAATCTGACTTTATAACACAAAATTGTGAGTTATTAAGTAAAAACTGTGAGATATAATTTTGAGAATTGTGAGATCTTTTTCCCCCTTGGGATTGGTCTTTATAACTCGCAATTTATATCATCCAATTATAAGAAAAAAAAGTCAGAATTGCACAATTACGAGTTTAAATCACAAAATTCTGACTTTTTAAAACTTGCAACTTGCAATTGCATATTTGCGAGTTTATATTGTGCAATTCTGACTTCATTTATCATCCAATTCTAAGAAAAAAAGTAAGAATTGCTCAATTATTTCATGAAATTCTCACAATTGCGAGAAAAAAAGTCAGAACTGAGTTTAAACCCTGCAATTCTGACTGTATATCTAGCAATTCTGACTCAGAATTGCACGTTTATATATATATATATATATATATATATATATATATATATATATATACATACATACACAAGTTTATTAAATTCTGAGAAAAAAGTCAGAATTTCAAGTTTATATATATATATGCAAGTTTAATCAATTCGGAGAAAAAAGTCAGAATTGTGGGATTTAAACTCTAAATTCTGACTTTTTTCTCAGAATTGAGAAAAAAGAAAAACATCTCGCAATTGACTGTATTTCTCAGAACCGCAAGATCATATAAGTTTACGTTTATATCTCACGGTTCTGAGGAAAAAGTAAAAATTGCGAGTTTAATTCCCTTAATTCTGACTTTATATCTCACGATTCTGACTTAATTTCTCAAGTTTATATATATGCAAGTTTATGCAAATCTGAGAAAAAAGTCAGAATTGCGAGTTTATATCTCACGATTCTGAGAAAAAGTCAGAATTATGAGATATAAACTCTCAATTGCGAGAAAAAAATCTGAATTGTGAGTTTAAATCTCGCAATTGTGACTTTATATCTCGCAATTCTGACTTTATAACACACAATTGTGAGTTATTAAATAAAAATTGTGAGATATAATTGTGAGAATTGTGAGATCTTTTTCTTCCCGGGAATTGGACTTTAACTCAGAGTTACAAGTTTATATCATCCAATTATAAGAAAAAAAGTCAGAATTGTGACTTTATATCTCACAGTTCTGAGGAAAAAGTCAGAATTGCAAGTTTATATATATATGCAAGTTTAACCAATGCTGAGAAAAAAAGTCAGAATTGTACTTTTTACAACACCGTATTAGTCATTGAATCAAAAACAAAAAATCGCTTTAGTGCACCTTTAAATAACCTAAATAAACTACTTGTTTTTTTCTTTTTCACCATTAGCACAGAGATCCGTGGTTGAATTACATCACAGCCATGCTCACAGTGACACTAAGAGACCTGATGCGGTTATGGATGCTGTTTCTGTGGTGTGCATCATGTAACTGTGGACCAGATCCCAGGAAGCGGGAGGCTCTGATAAGGCTGGAGGCATCTAGACGGACAGGAGGCAACATACCACTGAACGAGAGAGAGAAACTGCTTGACGGAAAGCTTCAGAATCTGAAACAGCATGATATGGAAGCAAAACAGTTCCCACCGTCCATGCATTTCTTCAAGGCGAAGCCCCTCATCGATCAAAGCCCTGTCTTTAATTTGCTTCAGAAGATGCCTAAAGGTGCAGTTATTTAATATGTGTGTATGTGTATGTGTATATATATATATATATATATATATATATATATATATATATATATACACTACAAGTCAAAAGTTTTTTTTTTATGTTTAAAAAAAAAATCTCTTCTGCTCACCAAGCCTGCATTTATTTGATCCGAAGTACAGCAAAAACAGTAACATTTTGAAATATTTTATACTTTTTGAAATAACTGCTTTTTATTTGAATATATTTTTAAATGTGAATTTCTGATTTCAAAGCTGAATTTTTAGCATCATTACTCCAGTCACATGATCCTTTAGAAATAATTTTAATATTCTGATTTGCTGCTCAACAAAACTATTACTATTATTATTATGATGATGTTAAAAAAAACAGCTAAGTAGATTTTTTTTAGGTTTCTTTGAAAGTTCAGAAGAATTTATCTGAAATCAAAATCTTTTGAAACATAAATGTCTTTATCACTTCTGATCATTTTAAAGTATCCTTGCTAAATGCAAGTATTAATTTCTATAATTTCTAGAATATTAAATTTCTAAAAATGTACTCAGCTGTTTTAAATATTGATCAGAATAATAATAAAAAGTTTCTTGAACAGCAAATCAGCATATTAGAAATATTTCTGAAGGATCATGTGACACTGAAGACTGGTGTAATGATGCTGAAAATTTAGCTTTGATCACAGGAATAAATTACATTTTAAAATATATTCAAATAGAAAGCAGTTATTTTAAATAGTAAAAATATTTCACAATATTACTGCTTTTGCTGTGTTTTGGATCAAATAAATGCAGTCTTGGTGAGCAGAAGCGACTTCTATAAAAAAACATAAAAAATCTTACTGTTCAAAAACTTTTGACTGGTAGTGTACACTATCATCCAAGAGTTTGGGGTCAGTACGTTTTTTTTTTTATTTATAGAAATTAATAGTTTTATTCAGCAAAGACCCATTAAATTGCTTAAAAGTGACAGTAATGACTTTTATAATGTTAAAAGATTATATTTCAAATAAATGCTGTTCCATTGAACTTTCCATTCATCAAAGTATCCAAAAAAAATCACGCTTTCCACAGAAATATTAAACAGGACAAATGTTTTTTTGTGTTTTTACATTGATACTAATAGGAAATGTTTCTTGAGCAGCAAATCCGAATATCAGAATAATTTCTGATGGATCATGTGACACTGAAGACTTGAGTAATGATGCTGAAAATTCAGCTTTTGACATCACAGGAATAAATTACATTTTTTTTTAAAATTAAAGGTTATTTAAATTCTAATAATGTTTGACAATATTACTGTTTTTTACACTATTTTTGATCAAAAAATGCAGCCTTAAGAGCATAACTTTCAAAAACATGAATAACTTTTGAACAATAGTATATATACATGCATACAAAAAGACACTGCATGAACAATTTAAACTCCACCTAGGCTTAACTATGATAATGAATCTGATCTCTTGTCCAGGTGCGGCCCTGCATGTTCATGACTTTGCTATGGTGGGTGTGGATTGGCTGGTGAGGAACGTGACCTACAGAGACAACTGCTACGTGTGCTTCACAGATGAGCACACCATGCAGTTCACCTTCTCCTCTGGACAGCCTGCGTCTCGTCCACACTGCTCCTCATGGACTTTGCTCAGATCCCTCAGGGAGAAGATTAAAAACAGCACTGATTTGGACAACAGGTATATCCTAAACAAACTACAGTGAATCTGATACTGTAGTTGAGGGATGTTTGTCTCAAATGTTCATTTCCCTTCACAGTTTCATTCGAAATCTCACACTCTTCACTGAAGACCCAGACAGAGCCTATCCTAGCCAAGATATTGTATGGAAGAGATTTGAGCAAGCTTTCTTAGTGGCCTACGGGCTGGTCACATATGCACCTGTGTTTAAAGACTACCTCTATGAAGGTCTCAGACAGTTTTATGAGGACAACATCATGTATGTGGAAATCAGAGCACTGCTGCCAGCGGTATGGATGAATTATGATTCTAATTTAATTGTGTGTACTTTAAATAAATACTAATATGTGCTCATTTTTATTGTTATTTCAAGACCTATGAACTTGATGGCAGATTAAATAATAAGGACTGGAGTATGAGGGCCTGCCAGGATGTTGTGAAAAGATTTAAAGCAGACTACCCAGACTTCTTAGGAGCTCGGGTGATATTCACCGTCCACAGGTGAGAGAAACATGAATTGAATTTTCAGTATCATCACTTTAGTCTTCAGTGTTACATGATCCATCAGAAATCATTCTAATATGCTGATTTGCTGCTCAAGAGACATATCTTATTATTAACAGTATTGAAAACGGTGGAAACCTTGATGTACAGTTAGGGCTGGGCGATATGGCTGAAAACTATATCACGATATCAGTGTTTCATATCGGTCGATATCGATAATTATTGATATTTTTATGACCCATTTAAAATAAGGACCAGGAGAAAAATATATTACACTCAAGCATTTTTATTTTAAACTTAACCTGCCTCTGATCATAATCCCCTCAGTTATTAAGACAGAAATGTCAACAACCATGGAAAACTCAAATAATTAAAATGTAAACATAAGTCTAAAGTCACAATATACACTTAATTATCTCTTAATCCTCAATTCAAACCCCATTCATTGTCGATGAAGTGAATGGTTTAGCTAATGTATGGCCCAGAAGTACGGCTTGACCACAGGTCAGAGGTTGTTGCAAAGTACTTGGCTGATTTCTGCACAGATTGCTGGTTGCCAGTAGCCAACATTACTTCTTTCCCGGTACTTTAGCCTATACTTTGTGTAATAACAAAAATATTTATTTAAGTGAAAAAATAAGTCCAAAACTTTCAACATTTTGAACAATAGGGCCTTACAATCTTTTTTTTTTTCAGAAATTCTTGTTTTAATTTTTCTGATAATCAAATGAAAGCAAAATCACTGATTTATTTTTAAAATAAAAATAAACGGAGCTTTACTGTTAAAATTAATACATAGAAGAAAAAATATATTCAGTTGAAAAAAGGTTTAATAATAATAGTATTTTTTCAACAATTAAGTGGTGACTCTTTATTTTATTTTTTTATCACATATATTGTTTTATGTAAATTATTTAAATGTGAACATATAAACACCTACATTATACTGTACAAAGTAATACAAGACTAATATTGTTCTGTTACATGTTAAACCTTACTTTTATTTTGACAGGTTGCCGTGAAGTTTCAGTGTGTAATACAGTATGAATGATGCTAGTTTCACTAATGAAACGGTAAAATTGACAAAAAGTGACACTCACAGCAGCTTTGGAGATGTATTTATTGGAGTTTGTCTGTTCATGTGAGATGCAAAGGCCAAAAATTAGCGGGAGCGTCACGTGTGCAGTATGCGTGTAGTGAAAATAAAACGCGTCTCCTCCATTCATACATATAGAGGCAAACGGAACATGCAGGATTCTTATTGAAACGGTCTTTTTGCATTTCAGTTTTCACAGACACTAGTCCATATCGCGATCTGAATTAATTAACAGACCAACTTTTGATTTATTGTTCCAAAAATCGACGAATTCCGCGGCATTCCGCCCTATAGTAAAGTCCGTTTTTATGAATGAAGTCCGCGATCCCGTCTGTGAGGAGACATTGTAAACGCGCGATCATGTAGAGACAGAAATCAAATGCCGTCGTGTAAATAAGATAAATAACATAAGGCTATTTAGTTTGTTTAATACAACAACATGGACCCGTTCTGTAGGAAAGATAACCTTAACTTCTATTGTGATCTGGCGCTATGAACTGAACGTTAAAGGGGGGCTGGGCGGGCCGACGAAGAATACAAAATATCGAACACATTTTTTATTGATATCGATCTCTTGTCTATCGCGATATATATCGTTATCGTTTTATCGCCCAGCCCTATGTACAGTTGAGGTCAAAAGTTTACACACACCTTGCAAAATGTTAATCATTTTACCAAAATAAGAAAGATCATACAAAATGCATGTTATTTTTTATTTAGTACTGACCTGAATAAGATAAGTTCACATAAAAGACATTTACATATAGTCCACAAGATATAATAATAGTTTGATTTTCAGTAAAAAAAATTACCCTGTTCATACATTTACATACACTTGATTCTTAATACTGTGTTACCTGAATGATCCACAGCTGTGTTTTGTTTTTTTGTTTTTTTTAGTGATAGTTGTTGAGTTCCTTGTTTGTCCTGAAAAATTGTTCTTCAGAAAAATTCTTTAGGTCCCACAAATTCTTTGGTTTTTCAGCATTTTTGTATATTTGAACCCTTTCCAACAGTGACTGTATGATTTTGAGATCCATCTTTTCGCACTGAGGACAACTGAGGGACTCATATTCAACTATTACAATAGGTTCAAATGCTCACTGATGCTCCAGAAGGAAACACAATGCATTAAGAGCTGGGGGGTGAAAACTTTTTGAATTTGAAGATCAGGGTAAATGTTTTTACCCTTATTTTGTCTTCTGGGAAACATGTAAATATCTTCTGTAGCTTCTAAAGGGCAGTACTAAATGAAAAAAATATATATATGATATTTAGGCAAATAAGAAGTGTACACATCTTCATTCTGTTCAAAAGTTTACACCCCTGGCTCCTAATAACATGCATATTGTATGATCTCTCTTATTTTGGTCAAATAATTAACATTTTGCAGATTCTGCAAGGTGTATGAAAACTTTTGACCTCAACTGTATTTTTTTTTTTCAGGATTCTTTGGTGAATAGAAAGTTTGAAAAGAACACTGTTTATGAAATTTAATTTCCTGTTGCTTATAGGGGTATAAATGCAACTGAGGCGGAGAAGACAGTAGAGGAAGCAATGACGCTACACAAGAACTTCCCAGATATCATGGCAGGCTTTGACTTTGTGAGTATATGATGAGCATATTGCTGAAACACACAATTCGTGAATAAACTTTGAGGGGAAACATTTTCTTTTATAACTCCAGGTAGGACAAGAAGAACTTGGAAGACCTCTGTGGTACTTCAAGGACGCTTTGAGTCTACCTGAAGACAGGGGTGTTAACCTGCCCTACTTTTTTCACGCAGGAGAGACAGGTTTCTTTTGACATCTTGGTTCTTTCATCTGGTACAAAGCAGTGTAACTCAAAGTCGTCCTTTAGGCTCAAAAAGATTGAGTGCTTGTTCTTTTTTACGGTTGCTATAGTAACATCTGGTAACTTCATTCGCCCTTTCCCACACAGATTCACAGGGAACAGATGTCGATCAGAACCTCATGGATGCTCTTCTATTCAACACCACACGTATAGGTCACGGCTTTGCTTTGGCACGTCATCCTGTCGTTAAAGAGATGTCTAGAAAGATGGATGTACCAATTGAAGTCTGTCCAATCTCAAATCAGGTATATCATCACACATTATGCCTTTTAAAGTGAAAAAACTAGTATACATATTTTCACTGTTTCATTGTCTGAATAGCCACTTATTTGAAAATGCTTGTTTTAAAGAGTTAGTTGACCCAAAAAATCATTAATTACTCACCCTCATGTCATTCCAAACCTGTAAGACCTTCGGAATACAAATTAAGATATTTTTGATGAAATCCGAGAGCTTAGACAGCAACACAACTACCACGTTTAAGGCCCTGAAATGTAGTAAAGACACCGTTCAAATAGTCCATGTGACATCAGTGGTTTAACCGTATTGTTATGAAGCTACGAGAATACTTTTTGTGCGCAAAGAAAACTAAAATAATGACTTTATTTGACAATTTCTTCTCTTCTGAGTCAGTCTTTGACTTGCATTCACAAGAGAAGCTTCATAACATTATGGTTGAACTACACATGTCACATGGGCTATTTTAACAATGTCCTTAATACCTTTCTGGGCCTTGAACGTTTCAGTTGCGTTGCTGTCTATGCAGGGTCAGAAAGCTCTTGGATTATCAAAAATATCTTAATTTGTGCTCTGAAGATGAACGAATGACTGAGGGTAAGTAATTAACGACAGAATTTTGTCATTTTTGTCAGGTGTTGAAACTGGTCTCAGACTTGCGGAATCACCCAGTGGCGGCGCTGATGGCTGAGGGTCATCCTGTAGTGATCAGCTCAGATGATCCAGCTCTTTTTGGGGCTACTGCCCTTTCACACGATTTCTATGAAGCGTTCATGGGCTTTGGAGGAATGAGCTTTAATTTAGGCACATTGAAAGAGCTGGTCATAAACTCCCTCAGGTAACAGATAACTACAATTTTTTTATTTTTTTTTTCCATTACCAGGCTTTGCTGTTTATTTGTAACTTATTTATCCTCTTGCTCTTCATTTCTAGGTACAGCTCATTGCCAAGTCAAACAAAGAAAAAGGCTATTGAGGTTTTGCTGGTAAAATGGGACAAGTTTGTCTCGGAAAGTTTATTCTAGACTACTTCAAACAGGTAGTTTTTTAAATCAGGACATTTTTAACACTGCACTAAGGGCATTGTTTACAAGATGTTTTCCCTTTTTGTTTGTCATATTGGTGAACACTGGGGTGTGAATACTGCAATCTGTTTTGTTTCTTGATGTGAGGAACTGAATGTGTTATCTTGAACTGGCCTGTGCTGCCATCTGGTGAAGAATTGGTGTAATGATAATTTGTACTTCCATTGAAACAAAATGGAGGACTTCCAGTGCTTGAACCTTGAGGCTGATGACAGCAGTTTCGTGTGCAATTTTGTGAATGCTAATTTAGTTTTTAGATTTTCATCACAGCAAAGTGCCACAACAAATAGGTGTTTACAGGGTAGACCACTTCAGGATACCTGATAAACTAGAAAAACTGTGATGTACAATGTCTAGTTAGATTTTTATTTTAAAAAGTAGTTAAAGAAATAGTTTAGAGTTTGTTTCTTCATCTGAATGGGTGCCGTCAGGATGAGAGTCCAAACAGCTGTTTAAAAAACATCACAATAAGCCACAAGTAATCCACAAGATTTCTTACAAAATCACAGCTTTTAGCTTCACAAGAAGTTCATTGATGGACTAGATTCGTGTTGTGGATTATTGTGATGTTTTTATCAGCGGTTTGGACTCGGCACCCATTCACTGTAAAGGATACATTGGTGAGCAAGTGATTTAATGCTAAACCAAGCCTGCTCCAAAGACGAAACAAACAAACAATTCAGCAAATATTGCTTTTTGGGTGACCTATTTGTTTAAAGTTTTTTAAAAAGTACATTTTTACTTTAACAAACTTTGCAGGTTGGCTTTAGTTACTAGATTTCAGTTGTTTATGAATATGCAACAATTTTTTTTTAAACATGAATGTAAAAAAAACAAATGTTACAACTCCATATGACATTTGCCATCTTTACTGGGCTATTAAAAATTGCGCAGCTTTCCAATAGGAGTCTTCTGTTTATTTAAAGCCAAGGTGTTGACTGTAAAATGATATGGTGTATTGACCTCGATTGCTGAGCCCTGATGGGGTTCATCTTTCAGGTTCCCACTGTAACATTTATCTACTGCTGGTATTAAACTGGGAAAAATAGCGCTCGTTGGGAACGTTGGTATATACATCCTGAAGATGTTTCTTCCTGTAAATGGAAAGAGTGATTATTTCAGTTTTAGTAATTTTAACATAATTTTAACACAACATTTTTACATTTGTAATTTTAATGTAAGTTTTATTAATCTAATATTTATATAATATAATTTTTTTTCTTTCAGTTTTTCAATAACAGTGCTGCTGTATAGTATGGAAGCCTGTTTTCATCACTTAATAAAAAATAAAAAAGGTAATTGTGACTTCTTACCTTTTTTTTCCTCAAAATTGCAAGTATACGTCTCGCAATTCTGACTTTTTTTTTCAGAAATGCATGATATAAATTCACAATTCAGACTTTTTTTCTCCGAATTGTAAGATATAAAGTCACAGTTGTGTGTTATAAAGTCAAATTGCTAAATATAAAGTTGCAGTCCTGAGAAATAAAGAAAAAAGAAAAAAATTGCAATTGCATTTTATACAGCTGTTATGAAATCTCACTTCTTGTACAATACATTTTCATTAAATTCTTAATTTACTATTCTAAAAAAAAACTAAATAGGGGCAGAAGTCTGGAAACAAGTATTTTTCCATTCTCTGCTTTCTTTTTTCATACTTTTCCAGAACTGGAAAATGCCTAAATCAAATTCCAATTGTAAGATACAAACTGAGTTATAAAGTAACAATTTTTTCTTTCTTTTTTTCTCAGAATTGCGATTCAAACTCATATATAGATATAAACTTGCAATTACATCTTATAAAGTTAGAATTGTGAGATACAAACTCACAATTATGACTTTTTTTTTAAATTGTGAGATATAAACTCGCAATTGCATATTAAGTCAGAATTGTGAGATATAAACTCGCAATTCTGAGAAATAAAGTCAGAATTGTGAGATACAAACTCACAATTATTACTTTTATTTAGAATTGTGAGATATAAACTCACAATTGCGTATTAAGTCAGAATTGTGAGATATAAAGATAGTCACAAGTATGACTTCTTTTCTAAGAATTGATACAAATGTGAATTTCTGAAAAATAAAGTCACAGTTCTGAGAAATAAGTCAGAATTGCGAGATAAAAACTGTGAGTTATAAAGTAACAATTCTGACTTTTTTCTCAGAATTGCGATACAAACTCACAATTCCGACCTTTTCTCAAAATTGTGAAATATAAACTCGCAACTGTGAGATATAAAGTAACAGTTCTGAGAAATAAGTCAGAATTGCGAGATAAAAACTGAGATATAAAGTAACAATTCCGACCTTTCTCAGAATTGTGATATAAACTAGCAATTCAGACTTTTTTTACTCCGATTTTGTGAGATATAAACTTGCAATTGCGAGTTATAAAGTCAGAATTGTGCTATAAACTCACAAATCTAAAAAATGAAGCCAGAGTTGCCTGATATAAACTTGCAATTATGAGTTATAAAGCCAGAATTGCGAGATATAAACTCACTTACTTACTTTTTGTAAGTATGAAAATTTGAAGTTTCATACTGCGAGTTTATAGTTTATATTGCGTGTATATATACAAGCAATTGTAATTTATTAAATCAGAATTGTGAGATATAAACTCGTCATCTGAAAGTCTTTTTTTCCCCCTTAAAATTTGCAATTATGAGTTTGTATCTCACAATCATGAGAAAAAAGTCAGAACTGTCAAATATAAAGTCGCAAAAACTTTTTTAAAAATTTTTATTCAGTGGCTTCCATAATATAGTCCACTCATGTACTTAAAATGCTAAATAAATATTTTAAAGTTATTTTGAATGAATTAATAGGTGTGCTAATCATATATAGTCAGCCAAACCCTATTTAACTCACTGAGCATCATGGGCCTGGGCTAGCTGTGCGTTGGTGTTGTCCAAAGCCCTGCGCAGCGCCTTATTAATCCTCGCTTGCTGTCTTTCTAGCAGCAATGCAGCACGGGCGGATGTCATGCGCTCTTGATGCTCCTGAAGCTCCTTCTCTCGTTGCTCCATGACAGTCCGCTGCACACATTAGTTTAGTTCTTAACACTTAAGTGTACTTCAGGCTTTTAAAACGGTGCCATTTGATGTTGCCTACTAATAAATAAAAGCTGAAAAAAATAAAGTACTATGTCCTGGACTTTACCTTTCTATCTTCTGCTTGCTGCAGCTGGTATTGCGTGTACTCCTTGAGCTCTTTAGGACTCATTCCCTTGTAATAGTCTCTGCGTAGACGAGACGAGCCCAGCACGCTAATATTCTGCTCAGGGTTTTCCATCAGCAGGTCTCCATTTAGCTGGTTCAGGATGTCCGTCTGGTTGTTTTCCTGCTCTTCATCACGCTCTTGTAGATGACGGTGTGTGATTTCTGCAGCCTGTGGTCAAGAAGAAGCAAGAAAATGATGGCTAATTGTGATTAATGATAGTTCTTTTTACATTTTTAAGCCTAACTTGTGACTTTAGTTGTTAAGTTACTCACCAGGGCAAGGTTAAAGTCTTTGATGGCGATGGATGCAGCTCTATTGCTATTTTCCTCCATCTTCTGCAATTCAAGAGCTCGGTTATCTAGAGCCAGTCTGCTTTGATCATACTGGTGCACTGTATAGTTTGTAAAATGAGAAAACATTCATAGTCGGGCTGGGATAAAAAAATACCTCTTCAGAAAAAACACAGCCAAACATTCAAAATGTTTTTGAGGCTCAGATAGAAGGGGAACTTACTCTGTTGTTGTAACTGTTGTTTTGCTCTCCCTAGTTCATCTTGTTGTTGTAGAGTCCATGCTCTGAGCTGCTCTTGCTGCTTCCTCAGCCTGTCCTTCTGGGCCAGATCTTCTCCCGGCAGCCCCGGCAGTATCCGCACTCCTTCCTGCTTCTTCAGCAGCTCTGGGTCATTCAGATCAAACTCGCGCCGGCTGGTAGGTTGTTGAAACTGTTGTCTGAATTGCACAATGGCTTCATTCAGCAGATGCTCATCTTTCTTCTGCCGCTGATCCAGGATACATGCTACACGATCACTGCACAGCAGCTCATCAGCTAAAAATACACAGGAAAGTTTGAGTTAACTTCAGTCTAGATGTTAGTAGTAGTGTTATTTAGTTTTTTTTTTGACAACTTTTCCCATAAAAATCTATTTTGATATATACACTACCAGTCAAAAGATTTTTAATGTTTTTTAAAGTTTTAAAAAGATTTCTTCTGCTCACCAAGCCTGCATTTGTTTGATCCAAAGTACAGCAAAAATATTTTTACTATTTTAAATGACTGTTTTATTCTAATATATTTTAAAATTTAATTTATTCCTATGATCAAAGCTAAATTTTCTGCATTATTACTCCAATTTTCAGTGTCACATGATCCTTCATAATTCATCTTTATTATTATTATTATTATTATTATTATTATCATCGATATTTAAAACAGTTGAGTACATTTTTTTTTTAAATGCATTTTTTTTTTACATTTTTTTTCTTTGATAAATAGAAAAATCCAAAGATCAGCATTTATCTGAAATAAAAAGCTTTTGTAACATTATACAATATACCATTCAAACTTTAGTATTTTTTTTGTTACAGAAATTATAGAAGTTTATTTAGCAAGGATGCTTTAAATTGATCAAAAGTGATGATAAAGACATTTATAATGTTACAAAAGATTTCTATTTCAGATAAATGTTGTTTGAACTTTCTAATCATCAAAGAAACCTGAAAAAATTCTACTCAGCTGTTTTCATAATGCTTAATAATAATCGTTTTGAGCAGCAAATCAGAATATTTGAATGATTTCTGAAGGGTCATGTGACTGAAGTAATGATGCTAAAAATTCAGCTTTTAAAAAAGTTACACATAGGTGCAAAACGGACAAAAATTTCTATGTGCAAAAACTGTCATAAAAATATGTTTTTTTTTTTTTTCCCACTTTCACTAATGTTGATTTTTTTTTTTAAACCAGCATCTGGGGCCCCACAGGGCTGTGTGCTCAGTCCCCTGCTGTTCACACTGCTGACTCATGATTGTGTAGCTACACACAGCTCCAATCATATCATCAAATTTGCTGATGACACGACCGTGGTGGGTCTCATCAGCAAGAACGACGAGTCAGCGTACAGAGAGGAAGTGCAGAGGCTAACGGACTGGTGTAAAGACAACAACTTGTCTCTGAACGTCGACAAGACAAAAGAAATGGTTGTTGACTTCAGGAGGACACGGAGCGACCACTCTCCGCTCAGCATTGACGGCTCTTCTGTGGAGATCGTCAAGAGCACAAAATTCCTGGGTGTCCACCTAGAAGAGAACCTCACCTGGTCCCTCAACACCAGCTCTCTGCACAAGAAAGCCCAACAATGTCTTTACTTTCTGAGAAGGCTGAGGAAGGCCCAGCTTCCACCACCAATCCTGACCACCTTCTATAGAGGAACTATTGAGAGCACCCTGAGCAGCTGCATCACTGTCTGGTTTGGGAATTGCACCATATCAGGCCGCAAGACTCTACAGCGGATAGTGAGAACAGCTGAGAAGATCATCGGGGTCTCTCTTCCCTCTATCGAAGACATATACACAACACGCTGCATCCGCAAAGCCACCAACATCGTGGCTGACCGGACACACCCATCACATTCACTCTTCACACTCCTGCCATCTGGAAAAAGGTACCGAAGCATTCGGGCACGCACATCCAGATTTTGTAACAGTTTCTATCCACAAGCCATCCGACTCCTTAACACAAGGGGACTGGACTGATACACACACACACACATTCACACACACACACACACACACACACACACACACACACACACACACACACACACACACAATTTACTCAGACGAACTGATTAACACTAGTGTTGGGCGATATGCTCAATTTTCATATCGTCCTATCATCAGCCTGTGAGATCGCCGATACACGATACTATCATGCTAATTTATTTAATAATATGTAAATGTGTCAATATGTAATAAATTCCTTATTCGTTTTGTAAGGGTAGTGCATGTGACTTGTGACACAGTTGTGCGTGTACAGAGCGCTGACGGTAGTGCTGTCGGAGGTTCAAATTTACTTTCAGTTTCATTCTCTGCAATCTTCAGGGAGCAGTAAATGTGTGTGAATGTAAATGAATGTATCTTTCTTTACCTGTCATATTGCGATAATGTTACCGCTGTATGTCTGATCTTTGTCATCAGTTCATGTTGTAGTTCAGTTCATATAGAATGTGGAGAAGCCATGTGCGTGTTATTCACGTGCGTATGTTTAGCGCCAATTTATCGCATCGTACTTCTAGTTAATGCATACAGATGTTACTGAGGTGAATGTTTATGTTTACTATATACAGACGGATTCTGATATATTGTATTTAATTCAGCCTAAACCACATTTTACTACCTCTGTTATCCTAATGACTGTCTACACTTAATCTATGTACACTGTATGATGAATAAATCTCTTACCCATTTTCACTGTATACATCTGCGGCGCTATCTACTCTATGCATGTGTTTATACCGCGGCAAGTTTCTGAGGCATCCTAGAACCGACTCTATCTTTTTGACGGATAATAATAATAATCGTCTTACTATCGTCAAAGGCATCAGCAACAGGCGATATCTCTGACTATCGTCGATACACAATACTATCGTCTATCGGCACAACCCTAATTAACACACATGCACAATCATCTCAAAACTGTTCATACATGCCTACCTGTATGCATATATTTGCACATTGCACAACTACTGCAACGTATCACATTGTTTTGTTGTTTTCTAGCTCTTGTTGCACATTGCTCGTTTGCACACCTGTAATTGCACATGCACTTTGTCTATTTTTTTGTTGTCAAAACTTTTGTTGTGTTGTTGTGCTGTTAATTTATGTTGTTGCATGTATGTGGCACCTTGGTCCTGGAGGAACGTTGTTTCGTTTCACTGTGTACTGAACTGTATATGGTTGGAATGACAATAAAAACCTACTTGACTTGACATCTGTTCTATCCGTAGATACCAAACATTCATTAATTTTCAGAATTGTAACCCTTTAAATGCTGGTTTGTTTACATAATGCCACAGGTGTTGTTTTTTTTTATGAAAAAAATGAAAAATAGTAGTTCATTTCCATATACTAAATGCTAAGCAGCATTTTTTTCTTTGCTTATTAGATTCTTGGGTGTCAGTGAAGAACAACAACATTCATTTTGAGGCATTTATATTTGTTATGTAGTGTTAGATTATTATTTTTAAATGTATATGCCAAATTTGAAAACATGGCACAATCTAGCAGGCCTGGACTGACCATAGGGCATACCGGGCAATGCCCGCCGGGCCGACGCAGATTTTTGGGCTGGGGCTGTCAGTCATAATTTAATTTTTTTTTTTTTTAAGTTTATTAGGCTAATTTATTTATTACCGCGACGGTAGAGTATCTCAGAGCCATACAGAGAGTCTCTCTGTATGGCTCTGGAGTATCTGAGATACGAATCGCGGCCCATTGGTTGACTGTCTTAAAGGACATTGAGCTAGTCCAATGAAATCTCAGGCCACGCCCTGCCTCCCACCATGCCCAGCCCTCATCTCCCCTTGGCCTTGACAAAATCTGCTATTTGAGTTCGACCGGAGTTTGACACCCAACGGGACTATGTGATTACTGTGGTGTAGCAGAGACAGTAGATCATGTCATTTGTGCATGTCAAAGGTATTTTAATGAAAGAGAAATCATGAAGGAGGAAGTGAGGAAGGTAGGAGTGGATGAAATTAAGATTGAAAGAATAGTTGTTGATGGTGATGACAGTTTATTTGGCTACCTAAAAAGAACGGGATTAATTAAGAGAATGTAATTTTTTTTTTTTTTTCTTTTTTTTTGAAGGGGATATACTCTGGTTCACACTCCAATACAGTAGGTGGCGATAATGCACTGTAATGTTAGTGCAACCCGCCATTAAACATAAAAGAAGAAGAAGAAGACCGGAGTTTGAGATAAGTCCGAAATATGAAGGGTACGAAACCCCTGCGATCACGGACAGGTATTTCATGATAGCCTACTGTATATGAACCAGGGATGTAGCCTACTGGCCATCGGGATATTCCCGGTGAGCCGATCACCGAAGCGAGGGAGACCTCCCCCATATTAGGCGCTATTTTAAAATTATAGCGCATTCAAAACCGCAAATAGCCGAAAAGTGTGAAGCGGTGGGATCAATCACCCGCACAGAGCTGATGAACGCGCGCTGCGCTTCTGCCACGATGTACAGTGATAAACTACGGAGCCCCTTACGTCGCCTGTAGAAGAAAAATAATTAATCCGTGGGGACGGTTTTGCAATTCGTTCCCTCAGTTTATAAACCGTACTCACGAAATCTTAAACTGTTCCCTCGGTTTAACAATTCGTGCCCACGGATTAACAAACCGTACCCACGAATTTCCATTCCGTGCGCTCAGATTTTGTAAACCGTACCCTCGGATTTTGAATCCGTACCCACAAATTCATAATCCGTGCGCACGCTTTCGCAATCCGTTCCCACAGTTTGTAAACTGCTCTCACGGATTTGTGGCCCCGCCCCCAAATTCAAACAGGACACCTGTTTAAGTGCTGGATGCATTGTTTTGCATTTATTAAACTTTATTTCTCAGTAGGCTATATGAGACTATGCAACACTGACAAAACAGAGTTTTTAGCTTTATTTTATATTAATCACCAATAGATTAGCTGCCAAAACACCATGTGTTTTATCCTATTGGTTATTAATGTAAAATAAACGCTTAAAAGAAGCATGTTTTGTAAGTGCGGTCATGGTACCAAAATAAAATAATAAGTGAAGAGCGCTGTTCAAACGGCTTTGTTTTATTTAATAATATTTTTCAAAATATAAAATTACCTGAATTAAAAAAAAAAAAAAAACGAGTTTTGGAGAGGAGAAGGTAAAAAGCAATACAAAACAAATAATGTACAGGTTATGTTGCCATTCCTTTGCTCTCAAACTAAATGCAATGTAATAATAGGACTTATTTAATAATAACATTAATAGTGCAGCATGCATCTAACTCTGGGTGAAAAGCTTATCATAATCACAAATCCGTGAGAGCAGTTTACAAATTGTGGGAACGGACTGCGAAAGCGTGCGCACGGATTATGAATTTGTGGGTACGGATTCAAAATCCGAGGGTACGGTTTACAAAATCTGAGCGCACGGATTGGAAATTCGTGGGTACGGTTTGTTAATCCGTGGGCACGAATTGTTAAACCGAGGGAACAGTTTAAGAATTCGTGAGTACGGTTTATAAACTGAGGGAACGAATTGCAAAACCGTCCCCACGGATAAATTATTTTTCTTCTACAGGTGACGTAAGGGGCTCCGTAATAAACAGCGCAAGTTGCTTGATCCGTTCAGATAACACACAGAATTGTGTTATACAGTCATGTGATATGAGAACATTAAAGGATCTGTAAGTTCTGCCGGGCTGGCTGAAAACAGCCACGACATTGGAAACTGCATGATGAAGTAAAGTGGAAAACGCCAATAAATAATTACTGTCAAAACAAAATTACAAATTTCATAGTTTTATTACTATTTATTTTAAAAACCATATAACTAATGTTTTCTTGTGACCACCGTCTTACTAATACTATTATTCTAAGCAATAATTTCTTTCTTTTGAATGTTTAGTTGTAATTCGTTTTAATTGGACTAAAATATTAATTAAATAAGAGCCTGATTAAACAATTAAATACGGGTCTTATATAAATTAGGTGTTTACTATAGCCTACATAATAAAGTTCTTAAAGGGACACCCTCCTGAAAAAAACAGCTAATACCAGCCTAGGCTGGTTGGCTGGTCTTAGCTGGTTTTAGCTGGTGGTTTCCCAGCCTGACCAGCTAAGACCAGCCTGGCCAGGCTGGAAAATTGGCCAAAACCCCTCTAAAACCAGCCTACTGACAAGCTAAAACCAGGCTGGTTGACCAGCTGTTTAGCTGTTTTTTTCACCAGGGCAGTTCACCCAAAAATAAAAATTGTCATCATTTACTCAACATCATGTAATTTCAATCCTGTATGAACTTTTTTCTTCTGTGTAACATAAAGGAAAAGATATTTTCCTAAAATATCTTTTGTGTTCCACAGAAGAAAGTAAGTCATACAGTTTTGGAACGACATGAGTGTGAGGATTTTTTTTTACTGAATGTTTTTTTTTTATTATTATTATTATTACAGAATTTATTAGAAACAAATTTCCTGCATCTTAGCTCAAAATCAATGCTTTACTGCATGCATTTCTCTGTGACAAAAATGCAATTAAGTTAGTTGCATTTGAATTCAGCAGCATTTATCATTATTTGTTTCTCTCCTGTTTTATTCATTTATGTACTCCAATTAAAGACCATATAACCCTGCTGAAATAAACAGCTAAAACCAGCCTAGGTTGGTTGGCTGGTCTTGGCTGGTTTAAGCTGGAAGTAGCTGGTTTTAGCTGGTCTTTTAGTTGGTGGTTTCCCAGCCTGACCAGCTAAGACCAGCCTGGCCAAGCTGGAAAATTGGTCAAAACCACTGATCTATATAATGACTGGATTGCTCATTGCGTTCTAAACTGCCGTTAGGCAGTGAAGCCACCGGAAGTGTTCGATCCGCCATCTTACTATTCCCTACCTGCAGAGAGCGCCATTGAGTCACATGTAAATTGCTGACCTAAAATCACCCGATTTGAAGCGTATCTTTCACACAGGATTAGTTTTTAGGATATGTGTATGTAAATTAATTTTTAATTAAGATGTTTTCTGGAATGTTTATGGTCTTTTCGGGCTGGATAAGCGATATATTGAAATCTTTTTGGTGGGCGTGTCAGCCGAGCACTTGCAGAAACAGGTAACTGATCCAACACTAAATACATTTCTTTATGTACGGTACCTAATTATACAGGAAATAATACACAGTACCTTATGTCTGGTATTAGTATCTGAAATTGATTCGATTATACAGTAAATAATACAATACAAGTCTCTGTTACTACATTGCTCGTTATATTGAAATTCAAATCTTTGAAATAAAGCTTATGTCTTTAAGTCCGTACCATTTGTAGTCAGCGGTGTTCTCCAAGTCATGGTGTGTATTTTTAATGTGCCTGATTGAGCAACATGTATTTCAGACTCTTCACATCAGCAAATTCTGTAATGATTTACTAACATTACCGTTTCCATCTGAGTAAAATTCTGTGTATGTTGAATTAATTATTAATTTAACGAACAAATCATTACCTGCTTCAAAATGAATAACGTTCCTGTTAAATATTGTTGAAACATGCAGTTAGTCTACTGTACGAATATAAACAACAAAATGACATAAACCGTGAATAACTGTGCTGAGATCGTATGATGTTTGTTTATCTGATGTACGCGACTGTAATGTAGGCTATGAACATACATTTTTAATAAGCAGAGGGAATTCCCAACATTAACCGTTTACATGCTTAGGACGTTTGCATTGTGAAAATGTACAGTGAGACTTCAGGTATAAAAACACTGACTTGTTATGTGATGTTTTCTCAATAAAATCGTATAGTTTCCTATTCATTCAATAGAATGTATGCGAATAGTAGGGAATACTAATATGGCGGCGCGGTGGCTTCACTTTTATGACGTCATGAGCAATCCAGTTCTCTATTATAGATCAGTGGTCAAAACCCCTTTTAGCTGTTTTTTTGTTTTGTTTTTTTTCACCAGGGAACCAAAGAAAACTTTCATGTGGAACTTGTGGGCCGGATGGGCTGGATTTGTCCAGGGCCGAATTTTAACCCCAGTCCAGCCCTGCAATCTAGTAAAAAATGGTAAAAATGTAAAGTTTGAAGCCTTGCAAATACAATGAATGCCTATTTGCAAATATTCCATTATTTTATAGTCAAATGGCCCTGGGTTAAAAAAAATTGCCGTTTCAATGTGGACATTTTTGTCCTGAGTGTGAGTATTTTGTGTAAAGGGGGTAAAATTGATTTTTTTTTTTTTTTTTTGAAGGAAATGATGGTGAAATATACAAATTTCAATAAAAATAAACACCTGAGCCAAAATTGATGCAGTTGGCATTAACACAGGCACACTTATAACAAAAACACAACTGAAATGAACAAAAATGTCCATAGGTCGCACAAGGGTTAAATAGTAAAAATATTTCTCAATTTTTCTATTTTTGCTGTACTTTGGATTAAATAAATGCAGGCTTGGTGAGAAGAGACTTCTTAAAAAAACATTAATCATCTTACTGTTCAAAAACTTTTGACTGGTAGTGTATATTTCAATTTTTTTAATTAGACTTTTTTAAATACAGGAATTGAAGGGAAAACTAATTGGAAAATGTTATTTAATAATGTAGTCCTTGTATGACTAAATAATATTTAAGTATTTTGTAATAATAAATCCATATATATATATATATATATATATATATATATATATATATATATATATATATATATATATATATATATGACGATGTCCCTCAGAACTCACCATAGACTTTCCGTTCATTCGCTTGGCGTTGGTCTGTCTCTCTTCTTTCTTTAACTTGATGGTCGAGAGCATCTTTGTCAACCTGACCAATAGAGAAATTTATAAAAATTTATAAAACTTGCAGATGTCGTTTGCAGCTGTATAAAGTTGTCTCCACCTATCAAACTTACTCCAATCGTTCGGACTTTATCATTGAAGATCCTCTCTCGACGTTGCAGCTCCCTGTTTCTCCTTCTGTCAAGTTGAACAGCTGCAACTCGGTCTGACAGAAGCTCAACTTGATTCATTGTATATCACCACTTTAAAATCGATATAGCGAATTGTTTTTAATCGACTTAATGGATGTCACAAAACGAGGAAAAGCCACAAACAAACACGTTGCTAAGAGACTAAAGATACATGCTTAAAAATTGCGCCCTCTCGCTGTTGTTTTTCACGCTGCAATTTAGTTGTCCTGTTAAAATACACCACGCACACTCCAGATACACATATAGGTTTTAATCGTATAAACAGGTAATTGAACACTTTTAAAAAGATCTTTTAACCTGGTATCTTCGTTTTTATTACTGCAAGTTCATAAAAACATTTGCGTGCTAAAGATAGAAATGTATTACCCATTCTTAATGGTAAAGTTTATCAGTGTTTGAGCAACATTTTAAAATGATAGGCCTACTTCAAAGATGTGATTATGAAAGTTGTTACAGGACAAAGACCTTACAGTAACAATATAACACTCAAAGTTAAGTTTTAATATCTAGTTGTTTTCAATGTAAATAAACCTGTGACCTGTATCTGGTTAAACTAGCAGTTGATTTAATCTTAAAACACACACACACACACACACACACACACACACACACACACACACAAACAAGAACACAATAAAATGTGTTCACTCCTGTAAAATTTTCTTTTAAAAGTCTTTGATGACATGTTGTATTGTCCATTTTTGTCCTGTGCATGTTTGCAGAATAAGATAATAGTAGGAATTTGCTCCTTGGCCGATCTCAAGACATCGATTTGTGTTTCTGTTTCTTATTGCATTTCCCTAAAAACAGAAACCAGGACAAAAAAACTGATGACAATGATTAAATGGAACTGTATAGACGTTTTTCCTGAACACGGAAGTAAGTCTGACTCTTAACTGAAAGAATGCTTTGCATTTCCGGTCTGCATTGTTTCTAGTCAAAATAGGGTATATTCCAAGCTAATAATGTTACACCTGTTAAAATGTTTTTAAAAAGCACATGGCTCCATAGCGCCATTGGCAATGTCGCAATGACCGTCATTTGTCAGTGCCTCACTTTAATGAGTGTGTAGATGACACGAAGCAGCGGACGTTAGCTACATTAAAAACAGATGGACGCTATTTGAATGGGTTCCTATGGAAACCGGAACAGAAAAGCATTCAATCTGACGTTAGAATTCGTAATGGCGGCGCTCATCGTTTACTCAGGAAAAAGGTCTATATGACAATACATAATAGCCACTTATACTACGGGCTGTTAAATGCTTGAATCTGATTGGCCGAGGAACGTTCTAATGGTGTGCATTATGCTGTGTTCCAGGCAGGTTTTAGCTCGCAAATCACAACTTCAAATCACGACTCACGACTTTGTAGCGTTCCAGGCAAGTCACCCCAAACTGCCTTAGCGCATTTATTATTATTACATTATTATTCATTTGTTTGCAACGTTATATTGTCCTAAAGTCTAGTTTTTTCACTGTGTACCACTTGCATTAACATCGCACCCGTAGGTGCTGATATAGTGGTTTCGCGGGCTATGTCACGTCAGAACTCGGAACTGGGAGTATATCGATCTAGTACGAGTTCACGAGTGGGAAGTCACGGGTTTGACTGCCGTTCCGGTGCACTTTCACGGTTAGAAGGTTGGAAAAACACGAGTAACTGGTTGCCTGGAACACGGCAATATTTTCAGGGAAACTCAAGGCGAACGTAGTTCCAGGCAGCTATTGGCCGCTTTACATATCAGTTCGCCACACGATTTCAGTTATTTTAAAGGTCCTTACAGCCTAAATCAGCAAAATAACCAAACCCCACAAGGACACTGGCCGAACAAATAAATACAGTAAACAACAGGATAAAGCCGACAGATTATTTCCATGTATTTTTCACAATATTACGTTTTATTATGTACGGAAAGCACAAACTCTGTTTCTCCCACTCTCCCTTACAGAGGCACACACATACATGCTGCGCCTGAAATCGCATACTTCCCTACTATATAGAATGCGAAAAACAGTATGTGAGGCGAGTAGTATGTCCGAATTCCTAGTATTCGAAATACAGTAGGCGAGAAGTACCCCGATGACCTACTGCTTCCGCCCGAATTCTGCAGTACGGATCCGATGGACACTTCAGGCTCCAGGACAGGAGTCGTCATATTCGAAAAATGGCGGAAAGTGGAGACTCGGCGGATGCAGTACGTCCGAATTCCATTCATACTACTCATATTCATACTATATTCTGTACTTTTTTAACGGTCGGGAAGTACGTTCAAATTTAAGCAGTATGCGATTTCGGACCGGGCATCAGTTTGCACAGGCGTTAGCATACGCGCTAATGTTGTTAGCACTGCACTGACGATTAATGGGATAGTTCACCCAAAAATGAAAATTTGATGTTTATCTGCTTACCCCCAGAGCATCCAAGATGTAGGTTACATTGTTTCCTCAGCAGAACACAAACGAAGATTTTTAACGAAAACCGGTGCAGACCTACCCTGGAAATCCAGAGGTCTTGCGAGAGCACAATTTGAATTGTCTCTGCAAGACTCTCTGGTATCGAGCAATGATGCATGTTACTGCAATACGTAAGCAATTCTGGGAACCAATCAAATCGGTGTATCTGATGTAGGCAGGCCAGAGGCGAGCTAAGCTGATGACAACTTCGCTGCGACGTCCGGAATCATTAGTAAACATTGAAAGAGATCTACAGATGAAAACCAGTTGTTTGAAACGGCTTTGGCCGCTACAATGACCGAGTAAGACTTGGCTTTTCATTTAAAAGATGAACAGAAAACCGCGCTCGAATCGTTCCTTTGCAAGAAGGATGTTTTTGCTGTTTTGCCGACTGGATACGGCAAGAGTTTAATTTATCAGTTAGCTCCGCTGGTAGTTAAGCGTATGGGGCGACCACAAAGAGGAACAGATCCGAAGCGGGCAATGCCAGATAGCATTCGGCAGTCTCGAGTCCTGGCTGTTAAAAAGGAAGTGGCTATAAATGTTATCAAACAAGGTCTACCGGGACAACCTGATCGGGATTGTGGTGGATGAGGTCCATCTCATTTACAAATGGTAAGAGTCACTTGGTAAACTTACTGTAATGAAAAACTGAACTATTCAATAGTATTGCAGTAGCCTAACTTGAACAGGACAATATGTCTCGCTGCTGAATGAAACGCTAGTGTCCATCCACATATTAGTTGATATAATGAATAGTTTGATCGGACCTAATTGTTTTATGAGGTTGATTCGGCTGTCATAATTAATAGTTATTAATCTTGTCGCATTGTTTATGTTATAACATTGAAATCCACTCTTATATGTTCACCGTCGCTCTGGATACGTCACACCATGTATTGTTGTGATTGGTCTGGAGTTATCCAATTGCGTGCAGTGAGAGTTTCAAATGCACTCTTGGTGCCGCCCCCCGAGTTAGGTCCTTTTCATTGCTTGATACCAGACCCATAATCTTAATAGATTAGGGTCTGGATTTTTCCAGGCTACACCAGACTTTAAAAGTAAAAAAAAAAAACATGCACAGACAAATCCAAATTACACCATGCGGCTCGTGACGATACATTGATGTCCTAAGACACAAAACGATTGGTTTTTGCAAGAAACTGAATAGTATTTATATCATTTTTTACCTTTGATACACAGCCACGTCCAACTGTTATGAGCACGAGCTCATCATCCAGCACATTACATGTGAGCGCGCTCTGGCATAGTATACGCAAACACCGGAAGCGATCTGTCGCATGAATACAACACTCATTGTTTACACAGAGCACAGAGATTGTGGGTATAGCGGCTATTCAAAATGGTAATTACATACGCTTATCCTGATTGTTCAAACCGATTTAAAGCTAAAAGATTACGTTTGCTGGCGCAAACTCATCAGGACGGTTGACTTCACTGATTTCCCCTTACGGTTTTTGCGTATACTATGCCAGAGCGCGCTCACATGTAATGATGAAAAGCTTGAATGGATGAAAAGCTTGTGCTCATGACAGATGGACGTGGCTGTGTATCAAAGGTAAAAAATGATATAAATATTGTTCAGTTTTTTGCAAAAAACGATCGTTTTGTGTTTTATGACATCAATGTATCGTCACGAGCCGCATGGTATAATTTGGATTTGTCTGTGTATGTTTTTTTTTTTTTACTTTTAAAGGTCTGGTGCCCATCCACTGCCATTATTTGGCTGGCAGACTGCACCGGTTTTAGTTAAAAATCTTCGTTTGTGTTCTGCTGAGGAAACAAAGTCACCTACATCTTGTATGCCCTGGGGGTAATCAGATAAACATCAAATTTTCATTTTTGGGTGAACTATTCCTTTAACAACTTAAAAAACCTACATGACAGTTCTCACACACGAGGTAACAACGGCGTGGTCTTGAAGAAAATGAACTTAAAGTTTAACCATTAGTAGAGACGATGCTCACATTTGAGAGACGCACAGACTTGAGAGAGGTAATTCATGCACTGAATCTATCTTTCCCTCTCTCTTTCTGCCTGTCTGCTTGTCTATCGGTCTATCTAAACTTCATTATTAAACGCATTAGTTTGCTATCAACGGCTCAAATGTCGTTACTAGGTCTAAAATTACGTTTTGGAACTAGCAACGAAGCTGTTGGATGAGCTGCGTAAGAAATGAATCCTACTCACAATAGCGTTTTAAGGACAAAAACGGGACGAATGTCTTAAAATATATCATCTGATCGATGTATTGAGGTGTGGTAACCGTAGTATAAGCAGAATAATTGACTTTGGTCCGTTAAATTTTACAAAAATAATGCACACCGGAAGTGTAACGGCCACCGCTTTGCGTCGTGCTGCATCACCACCTCGGGTGTGTATTCCTTACACATTTAGCACTGCTAAGCAATGTGCTGCAAAATATTCCACAAAATAAATAAACGAATAAAATACACAGCAGGACCCTACCTGAGAAAAGTCCCAGTATATACTCAATCCTTTCTTTTTAGCATTTTTACAGTCATGTAACGCCGGTGTATTTCCACTACCAGGATCCGTTAGACAACGGTTAGAGTTATACGTGTGAGATTTGATGCCTCCAATGTAGATCTCTCCTTTACGATTGTAAGAACAATGCTGTAAGAGACAATCAAATAAAAGTTTTTTTTTTTTTTTATGTGGTTACACAAAGCAAAGGTTAAAATTGAAGTACAATACCTGAGGTTTATAGTAATGACACGTGTACAGAATAGGTACACTTCCAGGAACAGGTCCTTGATCAATACAGACGTTTTCTTTAAGATCATTCTTCAGCTGTCATGAGAATACAACAGCAGCAGAGATAACTAGATAGACCAACTAACTAGTAAACTTTATTAATCTCTTGTTTTGAGGGGAAATCTCTATATCTAAAGACTTTGTTGCTTACCGCACCATAAGCAATTATGTCTTCCCATCTGTCTAGGAGAGGATACACATTTTCCAGATACCATTTGAAGGGCTTACATTTGAGTTTCTCTCGTAACTGTTTTCTTTCAGTCACATCACCAATATCAATCCCATGATCCTAGAGAATTTAATATTCATGGTAATATTCAACTTAATATTAAGGTAACTTTGAAACAATGTTCTCTTACCTTTATAGGGAGATTCCAGGCAATATTTACATTAGATTTATATTCATCCATCCAGATTTCAGCCACTCTCAGGGCGTTTCGAATCATAGCTTTGCTGAGATCTGGTGAATATGGCTTATGTGCTCTTTCAATGTGTGCGATCCTTGAACAAGGCACCACTTCAATACTCCCACCGCAGAGCCACACCTGATTTATGAAATTTTAGAGATCAAGTACATATTATAGGCTTAATTTCGGCGCCACAATGTGCAGTAATGACTTACACGTATTCCTAATTCAACATTTTCACCCCCGTAAATTGTCATTCCTTCGTCCAAAACTCCAATTTCTCCCAGAAATTGACGTTCAGCAACAAGGATACCCATGACTGAGGGACTCCTAACAAGAAAGGAAAGTGCATGTCCAACTTCAATAAAATCATTAACTGCAAACTGTTCATTAAATTAAGTATGATCACAGTTGACATGTCCTGCATTATACAGCAATTAGTTCCATTCCCCACGGTAAAAAAAACTCAAGTGATATGTTAAAAAAACAGTGATCAGTGAGGAACAAAATAAGCAATGATTTTTTATAAATGTTGCATTGTTTGCTCAAACAGTTTGTTCACAAATTCAGATTCTTATAGGATTATTGCATGTCAAAATTTTTGATTTTGTCAATATTTTTTCAGAAGAAAGATATATATAGTGTATAGTGATGAAAGCCAAAATCGTAAAGTTCAAAATCGAGTAATACACTATTTTGTAAAGGGGGGTCAAAATGGCAAGATTCAAAGCTAAATTACAGGAGTAAAAATTACTTTAGAAAGATTTCAGCAATAATATATTATTTTTGATTGGTAGGTCTATTAGTAAAATCTGTTCCCTTTAGCCGTTTTTGTTGCAGTATATGCCAGTGATGACCATTAGAAAAAAGCACTTTTCAAAAAAATGTTTTAAAGACATATTAATGCCCTTTTAGATTTTGTGTCTTAAGAACCTTTCCTTTTGCCATCTTCATTTTGACAGCCCTGTATGGTTCGGTTATTCCAGAGATATCTCAATATGGCTCTTGAAGTAAATTGTTAAATTGTATACATTTTGCGTACATGTAACTCAAGAGGTATTAAATATCTTTATATGATTTTAGAATCTGGCTCCAAAGAAACTTTTCTTTTAAAACCAGCCCTGTATGGTTCATTCTCAGAGATGTGGGGAGTCCAATATGACTCAATGTCCAAATTGTTGAATCCTATCCATTTTCAATGGATGAAATGTGAATTTGTGTTTATCTAGTCACAAATTTTGACTGCAAGTATGCAAATAATAACAGCAACAGATTAGATTATGAATAATTAACTCCGGGGTAAAGTATGAACAGCAATTAATATATCCCTTAGCATTAGATACTACTTGATTTATGACTATGCTTGAAGGAATAACAATAAAAAAAGAAAGTAATATTAAATCCAGGTGAGGCAAATTGTATGGGGAAAGCAACCACACTTCTATATATATATATATATATATATATATATATATATATATATATATAAATATAAATGAACTTTTTTATGGTCATCACTGGCATATACTGCATCAAAGATTGTTAAAGTCAACAGATTCTAATGATGCTGCGATCTTTCTAAAGTTATTTTTTCCCTGTAATTCGTCTCCAGAATCTCAGCTGATTTTTATTTTTATTTTAATGCCTTCTCAACAAAATAATGAATTACTCAGTAAATATACATCCATGCCATAATGTTTTGGCTTTCTTCACATACATTTGTATCTTTCTTCAGAAAAAAATATTGCCAAATAAAAAAATTGGATCTAGGGATATTTCTGAAATTTGTGTCCCTATATGTTATTTTTGTTAAAGGGGTCTTCGGATACCCATTTTCCACAAGTTCATATGATTTTTTAGGGTCTTAATAAAAAGTCTATAATATACTTTGTTAAAAAAAAATCTCAATAAAATTGTAAAAAAACACCCTTTTACCAAAATATCAGCTAATTTTACTGCATGGACCCTTTAAATGCTAATGAGCTCTGCTCTGCTCGCCCCGCCCCGCCCCGCCCCACTCTGCTGTGGGATTATCAGCTGTAATGTTTACTTTAGCTGCATTTAGCCATGTTTAGCTGCATTTAGCCGCGTTTATCGGCAAAACTTGCCAACAAGCACATTATTAAGAAAGGCTATTTGCAAAGATGCATAAAAAACCCCTATACTCATTTCTGCTGTGGGAGAATCTGCATCACGAATGATTCACACGAACATAGATACATATGTAGATCAGGATCGGCGCTTTCCTTTTAAAAGCGAAAGTAAAGTTGTCCTCTGCCTCTTAAGTGGCTCAGATGTTGGGAGTAAATGACGACTGCTATGTTCATTATTACATCCAACAACAGGACACCTCAATCGCTCAATTAGAGTCTTCCTCTGCACCTGAGTCGACACAACGGTGATCGTATTCGGACTGTTTCAGCTCGGTGAGAACGGGTCTAAGGTAAAATGCTCATGTCAATCAACTGTGTTTCGTCACATCGACAAGAAGCTGAGAATGACCTGATTTTAAAAAGGGGATATTACTTTTAAAGATGAAAAAAATACCACTGGGTGGATTTTTATCATTGTTGGGTGGTTGTGTACACAAACTGCCAACACACATTAATGTTCAAACAACATGGAAAAGTTAGTTTTGCATCCAAGGACCCCTTTAAAAAAAAGTCTGCACATTTTCACATTTTAGTTTGAAAGTCTTTTGACTTTGTTTAGAGTTTTCATGGTGGCATTTTACTCTTCCAAAAGTATGTCACATTCCATTAGAGGCATTTAAAATTAATTATAGAAAGTAAAGGTGTTTAAAAAAAAAAAGTGAAAAAATTACACTTACTTCCCTGGTTCTGTTGGGTCATTGTTTTTGTGCCATTCTGGTCGGAAGGACTCATACATGCACCAAAGGTTCCAGTCGAATGCATGAGCCGCAGGATTATACTTTAACCTCCAGTGTGTCAAAAAGCACTTTGTCGAACACTGGTGACAGCACCACTGTCCTGTCTGCTTTGATTCGTGCAAGTAGTGGCTCTGCCCTAGAACAATACAGCACTCAAATGTATATTTAGGAAAGATATGAAGTCCCTCTGATAACTAACTGTGGTAGTATTTACCATTCCTTATGAACTTCAATGTGTGCATCCAGAACGGCTACCACCTGACCTGTGGCCGCTTCCCAGCCTGAGACTCTTGCCTTGGCAAGGCCCATCTGCTGTTTGTGTCTCACTTTCTTGATTAAGCCAGGTTTGTCTTTATTAATTAAATTAATGTATTCATCTAGAGTCAAATGCAGATCCTCTGCCAAGAAATGAAACATATGTATTAGAATAAGTTTTCATTTTAATATCAATATGTATATATATATAACAATATACAATGAATTAATGCACACTGTTTAAACACTTTTCTTAATCTTTTTAGGAATTCTTATTAGGAATCTTTCCATATTGCTAATTAAGTTTTCTTTATAAACCTCATATTTACATTTAACACATAAAAGAATTTTAAATACAGTGTGAAATCACAAATATTAAGGGTAAAACTAACCATTCGAGCTGTAGTCGTCCACCAGGATGATCTCTTTTAGCAGATGAGCAGGAGTTTGGTCAATGATGCTGCAGATTGCCCTTTTAATAACTGACAGAGCCTCATTCAGATAGATCAGAATCACACTAATGGTTGGCAGGTCCTTAGGGTAGATCTTCACAGTACATCTGCATATAATAAAAAAAGAAATCAGCCTAATGCTTTTATTATAGGGTAATACATGCTAATTGAATAGATAGTGTTGGATTTTTATGTCGCACTCATAATACTATGACGATTTGAATTTATGCAATGCTGCGCCAGTGTTGCCAAGTCCGCTGTTTTACATGCCACACAACCTCATTTGCTGATAAAAGTGTTGTTTATTCTTGGTTCATGTTAACTAATGAATCTTACTGTAAAGTGTTACCATATATATATATATAAAAAACTAGAAAACAGTTGTTAAGCAGTTACCTGAGGTCTCGAGTATCAGGGATTGTTCTGTTCAATGGTAATCTGTTACTGAGGAACACATTGTATCCAAACTCCCTAAACTGCCTCTCTGCTTCCATCTGTTCCTCTTCTGTGAGTTCAGCTCCCCATGATTTAAAGAGGTACGATTGTGGATACAACTTCTTAACCTCAGTTTTCTTTGTAATTATATGTTCTACAACAGCCTCTTTGACTTTTTGATGTTTGATTTCTATGGCTGAAATTGTAAGTAGATTGAGATAATGCCACAGGATAATGAAAAACCTTTAGTCGTTGTAACTCACCTATTTCATGAACTTGATCTTCTATTTTTTTCAGTCTTCTGAGAACCTCTGGATCTTCTGACCTGATAAATGACATGTACACGAGACTGTAAACTACGACACCTGTAACTAACACAAAGACTCTCGCAGCTATCTTCATTTTCCAAATGTCTTTGTGGCTATGATGTATAAGGAAAATCCTCAGAAGGTAACAACAAAAGTTTATCCTTCAGTAGAGTATTCCCTTCTTGACGCAAATTATATTCTCTATCTTTTTTGTCCCAATAAGTAATATCTCTGTGTTAGCTGAATCTGGTCTGTCTGCATACTCGACTCTAATTGGCTGGCAGGTATGCATTAAATCCGTTTAATCTACAGGTCCAAGTCAGTTTTATCACCAGGCAAAGTCCAATAGAGAGTACATCTCTGGAAAAACTGTAAAGTCAAAGTGCTCTCTGGACTAGAATATTAGTCCATCAAAGAAAACTTTAGAATGACCATGGCACTCTTTCAGATTAAAAAGCCTTTATGTTTCACCAATATACTGTGAGTGGAATGCAAAATGTCTTAGTAAAGAAGCCTAGCATGAGATCTATTCTGTGTACATGACTTCATGCTATGATTTAATTAATTAAACATGAGCACGGCATGTTGCAAATGATTTGTGTTTACTTAACCAAGCTTTTTTATGAAGGGTCAAAAAGCAAACTTGACTGAGGGGTGTGGGCCGAAACATAGAAACAATCCTGTGTATAGTGCAATAGAGTTAAATGCTTTACAAGCAATACAGCCATATGCTTACAAAACCAATGACCTCTAATCAGAGACATGAATCTGGTCCTTATTTCTGAAGCTGCCTTACTAACAAAAGGTGCGTTCCGATCGACAGGGTCCCTACGCAGTGTTCACTGCTCCCTACTCCCTTAGCACGGTATATCCGTTGAAGTGGACTTCGCTGACAATAATCGCTCATTTGGAATGCCCTGGAACGTCATCAAAGCAAATCAACGGCAGGGTCACACAGATTATGATTTAACATAAATAAATATTGTAATTTATTTTACTTTCAATTTTAAATACATATAAAATACATATAAACTTATGTATATAATAAATATAGTCGAAATGTATATGTTTAGACCGTTAACAGTTTTTAGTGGTTTTATCTCGCGCTCTTTCTTTCCAACACGCAGCCTATATTTAACTATCTTGTGGTAACAAAATAAAACATGATAAGCCTCACCTTGCCGGTTTTACTTTCATTCATACAATACAATATGCAAATGTAACATGAATCGCCATAACCATTCATAAACACTCTAATTTGTATAATAATAACAACATTTATTGCAACCGCTCCATTGCAGAGCCTTTAAAAAACTTCAACGGCTCTGCTCCATCGTTCGTTCTAATCGGTTCTAATTGGTGACGCGGTGCACAATGACAGTTGGGTAATGTTCCCCGTCCACTTCCTTTGAAGTGATGTACCGATGTTCCCTTATTCCCTATGCCGTTCGCAGTGCCCTTCGAACTGAACATGTTCGCTCCCTTCGGTTTGGAATCTCACTTAAGATGGCGGAATACCCTGTGAAGTCCACTTCGCAGTCCACTTACGGTCGAATGGAACGCACCTAATGTCAGAATATTATGTAGGTGAGAGACAGACAATATCACTTGTGCCTTTTTGCACAGGAATTTCATCAGAAAACGTAAAGTGATTTTTATGAACTTATTGGTGTATCGTATAGCGAAACTCGGTATGTATCTTCGGGACAATGCCCTGTAAGAATTTTTTAAAAATGCTAATAACATTTGAATAATTTGGCCTATTGTAATAAAAGTCATCTTAATTTATTCCTTGGGTCAAGAACATAGATACCAATTTTGCCAAGGTCAGCCGAACTTCCTGTCGGCCTTTTTGATTTATGTTGAAAACCTACTTTTTCGAACTCCTCCTAGACTGTTGATCCGATTTCCATCAACTTGAACTCAGATCATATTTAGACCATGTTGACAAAAACTTTTGGATTTCGTGTCGATATACAAAATGCTTATTGTTTAACACATCAATGAATTTACTGAAAAGATGGCAAACCGCATCTGAAGCTGTTTCTCTGCAAAGCTTTTACATATTGACACCAAACTTTGTATGTGCGATTGTCACCTCATTCTGACCACACCACATCAATTCGGTAACAATGCCACCTATTGGTCAACGGTGATAAACCATTCATTAACCAGCCAAACTTCCTGTCCACCATTGTGATTTATGTTGAAAACCTACTTTTTCGAACTCCTCCTAGACTGTTGGTCCAATTTTCACCAAAATCAAGTTAGATCATCTTCAGACTGTGCTGACAGAAACTTATGGATTTTGTGTTGATAGACAAAACCATTTTTGTATAGCAAGACTTCATCTGAGACTGTATCTCTGCAAAGCTTTGACATATTGACACCAGACTTTGTGTGAGCCATTGTCACCTAACACAGAACACACCATGTCAATTTGACAACCTATTGGTCAAATGTGATAACCCATTAAAACATTACTAGTGGTTGCATTTATGATTTGTCAGCCATTTTGACGAAATTCACTATAAAATGGCATACATTTACAATATGCAGTTTATGACAATATATTGTTTTAATGATATTTGTGTGCTGTGCGCTGTTAAACCTTTCTCATAGACGTCACATTTTTTGACTCGCAATGCGGTGCAGACACAGAGATAGCTTTTAACAGAGATAAGGCTGAAAGTAAGTGTTTAACTTCATTTACAATATGTAGTTTATGGCTTGATTTTGTTTTAATGATATTTGTGGGCTGTGTGCTATTAAACCTTTCTCATAGATGGAAATTTCTTTGACTCGCAATGTGTTGCAGACAAGGAGATTGCTTTTAACAGAGAGAAGGCAGAAAGTGTGTAACCTCAATTGCAACATGTAGTTTATGACCTTATATTGTTTTAATGATATTTGTGAGATATAGACATACATTTCTTTGACTCTCAATGCGGTGCAGACGCAGTGTTTGTAATTGTTTTTCTGGTCATAAAGGGAATTGTATTGGTTTTAATATAAACTGTAATGGTCCCTGTGGGTTTCTACTGGTAATTTTTTTTTATTTTTTATTTGTGGCTTGATAAAACCACGAAATCCTAATGGAATATGTTCCATAACACACTACAGGAAACCATTTTTTAATGGTTTATGGTTGAAGATTTGTAATGTTTGTAGTGGAAACCATTAGAATTTCTTTGGTTTCTATTGTTCTTTTTGAGGAGGGGATGAGGTTGCTTTTTGGACAACACAGAAAGTAAGTGTTTTATTAACAATATGAATTTTATTAACATTAACAATATGTACTTACGTGATATGTGCTCCTAAATTGTTCTCAGGGACACATTAGTTTTAATCACAATGCAAAGCAGGCAAAAAGGCTTCAGTTACAGTGTTTTACCTCATTTACAATATGTTTTGTAACGTCATATTGACAAATCAAACCATTGTAAGCTTCCCAAATTTAAAATGGAAATATAAATCATTGGTCGTCTGTGGGATATAACATGGATTGCTAAGGGAATGCTAGAGTAAAAATCCCTTATACTGGGAAGGAGAGCCGTTTAAATAGTCTGGGAACACTAGGCGTGAACTAGTGGTGGAATGAGCCATTGGCATGGGACTGGTGATTAAGCTCGCTGAAGGGCAGCTTGTGTTTGGTGCGGACAGACACAAGGCGTGGAGTTTCTTTACCAGCTCCTCAGTCAGAGATGTAAGTTGAGTTAACTTTTGCTGGTGGGGAGCACATTAGCCTGAGCGAAGACCTCAGTCGAGTGTTGGAAAATAGCTGCTGGATCGGTTTACGGCAAAGAAATGTGGATCTATGTGCAGCTTTATTTGTAAAAGATTAGCGTTAAGACAGACAGGGTTAAATCATCACTAAACAGGGTTATCAGAGACAAGGCAAAAGCAGAGTCAGACTACAGGCAGAGGGTCAAGATAGGCAGCAAAATTTCATAAATCGAGGAACAGTCCAGGGTCAAACACGGTAACAGTCAGCCAGGGCAAATAAAGACTTAGAAATGAGCATGGGAAATGAAGGAGCTTAAATAGTCCCAGGAATGAGGTTATCATATGGGGTTATGGGAAATGGAGTCCGTGGGAAAGCTGGTATGGTGATGGTGCCCTCTGGTGCCGGTCAGGGGAAACCTGACAAACTATACTTTATAGCAGGGGTTCCCAACCTTTTTTACTCTGGGGCCCCCTCCTTCTCTGGTCAATTTTGCAAGGCCCCCCTATGCCTATACACGTTCTCTTATACTGTACTTCCGCTATAAAAAGTATTTATTTGTAGACCTTTTGTTTTTATCAACCAAAACATTTGTTTTGCCTTATTATTCTTCCACTGCATGTTTAAAAAAACTCTAAATTCAAACTTTAAATTATACTTTAAGATATAACCTTAAGACAACCTGCTCAATTCTAACTTTTAAAATAATTATATATATATATATATATATATATACACACACACACACACACACATAGATTTAAAGCTCCTGAATTTTTAACTTCAGAAACATTCGAGTACTTTTCTCAAATAAGTGACCTACCTACCAAACAGGACAAAAGATGCCAAAAGACTCACTAAACCTCCCTTTGAACTTGACTGACTGAATATCTACTGTTTGTATCCATTAAAAAATAAACATATAAATTAAAAATACAGCAAATATATTCTAAGTGTCCTGGCGTGTCCGCGCCGCATCGAGATAAAAACATCTCAACTTTTCAGAATGCCGCAAGTGCACCGCATGAATCAACCAATTAGCTTCATCCTTTCCCTTAATAACATTGCCAAGTTGGAGAAACAGCTTATAATAGCTGCACAGGAATAAACAATTTTAAATAAATTTGATAACATAGCTACTGCAAGCGATTTTTAATGCTGAAAATCCATTTATCCTTTGCTGAAACTTCCGCGTCTTTAAGGGGAGCGCAGGTCATGGTTGCTTAGCAACGGCAGACGCTTCCGGAGCGAGAAAGCGGCGCGCCTAGCGTTTTCCACGCGTTTACAGGCGCGACATGTGAATGGCCCCTTATGCGTGTCTAATGTAAGATTCTTATATACACGAGTGTTATACATAGGTATGCTCAAGTTATTATTACTCAAATCGTGTAAAGTACATTAGCACTACGGTATTTGTAGCCCAGATGTAGTACACTTGCAGCAGTTGGAAGTTTTGAGCCGCCATTCAGTCTGTATTAACAGTGCGTCGAGTCCGAAGCAATCAATCACAGAGCACAAGAGAGGTCGTGCTTTGATCATTTTTTATTTAGCTATAATATAATGAAATTAAACAATTATAGGATAATATTTAAATTAATTTTAAGATATCTCACGGCCCCTCTGGAGGATCACTGAGGCCCCCTGGTGAGCCGCGGCCCACAGGTTGGGAACCACTGCTTTATAGCATTAAACATTCACAAATACAGCAAATTTACATACTCAAGAAATACCACTTTAAATATTGTAAATGTGTATGGGCAAATAAGCTGAGACTTCTTTGTAGAACTGTGGTATCGCCTTCTTTATTCAACAACAACCACACAACACCTATCTCCGTGTCATACACATGACTGCCCCAGGGCGTCCTACGTCACCTCTTATAGACCACACAGGGAGGCAAACAACCATAAACATAATCTACATCCCCCTTCTTAAGGAGAGGATACCTGAGCATTTATAACATTAAATTGAAGTATAATGCACAACAACAGAAGAAAGATTTTAACAGCTATATATATATATATAACATAGCTGACACTTAGCGTTATCTACTAAGTGCACAAAAACAGTAAGACTAGCAAACAGCGTACAACCTGACATGCATACCAAAAATGTAATGCAACATTATTCCCACCTTAGGCTGGGGCTCTGGCAGAGGTTCACTGTTGATGTTAAGTGGGACCCCTGTTGTTGTGGGTGGGGTGTATTGCTCAGGTGTATGTAGAAGGTGGCGCCTGTTTCTTACATATGTGGCATCTCCGGCCTGGACCTTGAAGCTGTTTGGTTGTAGAGCTGTTCCAATTACTGTTCCCAATCTGTCATATCCCCGGTCTGTCTGTATTCTTACTGTCTGCCCTGCCTGCAGTGAGGTCAAACGTCTGGCTGACCAGTCATAATGTGCCTTTCCTCTCTGTCTGTTCTGTGTTAAAATTGCCTGGATCTGCGTTTCCACTCTCGGCACATACATAGCCTTGGTCATGGGAATGAGGATCTTGGTGCGCCGAGAAAGCAAGCGCTGGGCTGGTGAGGGCAGTCCATCTCTTGGTATGTTGCGTAGATTGAGCAGTGCCGCATACACATCCATTCCATCACGTGTGCATTTTTCTAGCAGGTGTTTGGCTGAGCGTACAGCTCTCTCAGCCAGCCCATTTGACTGAGGGTAGTGGGGGCTGCTGGTGACATGGCAGAAATCCCATGTGTGGGCAAATTCTTGAAACTCCCTGCTTGTGAAATATGTTGCGTTATCAGTCATTAGCTGCTGAGGAGCTCCATGGGTGGCAAAGTGGCGCTTTAGCCTGGCTATGATGGTCGCACTGGTCATGTTTGGCAGTTGGTCAATTTCAAACCAGCTGGAGTATGACTCGACAAGCACCAGATGTTCTCCCCCCCCCCCCACTCAAAAACATCTGCTGCCGTAATGGCCCATGGCAAGTCAGGTATATCATGCAGTTGAAGGGGCTCCTTTGTTTGGTGTGGCCTGAGGGCGTTACAAGGAGCGCACCTGGAGACTTCCTGTTCAATGTCCTGGTATATGCTTGGCCAAAACATGGTTTCTCTGGCCCTGCGCTTTGTCACCTCTAGGCCTGGGTGACCTTGATGCAGCTGTCTAATGTAATAGCGTTGCAGTGAGTGGGGAATGATGAAACGCTGACCACAGAGCAGTAGGCCATTATCAACTGTAAGTTCATCCCTTATGGCATAGAACTGCCTAAGGTCATGTGGCAGCTTCTTTGATGAATCAGGCCAGCCCACAGCAATGATCTCAGATAGGCGCTTGCATAGATGATCTGCCTGTGTTTCCTGTCTCAGTTCCTCAATTCTCCTTGAGGAGAGGGCTTCCACTGTCATCACATCATAGTCCTCAGTAGTTTCAGCCCAATCAGTGGAGGGCAGGTGTGCACGTGAGAGGGCATCTGCCAGGTATAACTCTTTGCCTCTCTTGTAGATTACATTAAGGTTGTAGCGCTGCAGCTTAAGCATCATCCTCTGAAGGCGTGCAGAATCCAAGTGTAGCGTTTTTTTTAGAATGGTGATAAGGGGCTGATGATCCGTTTCTACGGTCACTTGGCGGCCATATATGTAGTCATGGAATTTCTGACAAGCATAAATAAGGGCCAGCAGCTCCTTCTCGATCTGAGCATAGCGTGACTCAGTCTCCGTAAGCACTCTCGAGGCAAACGCCACTGGTTTGTTGTTCTGGAGACAGACAGCACCCAGGCCATGCTGAGAGGCATCTGCAGATACCACCACTGGCTGGTGCACGTCAAAATACTGGAGTATAGGAGGACTTGTAAGGAGCTCTTTAAGTCTGTTGAACGCTGCCATGTGGTGCTCCTGCCAGCTCCATTCTACATCCTGAAGCAGGAGTTGACGCAGGGGTGCTGTGATTTCACTATAGCCTGGGATGAATTTTGACAAATAATTAGTCATTCCCAAGAACCTCTGAACTTCGTGCTTGTCTGCTGGGGATGGCATAGAATTGACTGCATCTGTCTTTGTAGGGTCAGGCTTTATGCCCTGGTCAGTTAAAAGATGACCCACATACGAGACCTCAGACACCCGGAAACGGCACTTGTCAGGGTTCAGTTTAAGATTTACAGCACAAATTCTGTCCATGACCTGCCGGAGGCACAGATCATGCTCCTCTGTTGTGCTACCCCAAACGAGAATGTCATCAACAACGATCGCACATGGCTGCCCTTCAAAAAGCTGCTCCATACACCTTTGGAAGACTTCACTTCCTGTATATATTCCATAGGGCATTTGGAGGAAGGCATATCGGCCCACTGGGCAATATTCTCGTCAAATACAAGAGGGTCTATCTTGCGAAGTCCTTGTGCCATCGTCAGTACAGGCTTTCTTCTGACACCATGTAAATGTGTATGGGCAAATAAGCTGAGACTTCTTTGTAGAACTGCGGTATCGCCTTCTTTATTCAACAACAACCACACAACACCTATTTCCATGTCATACACATGACTGCCCCCAGGGCGTCCTACGTCACCTCTTATAGACCACACGGGGGAGGCAAACAACCATAAACATAATCTACAAATATCTAATATATACAGTTTAAGTCAAAAGTTTACATACATCTTGCAGAATCTGCATTATTTTACCAAAATAAGAGGGATCATATAAATGCATGTTGTTTTTTGTTTAGTACTGACCTGAATATGATATTTCACATAAAATATATTTACATATTAGTCCACAGAAGAAAATAATACTTGAATTTATAAATATGACCCTGTTCAAAAGTTTACATACACTTGATTCTTAATACTGTGTTGTTACCGGAATGATCCACAGCTTTTTTTGTTTGTTTGTTTGTTTGTTTAGTAATAGTTGTTTATAATTCCCTTGCTTGTCCTGAACATTCAAACTGCCTTCTGTTCTTCAGAAAAATCCTTCAGGTCTCACAAATTCTTTGGTTTTTCAGCATTTTTTTTGTATTTAAACACTTTGCAATAATGCCTGTATGATATTGAGATCCATCTTTTCACACTGAGGGATTCATGTGCAACTATTACAGAAGGTTCAAACGCTCACTGATGCGTCAGAAGGAAAAAGTATGCATTAAGAGCAAGAGGGTGTAAACTTTTGAACAGAATGAAAATGTGTAAAAAAAAAATGTATTTTGCCTAAATATCTTTCTTTTTTTCATTTAGTCTGCCCTTCAGAAGCTACAGAAGCTACTTACACGTTTCCCAGAAGAGAAAATAAGGTAAATTTACTCTGATCTTAAAATTCAAAAAGTTAATGCATCATGTTTCCTTCTTCTCCTACGTCTACTCTTGTGATATTGCCTTTATACAACAGTTTGACAGTATAAATACATAAGAAACAACAGCAGAGTGTCTTTAAAAACCTCTTTTGTGCAGAACTACTTCCTTCGGACACGGATTCAAATCTCAGTTTGACAGTTGAACAGATGAGCTTAAGCCTCTGTTACTAATTTTTAATCACTTTAGAACTAGCAACGAAGGAAAGTTGAGTTGCTTCATTGAAAACTTATTGTTTTACTGTATTAAAAGCTCACTGTATTATGTAGAATTTCATGAGAGAGATAGATCAATTGATCGTGATTACCTCATCTGATACAGCATTCATTCTTCATATTTAAGATGAAAGTCCGCTTAGGAAAGCGTTATCTTTGTCGTAATGTTAATCATCTATTAAGGATGATTTCTGATGACAGCATTCTTCAGTGCATTTGTTAGCTGCTTCAAGCTGTTGTTGAAACTAAAAATAACTTCCGTTTCCAACATGTTTATTTTTTCAGTATGTAAGTCTTTACTGCTGACTCATAAAACAGTCTCTTGTTGCCATCTAAAGGTGGAACAATGTAACTAAAATCATAATAACGAACACGCACCGTTTCTCAATATTAACCACTTTTAAATGCTACTATTTTTATAAAAAATATTATTTATTATATAATAATATTTAATAATATTTGCTAGGCAATTCAGCCAAATGTACAAGACAGCGCTCTGATATACAGCATTGGATTTACACATGATGAGATTTTGCCAAAATTATTTGCTCTTGAACAAATAATAGTTTAATGAGACCCAAGACTGGCCGTTAGATTTACCCAAAACTAATTATATCTCATGTTTAACCACTATAGAGACATTAGAGCCAGTGGAAAATTCCAAAAGATTTGGCCAAGTTGAGGCGCTCTCTGGCGGAATCATGAGTACAGAACGGCTGCTGATGATCCGGAGCTCTCATGTCCGAATTTTCAAATAGACATTATCTTTATTAACAAACTGCATATTTGAACTATAAATATTTATATATTTACCTTAAACCCTCTTAAAACTACATTCTGTGACACAAAACCAATAACAATTATAAAAGGATACTGGATTTGGGTGTCCGCCATGACACTCGCTGTAAGAAGTACCGCAAACGAAGTGATACGATTACAAACTGTGAAATGGCTGTTGGAGTTCTGATATCGCTCTAATATCGCACTCCTATCAGCCAATCGGATCCGAGGACCAGAAAGAACGGTTGTATAAATGATTTTAATGCACAACGTGGAAGCAAAAGAACACCCGTGACGAAGCAAAACTTACTTAGCACATTCTGTTAACTATATTACCCAGGGGCTGCACATATATTGAAAACACCAGAGGACCTAAAATATATCCTTGTGGTACTCCATGCTTTACTGGTGTTAACTTAGATAATGCCCTGTTTACATAAATATATAGGTAATGGTCAGACAGCTAGGATCTAAACCCTATTAATGCTCGTCCCTTAATAGTATAATTTTGTAATCAAATCTAAGAGTGTCAGCACTAATATCATACATTTAACATCACAAATCTTGGACCGGTCTCAATAGCCACACTTGTGTGACAAAGTTTGGACACCCTTACTGTTAACATTGAATTAAGAGGGTAAACAACAGTCAATCACTGCTAATCAAATACCATCAGCAAGTCTGAGCGCCTTAAGCAAATCATAAGTTTTGGCAGTTTGCTGGTCTGGAGCTTTTAGGTGTGTGTTAACACAATGCCAAGGAGGTAAGACATCAGCAATCATCTTAGAGAAGCAATTGTTGCTGCCATGAATCTGAGAAGAGTAACACGGCCATTTCCAAACAATTTGAAGTTTATTCACAAGTGGAAGACATTTAAAACAGACACCTCTCCTTCCAGGAGTAGAAGTCCCAGAAAATTCACCCCACGATCAGACTGTGTAATGCTCAGAGAAATCGCAAACAACCCAAGAACTACACCTCAGACTGTACAGGCCTCAGTTAACATGTTAATTGATAAAGTTCATGACAATACCATTAGAAAAATATAGGACAAAAATGGAAGGCTGTTTGGAAGGCTTGGCAGAAGAAAGCCTCTTCTATCTAAAAAACAACAACATTGCAGCACAGTTTAGGTCTGCAAAGTTGCATCTGAACAAAACATAAGTCTCATAATGTCTTTTGGACAGACGAGACTTAAGTGGAGATATTTGGCCATAATGCACAGCGCCAAGTTTGGTAAAACCTAAAGGGCATATCAGCACAAACACCTCATACCAAAAGACAAGCATGCTGGAGGGAGGCTGATAATTTTGGGCTTGTTTTGTAGCCACAGGACCTGGGCACCTCACAGTCATCGAGTTGGCCATGAACTCCTCTGTACATCAAAGTATTCTCGAGTCAAATGTGATTCTAAGCACAGCAGCAAATCTAGAACAGATTCCAAGTCCAGAGCTTATCCTGACTCAAACGCTGTGGTGAGAGCTGTGCATAAGCAAATGCCCACAAACCTTAATAAACTGGAGCAACATTGAAACGAAGAGTGATCCAAAATTCCTCCAGAATGATGTGAGAGACTGATAAAGTCATGCAGAAAATGAATGCTTCAAGATATTGCTGCTAAAAGTGGGTCTATAGGCAATTGACTCATAGGATGTCCTAACTTTGTCACACATGGCCTTTCCCTCTTCGCTGTATTTTAAAAAAATAAATAATGACACTGTGTGATATGTCATGTGATGATGTTTATCTGAGGATTTATTTTCCAAAATTTAAGACCTGCCAAGGACCAGATAATTTTTTTATTATGTCCTAGTACAGAAAACCATGAAATTCAATAGGGTGTCCTAACTTTTTCACATGACTGTACATGAAGTATTTCCTGTATTTGGCCCAAGTGTTCCAAGTGAGGGTGATGACCGCAAGTGTGTTGAATTTTACAATGCCCCTTAGCTGTTATAAATTCACTGTAAACCATGACTTCTTGGGGCTTATTGCTTTATTTGATTATCCAAAAGGACACATTTAGAACATAGTGTTGTAAACACTAAAATGTATTTACACATTTATACATAACACCAAGTTTTTTCCACTTCTCTGAAATTTCCTTTTAAAAGTCTTTGACGACATGTTGTATTGTCCATTTTTGTCCTGTGCAAGTTTGCAAAATGAGACGATAGTAAGAATCCTCTCCTTGGCCGATCTCAAGACATCGATTTGTGTTTTTGTTTCTTATTGCATTTCCCTAAAAATAAAACCGAAACCAGAAAATTAATTTTTACTGATTGTAACAATACTAAAAATATATATGACAATACAGAATAGCCACACATTTAGTAACATATTGTAAGGAGTGAAATTATCTCCTCATGGAATTAGAATACAGGACGAACAGATGGCATGCAACAAAACAATAAAACTAATCTGGAGAAGAGATCGTCAAAGAGAGCAAACAACCCCACCCTGACCTACCCCCTTCTCTTATTTGAATTCCCTGCCTCTCACTCTCACACCTCTCTCCCTAAAAGCTTTTGCTGAAAGTCACTAAGAAGATCCACGTTATATCTTGTGAATATATTGTTTTTCCCCTTCATGTTTGGTATCATTCTAAAGTTCTCTGTGCGATTGGTAAAAGGGCCTCAATTTCATAGCAGTCACATATACTATGAGAAAGATTGAAAACTTCCATAGAATTGGGTTTGCTGCTAAGGTGTGTGTTTTCCCCTTAGGGGCAGATAAGAACCTCCAACCAGGTGCGACCCTGGCCCGCGAGATCTCCTGACAAACCAAAAGGTCTTTGTGTTTTTACAACTGATTGGAAGATTTGTTTGTTCTGGTCTGGTATATAAGGCAAGTGACAAAACACTACTTTGGGACTCTGTAGCCAGAAAACCCCCCACTGTGTATGCAAGAGTCTCTGGAGCGAAACCTCCGGGTCTCTCTCATGCTGCAGTGTTTCTCTCTGATAGTCAGGTATGCATCTCTCACTTTTGTGATCCATCTTTGAGTGAATGATGTTATATATTTATCTAAATTGAAATTAAATTGGATTCTCATAGTTTAATTGTGTAATTGGCATGATACAATTTTACCTGACACATAAAAATGTTATATTTGACTTATTCTGCAATTTCTCAGAATCATTATTTCTAGTAGATTAAATTGCAGTGTGGTATTTCCGTAATTCTGCATCCAGTGACAGTCAGAAATCGGAAGCCCTAATGGTGTTCCCCATGGTCCATCCATTGGTACTTCGGTATGATCTGTCCTGGACGCAGAATTACGGGTATAGGGGTAGGTCAGGGTGGGGTTGTTTGCTCTATTTGAAGATCTCTTCTCCAGATTAGTTTTATTGTTTTGTTGCATGCCATCTGTTCATCCTGTATTTTAATTCCATGAGGAGATAATTTTACTCCTTACAATATCAATAAAATACACAGCAGAACCCAACCTGAGAAAAGTCCCAGTATATACTCAATCCTTTCTCCTCTGCATTTTTGCAGTCATGTAACGCCGGTGTATTTCCACTGCCAGGATCCATTAGACAACGGTTTGAGTTATATGTGTGAGATTTGATGCCTCCAATGTACATGTAGATCTCTCCTTTACGATTATAATAACAGTGCTGTAAGAGATAGTCAAATGAAGAGTTCTTTTTGGACATAGCTATGGGGAGCAAAAGATTACACTTAGATACGGTACCTGAGGGTCATAGTAATGACATTCATACAGAATAGGTACACTTCCAGGAACAGGTCCTTGATCAATGCAGTATCTTCCTGAATGTCATTCTTCAGCTGTCATGAGAAAAAAAACAATGGCAGTTTAGGGATGACTAGTTTACATGTACCAGCTGTACACAACTATACACTTTATTCATCTCAACTTTGGAGGGGAACTGTGTCAAAAGACTTTGAGCAACTATGACTATATATTGTTGCTTACCGCACGATAACCCATTATGTCTTTCCAGCTGTCTAGGAGAGGATACACATTTTCCAGATACCATTTAAAGGGTTTACAATTGAGTTTCTCTCGTAACTGTTTTCTTTCAGTCACATCACCAATATCAATCCCATGATCCTAGAGAGAAAAAAAATCAGGTCCAGGCTGATATGAGAATCAGTAAAATTAATAGCTATAAACAAGAATGGTAATATGCAGTTTTTCTTCCTCTTACCTTTAGAGGGAGATTCCAGGCAATCTTCACATTTGATTTATATTCATCCATCCAGATTTCAGCCACTCTCAGGGCGTTTCGAATCATAGCTTTGCTGAGATCTGGTGAATATGGCTTGTATGCTCTTTCAATGTGTGCGCAATCCTTGAACATGGCACCACTTCAATACTCCCACCGCAGAGCCAGACCTGATATAAATATATATGTCAAAGTACTTTTTACATATTATATGCATTCTTTTGGCACATTGATATGCAGTAATGACTTACATGTATTGCAAGTTCAACATTTTCACCCCCATACATTTTCATTCCTTCGTCCAAAACTCCAATTTCTCCCAGGAACTGACGATCAGCAACAAAAATACCCATAATTGAGGGACTCCTAACAATGCAGAAAAATTAAACTACATATACATTCTACTTCAAACAAATCATAAACTGCAAACTGTAGCTTATACATATATCCAATAAAGTATGGTAATAGTTTACATATTATGCGGCAGTAACTTTTGTTTCCACCCTGATAACAAATGACTCATAAGTGAGTTAAACTGTTGAGGAATTAAATAAACATCTCATTTTAAAAATCATTTAAAAAAAATCATTTAAAAAAAAAAAAGTAAAAACAAAACAAAAAACACTGGTTCACTTAGGAATAAAATAAGCAATTAATTGTTCACTTAAAGGCACAATATGTACATTTTTTTAAATTAAAATATCCCAAAACCATCAGAACAGTGTTATATATTTTCTGACTTGAGTACTTACATTATCCCAAATTTTTCCAAGCATGTTTAAATCCAGAGAATTAGCGTTTTAACTAATGTCCTGTTCTTTGTCATTGTCATTGACCCCATACACCCTCAATTTTGGGTTTTATTTTGTAGAAAACATTGAAACACCAAAGAGGGTTTAATAGAATTTAGAGTAGACGTCACAGTTATATCACTTGAAGCTGCATGCGCATAGTGGTTGCAGAACAAAACTGGTAAACAAGAGGAAGTAAACGAGTAAAATACGCACCGCCATGTACGTTTTGTGACATATTCGATATATCTACTGAGTGGCGCTCAAACAGATAAATGTACATATGGTTTTGTATGTTTCACCGCAGTTCTGACTTGAAAAGTTACATACTGTGCCTTTAAATGATTCGCTCAAAAACAAGATTTATTGAGGAATGAAATAAGCACAAAATATGCATGGTTCATTTAACTAATTCATTCAGAAAACAGAATCATTCAGGAACCAAATAATCAACCGTCTTTATAAATGTTGCATCATTCACTCATTCGCTCAATCGATTCCTTCAAATTAAATCAATATAATAAACTGTATTATTTAGAAACTGAATAAGCATTTATTGACAGAATTGTTTTGGGATTTGTCAAGGTTGATCGTGAGGTGATTAAAAATAGTGAAAATGTACACCACTTACTTCCCTGGTTCGGATGGGTCGTTGATTTTGTACCATTCTGGCCGGAAGGACTCATACATGCACCAAAGGTTCCAGTCAAACCCATGAGCATAAGCAATATACTCAGTAACCTCCAGTGTGTCAAAAAGCACTTTGTCGAACACTGGTGACAGCACTACTGTCCTGTCTGCTTTGATTCGTGCAAGTAGTGGCTCTGCCCTAGAACAATACAGCAGTCAAATGTATATTTGGGAAAGATATTAAATCCTTCTTATTATCATTCTCAGACTGTGGTAGTGTTTACCATTCCTTATGAACTTCAATGTGTGCATCCAGAATGGCTACCACCTGACCTGTGGCCGCTTCCCAGCCTGAGACTCTTGCCTTGGCAAGGCCCATCTGCTGTTTGTGTCTCACTTTCTTGATCAAGCCAGGTTTGTCTTTATTAATCAGATAAATGTATTTATCTAGAGCCAAATGCAGATCCTCTGTCAAGAAATAAACAAATATAATAAACTGTTATATTAAAGAGCTCTCAAATACAGTAAGTATCAAATATTTAAGATAAAACTAACCAATCGAGCTGTGGTCGTCTACCAGGATGATCTCCTTTAGCAGATGAGCAGGAGTTTTGTCAATTATGCTGCAGATTGCCCTTTTAATGACTGACAGAGCCTCGTTAAAATAGATCAGAATCACACTAATGGTTGGCAGGTCCTTCCGGTAGATCTTCACAGTACATCTGCATGTACAGTATGTATCAGAAAATATATATATAACTAGAAAACAGTTGTAAAGCAGTTACCTGATGTGTCGAGTATCAGGGATTGTTCTGTTCAATGGTAATCTGTTACTGAGGAACACATTGTATCCGAACTTCTGAAACTGCTTCTCTGCTTCCATCTGTTCCTCTTTTGTGAGTTCATCTCCCCATGAACTGAAAAGAGGCGATTCTGGATACAACTTCTTAACCTTAATTGTCTTTTTTTCAATAATTTTATGTTCCACAACAGCCTCTTTGACTTTTTGATTTTTGACCTCTATAAATTTAGCTGAAAATGAAAGTATATAAGTATTAATCTAATGAAAAACTATTAATAATGTTCTCAAAATGTATGTAATAAGCACAAACTCACCTATTTTATTAACTTGATTTTCAATTATCTCCAGTCTTCTGAGAACCTCCAGATCTTCTCGCCTTTGTAACCTGTTGTCATTACTCCTCTCCTGACTGGTAAATGACATGGACATGAGACTGTAAACTACAACACCAATACCTAACACACACATGACTCTTGCAGCAATCTTCATTTTTAAAATGTGGCCAAGATGTACGAACGCCTGTACATAAGGTTGACAAGTCAACAAAGGTGTACATTGATTTCGCAACAAACCTCTGACTTGAGATATGGGAGTGGTTAAAATGTTGCTGATTTTTTAGCAATAAAGGGCCATACAGGCCGTAATTCCTTCTAGTGCTCTCACACACTCACAGTTTGTATTTATATATATATATTTATACTCTCACACACTCACATTCAGACCTTGTCTGGGTTTCTACCAATCTCAAGATCTGTTGAGGATTCAAGAAATATAGCAGCAGTAAATACATCGATACAGCATTTTGGTAGGGAAAATTTCTCATTTGGTATCCCTAAGAATGAACTGCTAAGGGGTAAGCTGTATGTATGCAACAATTTCAGATGACAACCTAAAAAGAGTTGAATTCTTCAGTCTAAGACACATGCAGGTGAATGTTATATGCGTGGGAGCTTGAGGTCATGTAGGTTATAAATTCAAAGGTGGCGTGTTAGAGTCTGCAGGAAGTCGACCTTATTGGACGCTATAAGATACGTTGGTGGATTTACTGTGTTGCAACTCCAAATCAATTATGGTGAGCACATTCCCAACAGAGCAACTTAGGGTAAATGTAACACAGATTTAATGGACCTTTATAAAGCAGGTGCTTCGAATATTATTATTATTATTGTTAATAACTGATAATAATTGTGGAATGGGGGGTTGTTTCAGCTTCTGAAAAGGGGCATAGCAGGAAAGGTTTGAGAGCCACTGACGTCCTTTATTATACTGTATATATAAAGTGGTGTGAAAAAGTGTTGGCCCCCTTTCTGATTTTTTTTTGTTTGTTTTTTGCATGTTTGTCACACTTTAATGTTTAAGATCATCACACAAATTTAAATATTAATCAAAGATAACACAAGTAAACACAACATGCAGTTTTTGAATGAAGTTTTCAAGCATGAACCGCCTTTTTAAGGTCATGCCACAGCATCTTAATAGGATTCAGGTCAGGACTTTGACTTGCCCATTTTGGTTTTTCTTCTGCCATTCAAAGGTGGATTTGCTGGTGTGTTTTGGATCATTGTCCTGCTGCAGAACCCATGTTTGCTTCAGCTTGAGGTCACAAACAGATGGCCAGACATTGTATTTCAGGATTTTTTGGTAAACAGCAGAATTCATTTCGGCGCCGATAGCCTTGTGGGCAGCGCGTCGACATACAGCGCCGTTGCGCTCCGGGCGTCCCGTGTTCGAATCCCAACTTGAGGACCTTTCCCGATCCCACCCCCCATCTCTCTCCCACTTCGTTCATAATAAAGGCAAAAATGCCAAAAAATAAATCTTTAAAAAAAAAAAGACAGCAGAATTCATGGTTCCATTTATCACAGCAAGTCTTCCAGGTCCAGAAGCAGCAAAACAGCCCCAGATTATCACACTACCACCACCATATTTTACTGTTGGTATGATGTTCTTTTTATGAAATGCTGTGTTACTTTTACCCCAGATGTAATGGGACACACACCTTCCAAAAAGTTCAAGTCTTGGGGATCATCAAGATGTTTTCCAGCAAAACTGAGATGAGCCTTTATGTTCTTTTTGCTCAGCAGTGGTTTTCGTCTTGGAACTCATTTTTGCCCAGTCTCTTTCTTATGGTGTAGTCATGAACACTGACATGAAAACTGACCTTAACTGAGGCCAGAGAGGCCTGCAGTTTTTTAGATGTTGTTGTGGGGTCTTTTGTGACCTCTTTGATGAGTCGTCGCTGCGCCCTTGGGGTAATTTTAGTCGTCCGGCCACTCCTGGGAAGGTTCACGACACGTCATCAATTGGCCATATTGGCGGCACTGAGCGTAAACAATGCCACTAAACCGAATGAAACTCGCGTATTTTGCTGATTATTGCTGTTGAAAATGTTTTGGGCTGTACTAATCGGTTGAACCGGGAAAAACATTTGGAATACTATAGACTGCCAAAAGTTATAATAAATCAAGGAGAAGAATGCAAAAAAAAAAAAAAAAATGTCTGAGGAACAAATATGTTTGTCGTTGGCTAAACTGAAGCAGCAATCTTGACAACATTCGTTCTTATAATTTCCAGTCAGGTAGGTGAAATTGGGCAAATATCTTAATTAATACTGCTTGTACGTATCTTTACCGACTATTAATTTTAGTTTGTCATCCCTTTCCTGCTTACTAAGTCCTTCTCTATATGATTTAGCAGCATCCACACGTTTTTTTTTTTCGTGGTTTAGACAGCATAAATTAGCAGAACAACTTATTCAGTAGTAGCCTACATTTACCATGCAAACCATGCTATTGTTTACATCCGAGTAGTATGGTCAGTATGGCCGTGTATCCAGGTAAGTTGTTCTGGCTCTGCCTGTTTTAGCATTTTTGCTCCTCCTGCTGGTCATTTTGTATTCTTATACCGCTTGAATTTATGTTATTCAGTTTCCGGGTTCAGAAGAATAGCATGCACAGCACATGGTAGCGCATTTTTATGTTGATGCATCATTCCAACTTATTAACAGCACTTAACGAAGCACTACATGTAAGTAAATTTTGATTATCGTTGATTTATGTTATTCTGTATGTTTATCAAGGACTACATGTGGAAATAGTAATTTTCATAATACGTGATTGTAAACGTAATTCTGTATTATAATATATTTGAACTGCTTAAGCATTTTTACTCTGTAAACATGTTGCATGTTGGATAAAATTGGACTCAACATTTGTAATGTAACAGTTTATTTATACAATCTTTTTGTTTTATTTTACAGTTTTACACATTTTACTCAGTAAATCATCTGAACTACGACTTCCTGGTGTCAAATCCGTTTATTGAGTAGAAGTGTTTAGCTTGCTGGATCCGAAGCCAGTACATAACTGACCAAACTGTGACGTAAGTGCAAACCCTCTATAAGGACATGAAAACAGAAAATGTTGCCCAACAATGAACTACAATATCCCTTTAAAGATTATTGATTAAACTTGTTTCATTGCTCAGACTTTGTCTGTCCAGCACAACTCCAAAAAGAAAAACATTGCCCTATGACATTAAAAACCTTTAAATGGAGACATTCTCTTATCTCTTACTTATCTCTGAAGACAATCCCTTGAAACCACACAACTATAAGATTCAACTATGGAAAAATTATATAAAATATAAAATGACTGATCAATGATTGAATCAACAAAATGAGTATATAAATGGTTAAATGATTAAATGATTACAAAGAATCCTTAGATCCTTCAATAAGGATTTAAGGAGGATTAATAAAGGCCTTCTGAAGTGAATTGATGCATTTGTGTAAGAAAAATATCCATATTTAAACCTTAATCTCTAATTTCTGATATCTGTTGCACAGGCGTTCATGAAAGTGTGGTGTTGATTCACTTTAAAAGACCTTTATTAACCAGGATATTTTTTATATGTATTATTCTGATTGTATTTGTCTGAAAGAAGAAAGTCATATAGACCTAGCATGGCTTGAGGGTGAGTAAACCTTGGTATAATTTTCATTTTTGGGTGAACTATCCCTATAGAGGCATGTTGAGGGAGATTGTGACATCACAATTACCTTGATTTCAAATCGAGGCATTTGAGACAAGTAGAAAAGAATAGTCTAATTCACATTTTAAGAACAAGAACATTTTGATTCTCTACATTTACTTTCTTTACAGTGTTTACTTCTTTTAAAAGTCTTTGACAACATGTTGTATTGTCCAGTTTTGTCCTGTGCAAGTTTGCAAAATAAGATGATAGTCAGAATTCTCTCCTTGGCTGATCTCAAGACATCGGTTTGTCTTTCTGTTTCTTATTGCATTTCCCTAAAATTACAACATGTAATTGGAAATTAATTTTCACAGATGATCTCAATGCTCAAATTATAATTGTAATCAGGACCCTACCTGAGAAAAGTCCCAGTATATACTCAATCCTTTTTCCTTGGCATTTCTACAGTCATGTAACGCCGGTGTATTTCCACTACCAGGATCCGTTAGACAACGGTTAGAGTTATACGTGTGAGATTTGATGCCTCCAATGTAGATCTCTCCTTTACGATTGTAATAACAATGCTGTAAGATAGAGTCAAATGAAAAGTGCTTCTTGGATGTGGTTACTCAAAGCAAAGGTTTAAACTGAAATACAGTACCTGAGGGTCATAGCAGTGACACCCGTACAGAATAGGTACACTTCCAGGAACAGGTCCTTGATCAATACAGACGTTTTCTTTAAGATCATTTTTCAGCTGTCATGAGAATACAACAGCAGCAGAGATAACTAGTTAAGATGGACCAACTATCTAGTAAACTTTATTAATCCTCTCTTTGGAGTGAAGTTTTGTATGTCAGAAGACTTTGAGCATCTTTGTTTCTTACCGCACCATAACCAATTATGTCTTTCCAGCTGTCTAGGAGAGGATACACATTTTCCAGATACCATTTAAAGGGCTTACATTTGAGTTTCTCTCGTAACTGTTTTCTTTCAGTCACATCACCAATATCAATCCCATGATCCTAGAAAAAAGAACAGTTCCAGGGTGATATGAGAATCAATGAAATTATTAGCTATAAAAAACAAAACTGTTAATATTCAACTTATCTTCAGCTAACCTTAAAACAACATTTACTATTTCACCTACCTTTATAGGGAGATTCCAGGCAATCTTCACATTTGACTTATACTCATCCATCCAGATTTCAGCCACTCTCAGGGCGTTTCGAATCATGGGTTTGCTGAGATCTGGTGAGTATGGCTTATGTGCTCTTTCAATGTGTGCGATCTTTGAACACGGCACCACTTCAATACTCCCACCGCAGAGCCAGACCTGATATATTAATTAAATATCAGATTTTGACAAAATTTTATTTTTTTTATTGTATTGTATGCTAAATTTTGGAGCCACAATGTGCAACTTACACGTATTCCCAATTCAACATTTTCACCCCCATAAATTGTCATTCCTTCGTCCAAAACTCCAATTTCTCCCAGGAATTGACGATCAGCGACAAAAATACCCATGACAGAGGGACTCCTAACAATGTGAAAAAAATGTATATATTGTACTTAAATCGAATCATAACCCGCAAAGTAACTGTAAACTTAATTAATCAAATTAAGTATGGCAATATTTTACATCTTCTGCATTATACAACAGTTAGTTCTATTCCTGACACATGACTGTCATTATGAGTGAGTTAATGTTGCATTGTTCACTCAACCAATTTTTCAAAAATACTGATTTATTTAGGAACAAAATAACCATATTTAAATTCAACAATCAGGCATAACATTATGACCACCTTCCTAATATTGTGTTGGTTCCCCTGCCAAAACAGCCCTGACCCATCGAGGCATGGACTTGACTAAACCCCTGAAGGTGTGCTGTGGTATCTGGGACTAAGATTTTAGCTGCAGATCCTTTAAGTCATGTAAATTGTGAGGTGGGGCCTCCATGGATTGGACTTGTTTGTTCAGCACATCCCAGAGATGCTCAATTGGATTGAGATCAGGGGAATCAAATAGCTTTTTAGTAGCGAAGCTCTTTTATTAATCAAGTAGTGCAGTAGCATCCACACAAGCTACCTTTTCCCAATCATTTCTGAAACTCAAACACAATTCAGAAATCGCACGTTATTGTTTATTTAGTACTGACCTGAGTAAGATATTTCACATAAAAAATGTTTACATATAGTCCACAAGAGAAAATAATAGTTTGATTTATAAAAATGACCGTTCAAAAGTTTACATACACTTGATTTTAATACTGTGTTGTTACCTGAATGATCCACAGCTGTTTAGTGTTAGTGGTTTGAGCTGCGTTGAGTTACATACATCATACGCATTCAGATAACAAAACACACACTCCCGACACCTTTTGTCATTTGTTATGTTTGTTTTTGTGACCACATTGGATTGGAACAGTTGTTAAATTAATAGTTGCACAATTATGCCTGCCTGTCTGTTTGAATGACAGTTTTATTGATCACTGAGACAACATTGACTTGAAGTTGGTTCAATATAAAAATAACATATAAAACAAAAAACTTAGATGTAGTAAACTACTTTTGCCATGTTGCTGTAGCTTAGCTCACTACATTTCCAAGCTTCATTTAATGTAGAGTAACGGCTGTCTTACCTCACCACATTTTAAGTAGCTTGCCCAACACTGCATTCCTGAACCATTTTTGCTTTGTGGCAGGGTGCGTTATCCTGCTGAAACAGGCCACAGCCACCAGAGAATACCATTTACATGAAAAAGTGTGCATGGTCTGCAACAATGCTAGGTGGTACGTGTCAAAGTAACATCCACATGGATGGCAAGTCCCAAGGTTTCCCAGCTGAACATTGCCCAAAGCATCAAGTCGTCTCCGCTGGCTTGCCTTTTTCCCATAGTGAATCCTGGTGCCATCCATTTGATGTAAAAGAAAACATGATTCATCAGACCAGGCCACTCTGTGGTCCAGTTCTGATGCTCATGTGCCCACTGTTGGCGTTTTCGGGTGGTGGACAGGGGTCAGCATGGGCACCCTGACTGGTCTGAGACTATGAAGCCCTATACATAACAAACTGCGAAGCACTGTGTATTCTGACACCTTTCCATTAGAACCAGCATTAACTTGAATTACAGTAGCTTGTCCGTTAGATCGGACCATACAAGCCAGTTATCACTCCCCACGTGCATCAATGAGCCCTGGCCGCCCATGACCCTGTTGCCGGTTCACCACTGTTCCTTCCTTGGACCACTTTTGATAGATACTGACCTCTGCAGATTGGAACCACCCCACAAGAGCTGCGGTTTTGGAGACGCTCAGACCCAGTCAAACACTCTCAAATCCTTACGCTTGTCCATTTTTCCATTTTTTGTTCACTTTCTGCCAAATATATCCCACCCATTAACAGGTCCCTTGATGACAAGATAATCAGTGTTATTCGCTTTACCTGTCAGTGGTCATAATGTTAAGTCTGAAACTTTTTGTTCAAAAACACTGATTAATTTATTAGCACCATTGTGTTACTGGAGACTCGTTTAAATTTCTGTCACAGCTTCCCTGTTTTGTATGTGTACTTTTAAGTTGCTTTCTGTCTAGTGTGTCTTTGTAGTCAGTTTGTAGTTATGTCGCCTATGCGCCTCTCCCAAGTCTGGTGATCCCAGAGGTCTGAAGTCTGGGGGTCCTGGAAGTCCTACTGCCGTCGCCTTGTGTTTTTGGGCTGAACACACTTCTTCTGCTCCTCCCAAGGTGATGGCATCTGCTCCAGCTCTCCCTAAACTCTCTGTCTGCTCTGAAATGGACAAGGAGGTCATCTCTGAATCCTCGGCATGTCCTGTCATGGCCAAGGAGGCCAACTTTGAACTCCATGAGCTCCCTGTCATTGCCATTGAGGCCATCAATAAAAACTCTGTGCTCTCTGATTCAGTTCTGCACTGGTGGTCTCCAGCTCTACTGCGCCAACCTTGTTCTCCAGCCCCATCAACTCCACTGTGGCTTTCTGCTCCACTCTGGTCTCTGGCTCCACTTTTGTGGTCTTCTGCACTTTCTGCTCTGAGGCGGTCTTTAGTTCCACGTGCTCTGCCTTTGTGTTTTCAAGCTCGTTCTTCTCTGCTGTACTGGTCATCAGTTTCTCCTGCTCTATTGTGGTGGTCTCCAGCCCTGATCGCTCCAACCTAGTGGCCCTCTGCTCTACCAGCTCTACCTTGGCTTCCTGCTCCACTGGTTCTGCTCTGGTCTCCAACTCCTCCAGCTCTGCTCTGGCCCTCTTCTATGCTGGCTTCGCCCTGCTTTGAACTCCCAGCTCTGCCTTGGTTTTCTGGCCTCACCCAAGGCTGCCGTATCCACCTTATTCATTTTTGTTCTTGGATTCTTGTTTATCTATTAAAGTATTGCATTTGGATCCGACACTTCCTCATATTTGAGCTTGCTTTGTGACAGGTGCACTATGCAGAAATTTTTATTTTCTCTTTGTGTCACATTCCGGGGGCATTTAAAATAAAGGATTTAAAGTGAAGTTTAAATAGATGAAAAAGTTACACCACTTACTTCCCTGGTTCTGTTGGGTCGTTGTTTTTGTACCATTCTGGCCGGAAGGACTCATACATGCACCAAAGGTTCCAGTCGAATGCATGAGCGGCAGAATAATACTTCTTAACCTCGAGTGTGTCAAAAAGCACATTGTCAAATACTGGTGACAGCACTACTGTCCTGTCTGCTTTGATTCGTGCAAGTAGTGGTTCTGCCCTAGAACAATACAGCAGTCAAATTTAGTGTATATTTAGGAAAGATATTAAGTCTCTCTTAATATTATAGTCAGACTGTGGTAGTGCTTACCATTGCTTATGAACTTCAATGTGTGCATCCAGAACGGCTACCACCTGACCTGTGGCTGCTTCCCAGCCTGAGACTCTTGCCTTGGCAAGGCCCATCTGCTGTTTGTGTCTCACTTTCTTGATTAAGCCAGGTTTGTCTTTATTAATTAAATCAATATATTCATATAAAGCCAAATGCAGATCCTCTGTCAAGAAAAACAAAAATAGTATAAAGTGTTATAATATTTAATTGTCACTGTTTAAACATTTTTTTACAGTGTTTTTCTATTTCTTAATTAAGTTTACTTTTCTTTATAAACCTCAGATTTGTGTTTTACACATAATAAAAAACTATTCAGAAAAAAAGGTAAAACCAACCATTCGAGCTGTGGTCGTCTACCAGGATGATCTCCTTTAGCAGATGAGCAGGAGTTTTGTCAATGATGCTGAAGATTGCTCTTTTAATGACTGACAGAGCCTCGTTAAAATAGATCAAAACCACACTAATTGTTGGCAGGTCCTTAGGGTAGATCTTTGCAGCACACCTGCACACACATATGCACACACTGTTTTTTTTCCCCTTACCCTAACTCTACCCCTCACACAAAACATTGTGCTATTTTAGGTTTCTATTCAGTTCTGTATGATTTATAAGATAGGAGTTTCCTCATAGGGACCTAAAACATGTCTCCACAAAGACAAAATTCACTATTCACTATATTACTGATTACATATGATCACAATATAATTAGTAAACATTTTTAACAAAAACAGAAAAAGCTTTTTCTTTCATTATTTGAATTATAGAGACATTCTAACTGCATTCTAATAGGCTTTATCATGCAAGAAATGATTTGGACTCTCAAGTCAATAACATATGACAGCCAGCATGAATCAAATTTGTCATTTACAAAATGTTCCTGGATCAACATCCTTGTTGATCCTGGAACAACATTCCAATCAAACAATCAGAATTGAGGGTCATTTTCACATTTTACTGCACTGTTATTTTCTTTTATGGATGGAATTATTTTATGATTTTATTGTCTTCACTGTATACACTGCGCAGAGAAAATCAACCTTATAGTGCATGATATTGTAGGGTAGTCCATCCATTTGAAGCAATGTTAGTTTTTTTCAAGCCACTTTATCATTTACAACCTGATATATTTTGATAGGGCAGGGCAGGGTTGTGCTACACTCAACAATTACAAAAAACCAGTGGGTAAATATTTGGTGTCGATGTTATTTCAAGGAGTAGTTCACTTTCAGAACTATTCCAGATAATGTACTCACCCCCTTGTCATCCAAGATGTTCATGTCTTTCTTTTTTCAGTCGTAAAGACTGAACAAAACAGTTTAGGATTTCTCTCCATATAATGGACCAAAATGCAGTTTAAATGCAGCTTCAAAGGGCTCTAAATGATCCCAGCTGAGGAAGATATGATTTAGTTATTTTCTAAAAACATTTACAATTTATATACTTTTTAATCTCTACACAGAGTATACACAGAGCTAGAGAAGATGAGCATTTGAGGTTAAAAAGTATATAAATTGTATTTTTTTAAATAACTGATCGTTTTGCTATAAGACCCTTCTTTCCTCGGCTGGGATCGTTTAGAGCCCTTTGAAGCTGCATTTTGGAAGTTCAAACTCGGGGGCACCATAGAAGTCCACTTTATGGAGAAAAATCCTGAAACGTTTTCCTCAAAAAACATAATTTCCTTACGACTTGCATTTCCTTACATCTTGGATTATCTATACATTTTTGTTCTGAAAGTGAACTACTCCTTTAATGAAGAAGTGTTGCCATTGCAACGATTCTTAAAAAAAGGTGTAACTATATTTTGTTGAATCTGTGCCATCATGTTTGTTGGAGCTTCATCAAAAGGGTAAGAACTGAAAACAGTATAGTTCTTTGTTTTGTAAATTTTGTGGTTGCGATAATGCAGAATTGTGTTGCCTGTGGTTAGGCTGTGGGCACCCAATAATTAATGACTGTGCTAATATTAGTACCGAAACTGTTATTTGCATTGTGTTTCGTAATAAACACAGCTGCTGGTCTAAACCTAAGAAAACTAATTGAGCTTTAGTAAACACATTTAAACAAGATTTTGTCCCACATGAGAAAATCGTAATGAAGTTAAATTGAACATTCTGGATTACATTTATTTCACCTAAACTAACTAAATTGTGTTGACCTGACTAAACATTTATTTTGAATAAATTAAATGAAAATGTTTGTAAAACTTGTTTGTAAAACTTAAATGAAGTAAGGGTGTGACACTTCAAAAAAAATCAGCTTTGCCCTTTAGGGAAATATAAATTTTTTTTTAAAAAATTACATTTGAAACATTTTGTAAGGCAGTTACCTGATGTCTCGAGTATCAGGGATTGTTCTGTTCAATGGTAATCTGTTACTGAGGAACACATTGTATCCAAACTCCTTAAACAGCCTCTCTGCTTCCATCTGTTCTTCTTCTGTGAGTTCAGCTCCCCATGATTTAAAGAGATATGAATTTGGATACAACTTCTTAACCTCAGTTTTCTTTGTAAATTTATATTCCACGACAGCGTCTTTGACTTGTTGATTTTTGACCTCTATGGCTGAAAATGGAAGTATATTGAGATAATGCTACGGGATCATTTTTTTCTAAATGTATGTAATGAGCACAAACTCACCGATTTTATAAACTTGATCTTCTATTCTCTTCAGTCTCTGAAGTACCTCCGGATCTTCTCGCCTTTGTAACCTGTTTTCATTACTCCTCTCCTGACTGATAAGTGACATGTGCACGAGACTGTAAATTACAACACCAGTAACTAACACACCGACTCTTGCAGATATCTTCATTTTCAAAATGTCTTTGTGGCATTACAGGAAAAATGTTGGTTCTTTATGCCAACAAAGGAGTAGTTCACTTTGGTATGGGAGTGGTTAAAGTAATCCCTGATTAAGCATGCTTTGCAAAGCAGTGTAAAGAGAATACATTTGGCCTGGGGAGAGTAAGAACTCTCTGGAACTGACTGGATGCTCAGTTCTCAGCATGTTGGAGGTCGTGAGGACTGCCATTGGACAGTTGTGGCCTAAGAGTTACAGAGACTCAGTTCAAGAAGGAATTGTAGGTGGAGGAGTGAATAAACAGTCTGAGCTTGTTTAGTAGGCTTTGTCTCTCTAATCTCAGCATCCAGGTAGCGGTAATGACGATGGCGACACAAGATTTCAATGGCCTTTTGCTCAATAAAGAAAGGTATGAACTTCCCCACTTACTCCTATTTGTTACAATCATGCATTTAAACCCTCTCTTACAGATAAAGTTTTTAAGGAATGGCAAAGCAAAGGAATTCTCAGTGTTAAAAATCTATACATTGATAAGTCTTTTGCCTCCTTTTCCCAGCTCAGCGAGAGATTCAACCTTCCTTCTTCTCATTTTTTCAGATATCTTCAGGTCAGGCATTATGTTCGTATAAATATCTCAAATTTTGAGGTTTTCTCCTTAGAATGCAAAATGTTTGATTTGTTTTCAAATTCTCCTGATGCTAGGGGTCTAATCTCTTTATTTGTTAATGCTTTTAAAGATGAAACAAACTTTTCTTCCCTTCATTTGAAAGCTGCTTGGGAAGAAGACCTAGGCATTCAGGTTACTGAAAATGATTGGGATAAATGCCTCTTATCTGTTTATTCATGTTCTATAAATTCAAGACATCAACTTATTCAATACAAGGTACTACACAGACTTCACTATTCTAAAACTAAGCTTAGCAAATTCTATTCTTCCGTCTCCCCCATATGTGATAAATGTAAAGTTGCAGAGGGTACTCTGGCACATCTTTTCTGGTTTTGTGTAGAAATTCAGAATTTTTGGCTTGAAATATTCGAGTTCTTTGCCAAGGTCTATAACTGTGTTCTACTCCCCGACCCAATGATAGCAACTTTTGGTTGGTCAGATTTGCTTGAATCTCTTAATCCGAAGGTACGGTTACCTGTCCAATATGGCATGGTTGTAGCTAAGAAAGTTGTTCTGCTTTTGTGGAAGAAAAATGTAAGGCCTCTCTTTTCTGACTGGTTAACTGGACTTACTTCTACTTTGCACCTGGAAAGAATCAGATACACCATCTCTGGGAACTCTGAAAAATTTGACAAAATGTGGGAACCCGTTTTTTCTTTTCTGTTGAGCTACAAGGATTAGTGATGTACACAATTATTTTAGATTGGTAGCAATATTTTTTATTTATTTATAATATTCACAATTATTGTAATTACTCTTTGTTGGATATGTTAGTCTTGTATACCGCCATTCTCCTTTTTGTCTTATTTTTGTGCTTCATTTTACACATTGCACAGATGTTTGTTATGTGAAGGGTCTGTTTGTCTGTTACTGTTTGTTTTTTGTGTTTGCAAAAACCATAATAAAAAGAATATTTAAATAAAGAAAGGTATGAACTACAAATGAGGGTTATAAATATTTCTGTTCTGTAGGGGCCAGATTTACTAAACAGGGCAAATTGGAGTTGGAGTGCAGTTCCATAAAAGTGAGGATGGGAAGTAAAAATTCTGTGTGATTTACTGATAATGCACACATTAAAGAACACAGACCAAAATCTACCAACAGCAGGGCAAATTACCGCATTTTATGCATTAAATAATGAACAGAATACCAGTAATTTGACAAATGTAAATGTTAGTAAATCGCATTGCGTGATTAATTTTAAGACTCTCCTCCCATAAATTTTGCGTCTGAAAGGAAGAACCATTTTTGGTTCCACAAAGAACCATTCATTCAAAGTTACTTTAAAGAACCATTTCTTTCTTACCTTTTTTATAATCTGAAGAACCTTCTTTCGCCACAAAGAACCTTTTGTGAAACAGTAAGGTTCTTCAGATGGTAAGGTTCTTTATGGAACCATTTAGACAAAAAGGGTTCTTCTATGGCATCGTAAAGCACTTTTATTTTTAAGAATGTGCAAGCTGTTAGTAAATCTGAACCTGAATGTAGTCATTTGTAATGCTCTGAAACACATACCCGGTCAACTTAATCACATGTTGTCCAAGGCCCAAAAGCATTCTGCTAAAAAAAATCTTGCCATGAGGCTAAAAGCAGAAAACACAAGGATAATGTATATGGACCACAGAACCAGTATATTTGCCAACAATACATGGTATAGGTCAAAATGATCGATTTTTTTTAATGCCAAAAATATTTAGGATATTAAGATCATGTTCCATAGAGATATTTTGTACATTTCCTGCCATAAATATATAAATTTTCTGATTATTAATTTACATGGCTAAGAACTTCATTTGGACAACTTTAAAGGTGATTTTCTCAATATTTTGATTTCTTTGCACCCCCAGATTCCAGATTTTCAAATAGTTTCCTATCCTAACAAACCATACATCAATGGAAAGCTTATTTATTCAAATTTGAGATCCAGTCACATATGTGGCTGCCAAAGCAAAAGTAAACTTCTGTAAATTGTCTGGTTAAAGGTGTTTTGTATGATTTTTTGTCAAAATATATTCTCGTAACCCATGGCATTAAAAGCAAGAAATGAATTTCCATATTGTTTCAGACACAGGAAATCATAAATTCCGAGTATGGGACAGACAGCGTACTTGGCCACACCCCACATTACTTACTTAATTAATTACTTACTCACATATCACTTTTAGCATAGCTTAGCATAGATCATTGAATCCTATGAAACCAATAGCATCGCGTTCAGAAATGACCAACAAGTTTAGATATTTGTCCTATTTGAAACTTCACTCTTCTGCAGTTATATCGTGTACTAAGACCGGCGGAAAATGTAAAGTAGTGTTAATTTCGTCACCTATTTTTAATTTAGTCTTAGTCTTAGTCTTGTGCCAAATGTCCTTGTTAGTTTTAGTCATATTTAGTCATTCACATATCTTTTTTTGTTAGTCAAGTTTTAGTCGACTAAAAGTCTCGTCATTTTAGTCTAGTTTTAGTCAAAAGAAAACTCAAGGTATCTTAGTCAAGTTTTAGTCGACTAAAAGTCTTTTAATTTTAGTCTAGTTTTAGTCAAAAAAGAACTCAATATATTTTAGTCTAGGTTTAGTCAAAAAATTGTAGTCTTTTTTTTAAATAACACATTATTACTGAGATTATTACTGATACACATTTCAGTAAAAAAAGTGTTTCACATATCTCAAACATTGGTTAAATGTCATAATTACCTGACAAAATACACTTGTTGAATGATTTTTGTTGAATGCAAATGTTAAACGTGTCTGGTTTTCAATTTCTGATTTAGGAGACACATTCACAAATGATTAACCCTTTCAGTGGTGAGTTTAAAATATTCTAGCGGACCCCTGAGAGTGAGTTTTTTTTAAGCGACCGTTATTTTAGAACGTTCGCCCTTATTGTTTCCATGGCGACGCATCAAGCTTGTCACATGACACAACACAGACACAATAACACTCACTGTATGACAGATAGATCGCTTTTATTTCGTTTTTCCTTTTTTATCCAGAATACTCACACACTTGCTTACCATGCCATGATCTAATATTCCGATTCACAAATATGTGTGAATTAGTATGTTTCGTCGTTTAAAACCCTATATAAATGATCTGGATCGTAATCTGTAAAGTGAGATGGGCGCCGCCATGTTTGTTTGCGCTGCCGTTCAGAGAGTCCTGTCAGCCGTATTTACAGCACATATACATTCATCCGTTTCTCCCGAAATACATGCAAGTAAGTGGCTGGTGAACTAGAAGAGGAATAGAGTGAACCTTTTAGTTACTAAGCCTATATGTAAGTGATATGAATAAAACACATCGGCAAATTATATTTGAATAGATTGTTATTTGCTGCTTCCATAGACCTGTGTGTGTATTTTACAAACTCTAAATGTCTCCTTTTACTAGTACTTATGTGTATTTAAATGTCTGAAACCTTAAATAAGCGTTATGTGGTTAAAAACACTGCATAGTTGTGATTATATGACAAGCTCAGAGCTCGTCCGTCTCTGGCTCAGCGCCAGCCAGCGCGCCAAGCAGTTTGAATATTTTAAAGCCGTAACAGCTGATGAAAAAGCAGAGACGATTGTAGACGAAAATGAAGAGAGATTTTATCTTAGTTTTTATTTTATGCAAAACATGTTCGTCTCGTCTTTTTTCGTCAACAATAATGCATGTTAATTTAGTCTTAGTCAGCGTTTTTGGACAGTGGCGCAGTCTTGTCATCGTCTCGTCTTAGTCATGAAAAAAAAGGTCGTTGACGAACATATTTCGTCTCGTCTCGTCTGACGAAATTAACACTAATGTAAAGCTGCGATTTTCTAGGCCGATAAGATTAGGAACTACACTCCCATTCCGGCGTAATAGTCAAGGAAATTTGCTGTCGTAATATAGACGCAGCAGGTGCAGTAATATCACACAGCGCCTGAAATTAGTTACCAGCTAGGTAACTTCCAATGAGGAATGCTCACTGTGCATACAGTTGGTCACTTTGTGCTGCGTGAAATTACTGTGCCTGCTTTGGCCATGTTATGGCAGCAAACTTCCTTGACTATTACACCAGAATGGGAGTGTAGTTCCTAATCTTATCAGCGTAGAAAATCACATCTTTACATTTTCCGCTGGTCTTAGTACATGATATAACTGCAGAAGTGTCAAGTTTTAAATAGGACACATATAGAAACTCTCTATATTGGTCTCATAGGATTCAATGATCTATGCTAAGCTTTGCTAAAAGTGATATCGCCAGAACAGGAGAACGGCTGAATGGATTTCAAAATGGTAAAACTCAACTTATTAACTTGGGGGGAGTTGGAGAATGAGCCTATTTCCCAAAAAAGTGGAGTGTTCCTTTAAGGACTTGTCATTGTCTAGTTTTGTAATAATAGTGCGATTTTTTTTTTTTTTTTTGGCCAATTTCAAAACACCAGGTTGTGTTTGTTTCTTATGGCATGTCCTCAAAAATACAACATAAACCTAGAAACTAATTTTCACAGATTATATTAATGCTCAAGATTGCACCAACAACACCAAAAATGTTAGATCGAGTCAGGAATATTAGATCCAACTCCAGATGTTGGATCCTGTCAGGAAATATCCAGCCCAGAAGGCAGATCTGGAAGAGCAGAAAGCAGGAGACAAAGTAATGTCTGAGTAACCTAAAGAGTTTATTGAATAAACTTGTTTCATTGCTCAGACCTTGTCTGCAGCACAACTCCAAAAAGTGTTGTTATACCAAACCAAAGAAAAATGACTGCTTCACAACATTGTCCTGTGACATTACAAACCTTACCTTAACCTCTTACTCTTGAAGACAATTCCTTTGAAATTATAAGATTAAACTATGGAAAAATGATATAAAATATAAAATGACTGATCAATGATTGAATCAACAAAATGAGTATATAAATGATTAAATGATAATTATAAATGATTATATGATTAATAGATAATTATAAATAAATGAATGAATAAATGAGTATGAAAGGGAGAAAATAAAACAACACAAATGGTTGCTCTATTCGAACAACACACAGGTGAATCAATGTGTTTGTGTAAGAAAAATATCCATATCATCCACTGAAACGCCACTCTCTCGTGAATGCGTGTATGATAGTTAGCAAAAGATAGAGATTACAGTTTACAAAGTTTTAAATATATTTTAAAAGTCTTTGACAACATGTTGTATTGTCCAGTTTTGTCCTGTGCAAGTTTGCAAAATGAGACGATAGTCAGAATTCTTTCCTTGGCCGATCTCAAGACATCGCTTTGTCTTTCTGTTTCTTATTTCATTTCTCTAAAAATACGATAATTGGATTTTTTTTTTTTTTTTTTTTTTTTTTTTTACAGATTATTTAAATGTTCAAATGATACTTGTAATCATATATATGATAATACAGAATAACTACATATGCTAAGAAATGTGGTGTGAAATATTCCATGAAAATTAATAAACAATTAAAATACACAGCAGGACCCTACCTGAGAAAAGTCCCAGTATATACTCAATCCTTTCTCCTTGGCATTTCTACAGTCATGTAACGCCGGTGTATTTCCACTACCAGGATCCATTAGACAATGGTTAGAGTTATATGTGTGAGATTTAATGCCTCCAATCTAGATCTCTCCTTTACAATTGTAATAAGAATACTGTAAGACACAGTCAAATGAAGAGTGTTTCTTGGATGCAGCTACTCAAAGCAAAGGTTTACATTCAAATTCAGTACCTGAGGTTTATAGTAATGACACCCGTACAGAATAGGTACACTTCCAGGAACAGGTCCTTGATCAATACAGACTTTTTCTTTAAGGTTATTCTTCAGCTGTCATGAAAACAAAACAGCAGCAGTTCAGAGATAAATAGTTAAGATGGACCAACTATCTAGTAAACTTTAATATTCTTTTCTTTGGAGTTTTGAATGTCTGAAGACTTTAAGGATCTTTGTTTCTTACCGCACCATAACCAATTATGTCTTCCCATCTGTCTAGGTGAGGATATACATTTTCCAGATACCATTAGAAAGGCTTACATTTGAGTTTCTCTCGTAACTGTTTTCTTTCAGTCACATCACCAATATCAATCTCATGATCCTAGAAAAAAAAAAAAACAGGTCCAGGGTAATAATGAAATTATTAGCTATAAACAAGACTTTTAATATTTAGCTTATCTTGTGCTAACCTTAAAACACTGTTTACAATTTCTCTTACCTTTAAATGGAGATTCCAGGCAATATTCACATTTGATTTATACTCATCCATCCAGATTTCAGCCACTCTCAGGACATTTCGAATCAAGTGTTTGCTGAGATCTGGTGAATATGGCTTGTGTGCTCTTTCAATGTGCGTGATTTTTGAACATGGTACCACTTCAATACTCCCACCGCAGAGGCACACCTGATATGTTAATTAAATATCAGATATTGACAAAAATTTATTTATCAAGTTTTCATATGCAAAACTTTAGAGCCAGGAATTGATTATCAGTAACAAGGATACCCATGATTGAGGGACTCCTAACAATGTGGAAAATGCATATGTTCTACTACTTAAATCAAATCATTACATGCAAACTAACTGTAAACTTAATTTATCAAATCAAATATGGCAATATTTTTATCTTTATCCAAAGCCACCTTGTGGCCTTCTCTGCAGCTTCACTTGCGGATCGAATGGCCCTTTTCCTTGCCACCCCTGTAACGCCCAAGCGACTGAGGGCTTTGCACAATGAACGTCCTGCAAAGCCTCCACAGTCAACTTCTATGGGCTCATAGATGGTTCTCCAGCCTCTCTCCCTACACTCCTCCATCAGTTCCTGGTACTTAGCACGTTTCCTCTCATTGGCTTCCTCAATACGCTCTTCCCAGGGCACCATAAGTTCCAGCATGATTAGCTGTTTTGAAACCTCAGAGGTAATTATCATGTCTGGGCGGAGACTTGTTGTTACAATGTGCTGAGGAAACCTCAGTTGTTTTCCCAGGTCGACCTGCAGCTGCCAGTCCGAGGCTTTGTGGAGGAGGCCTGTTGTTAATTGTGGGCGCGCCCGGGGTTTCTCTCCAGCTTTAACGAAGGGGACTGCCTTTTTTGGAGCATGATGGTGCTTGCTGGTGCTGATGGCTGAGGCTAAGCTCTCAGACAGCTTGTACCAGGAAACGGACCCGATGAAAATCTCCCTGCAAGATGTTTGTCCAAGTAATCCTGCGCTGCAGTGTACTCTCCCACCTAGTCCACGCTCCCTGCTGCCGGAGTCCCACCGCTCTGCTCACTCGCTCTTCCTCCACACCTGCTCGAACCTCTTCCTGGAGTGAGACTGCGTGGAAGTCCCAGCCACTTCGGAAGAAAGCCACTGATCTTCCTTTCTAGGGACTCAACTGTTGTCACTGGGACTGCATAGACCAGCAGGGGCCACAAGACTCTGGGCAGAATGGAGTGCTGGTAGATCCAGGCTTTAAATCTACCAGGCAGACTGGACTTGTCAACCTTGGCAAGCCAAGCTCCAAGTTCTTCATTGGACTTCTGGATGGCAGCAGAGTCTTTCAGGCTGGAGTCAAAGAGCTTCCCTAAACTCTTGAGAGGTTGCTCCGTGATGGTTGGGATGACAGTTCCTGAGATGGAAAAATAGAACTTGTCAACCACTTTCCCCTTCTTCAGCATCATGGACCTTGACTTGGAGGGCTTAAAACTCATTCTAGCCCAAGCAATGAGTCTCTCTAGTCCTTGTAGGATCCTTGCAAATATCTTAAAGATATAAAAGATTCATAAATATTTCCCGTAAACTGCATTGGTATAATACGTCCAATATGTAAATTTCAGCATTAATAAAAAAAATACAAAAATGTACGTTTTGTGCTTCTCACTCAACAATTCCATACCTTTCATTAAAAGAGTATGCATTGAGAAGAAGAAAGTACCTGAGGTAAACAATCCTGGAAACTGGAAAATGTTTCAGAGCAGGTTATGTAAAGACAACAAGTTGCAGTCCCACAACCTATAACCATGCGGCATGTAGCTAACCCAACAGGGCATGTAGCATAACCAGCTTATTCTAAAGCTTGTCACACCCATTACACAGCATTGGTAATGATTAGAATAGTTACTGAATGTGATTTTGCGATCGCAACCCCCACACCATATGACTGATTTTGAGGGGGCCCCAATAGTAAATTTAGTGCACAGGGCCCATAATTCCTAACGACGGCCCTGTTTAGTTCCCATTTTTAATTTTGTGGTTACAAAATTAGGACTAGCTGCTTGTCTAAACCTAAGAAAACTAAATGAACTTCAGTAAATTCATTGAAACAAATTTAAAAGATTTTTTTTTACAACCGTAATAAAGGATTTTTTTCTGAGAGAGAGCGAGAGATCACATCACATATACGGTTCTTCCACTCACCTCTTTCGGTGGATTTTTCCCTGGTTTTTGTTCTCCTCTTCGAGTCAAATATGGTTTTCCAGCATCCCTCAAAGCCTTCCTTACTCTGTCCTTCCATTTGGTCATGTCGGCTCTCTCTTTTTTTGCCGAGGTTTTGCCTTTTAATGTCCGAAGCGGACATGACAGCAAGCGGCATCTCCATTCTTCTTTGTCGACATAAACGGTTTTTCCGCGTGACGCTATTTTAACATTTAAAATGCGGACTCTTGGTCGCGCGAAAATATCCCCAAACTGTTTCTGTATACAAAGTTCACACATACAATTAATGTCACATGGTTATCTCATTTTTTATTATTATTATTTTTTTTGGACTTATACGGTTGTTCGTGGCACACACTCAATTAGATCTTCCATTACTTTCAGTTTCAAAAGAACCTGTGGCTCTTCTGACCTGATAAATGACATGTTCACAAGATTGTAAATTACAACACCAGTAACTAACACAACGACTCTTGCAGCTATCCTCATTTTCAAAATGTCTTTGTGCCGTTACAAGAAAAATCCCCAGAAGGTATACAACTCGCTGGTTCTTTAAGTTGACTGTCAGCAAAGGAGTAGTTCACTTTGGTTTTTAAGGTATGGGAGTGGTTCAAGTAATCACTGATTAGGTAATTACTTATTTGGCTAGCAAGCAGCAATGATTTGCAATGCCAGTATAGACCTTTTTTTGGGGGGCAGCCGTGGCCTAATGGTTAGAGAGTCGGACTTGTAACACAAAGGTTGCGGGTTCGAGTCTCAGGTCTGGCAGGGATTGTAGGTGGGGAAGGTGAATAACCAGCACTCTCTCCACCCTCAATACCACGACTGAGGTGAGTCCCTTGAGCAAGGCACCGTTCCCCCCAACTGCTCCCCGGGCGCCGCAGCAATGGCTGCCCACTGCTCCGGGTGTGTGTTCACGGTGTGTGTGTGTGTGTGTTCACTACTGTGTGTGGGTTGGGTTAAATGCAGAGCACAAATTCCTAGTATGGGTCACCATACTTGGCCTCACTTCACCTCCTTTCTTTCTTCCCTTTCCTTTCTTTCCTGAGTAAACGATGAGCGTCGCCATTACGAATTCTAACGTCAGATTGAATGCTTTTCTGTTCCGGTCTCCATAGGAACCCATTCAAATAGCGTCCATGTGTTTTTAATGTAGCTAACATCTGCAGCTCCGTGTCATACACACTCATTAAAGTGAGGCACTGACAAATGACGGTCATTGCGACATTGCAAAGTGATGGCGCTATGGAGCTATGTGCTATTTAAAAACATTTTAATAAGTTTAACATTAGATTATCAACTATCAACTACCCTAATTTGACTAGAAACAATGGAGACCGGAAATGCAAAGCATTCTTTCGGTTAAGATTCGGACTTATTTCCGCGTTCAGGAAAAACGTCTATAAAGATGATAAAATTGGGGCTGTATGATCATATTTTCTTCTGGTAAGAACCCCAGCAGCTGCATTTTGTTTATTTAGGATCCAGGACAACAATCTATAGTAGTGCAGTGAAGGTATGAATGCATGAAGTAGCTTTTCTGAATCAGAAACAGAGAACATGTTCCACAGCTTGGTGATATTTTTATAAGGTGAAAGAAGACAGTTTTTGTAATGTGAAATTTGATTTCTGTTTGAGTAAGAACTCTGATTAGATGCTCAGGTCTACTCAGCATGTTGGAGGTGGTCTTAATGATTACAGAGTCTGACTTGTGACCCAACGTTTGCAGGTTTTAGTCTCAGTACTGGAAATGTAGGTGGGGGAGTGAATGTACATTGCTCTCCTCCACCCTTAAAGGAGTAGTTCACTTTCAGAACAACAATTTACAGATAATTTACTCACCCCCTTGTCATCCAAGATGTTTATGTCTTTTTTTCTTCAGTCGTCAAGAAATTATGTTTTTTGAGATAAACATTTCTGGAAATGTCTCCATATAATGGACTTAAATGGTGCCCCGATTTTTGAATCTTCAAAATGCCGTTTAAATGCAGTTTAAATGCAGCTTCAAATGGCTGTAAACGATCCTAGCCGACAAAGAAGGGTCTTGTCTACTGAAACGTTCTGTCATTTTCTTATAAAAATATATTTTTATATACCTTTTAAGCACTGAAACTCGTCCAGCACTAGGGCTTGTAGTGCGCGTTCCCGACTGTACGTACTGAAGTCGAAACGTCACTCGTGACGTATGCGAAACTACAGACCCAGTGTTTACAAAGCGAAGCGAGAAGAGAGAAGTGCAACGCAATCAAATACTCTTCAGTAACAAGGTACAACATAAAGTACAACGATGTCGGATGACTTTGAAGCTGGAGGAGCACATGAGATGGAGTTTTTCACCGTTTCCTACCTTTTTGAGCCGGAATACACCGACGATGAACTCTGTCAGAGAGAGAATACGGGAGCGGGGGCGGCGATGACACAAGCCTCGGGCAGACCGCGTTCAAACGAGATGAGATGGTGGTGCAAGTGTGGAAAATGCCAGCCATTTCCAACAGAGCAGGAATCTCAGTGCTGTCACGACTGGACCATATCTGTTCCACTGTTACAAACAATCAGCGAGTCCGGTGATGGGACTGCTCCAAGCATTCGCTGCGTTACAGAGCACAGTGGACGTAGTAACTTATGTGGATTTGAGAACGCGCACTACAAGCCCGAGTGCTGGACGAGTTTCAGTGCTTAAAAGGTATGTAAAAATATATTTTTCTAAGAAAATGACAGAACGTTTCGATTGACAAGACCCTTCTTTGTCGGCTGGGATCGTTTAAAGCCATTTGAAGCCACATTTAAACTGCATTTAAACGGCATTTTGAAGATTGAAAAATCGGGGCACCATTTAAGTCCATTATATGGAGAAATTTCCAGATATGTTTATCTCAAAAAATATAATTTCTTGACGACTGAAGAAAAAAAGACATAAATATCTTGGATGACAAGGGGGTGAGTAAATTATCTGTAAATTGTTGTTCTGAAAGTGAACTACGTCTTTAATACCACGTCTGAGGTGAATGCCCATGGTTCCTTCCTGCCCCTAAACCTTGTTTAATAGCTGACTGTTTCTGACCGATCTCAGCATCCAGTGGCCTTCTGCTCAATGGAGGAAGGTATGATGCCCAAATCCTCCAGTCCTGGAAGGCCGGGGTACTTTATGTCCTTTGTGTGGAACTACAAATGAGGGTTTTAACTACTTATGTTCTTGATGACATACTCAATGTATTATTTTGTAAAGCTCAGAAACCCCAACGTGGTTGACTTTATTACGGGTTGTCCAGGGCTCAAAAGAGTTAATCTCAAAAAATCTTGTGATGAGACTAAAAGCAGAAAACACAAGGATAATATATCTGGCTACCAAAGCCAAAGTAAACTTCTGTAAATTGTCAGAGTAAAGGTGAAGTTTGTTTGATTTTTGTCAAAATACATTCTCTTAACCCAGTGCAAAAAATGTAAAATCTTCCTCATAATTTCTTGTTTGGTTTCTAATACTAATCTAAACATCCTTAAATCAAGATGAATTTACTTGACATCCAAACATATGAAGACTTATCTTTTGAAAAACTGACTTTATACTAAAAACAAAAACAAACAATGGGGAATAAAAAACATCTTTGCTACTTATGATAACCCTAGTTCCCTGATGGAGGGAACGGAGACGTCGCTCTTGGGAGCCCTAATGTTGTAAATTTGACACAACGTCGAAGTGAACGACAGAAAGGGAATGTCCCGGTTACGTATGGTAACCCTCATTCCCTGATGGAGGGTTACAAAGCGACCCCTAGTGTCATACATTTGACACAACGTCGAAGTGAACGACAGAAAGGGAACTTCTCGGTTATGTATGGTAATCCTCGTTCCATGATGGAGGAGAGTGACCCCTAGTGTCATAAATTCGACACAGCGTCGAAGTAAATGAAATAAAGGGAACACCTTAGTGAGGTATGGTAACCCTCGTTCCCTGATGGAGGAGAGTGACCCCTAGTGTCATACATTCGACACAACGTCGAAGTGAATGACAGAAAGGGAACATTTGGTTACGTATGGTAACCCTCATTCCCTGATGGAGGAGAGCGACCCCTAGTGTCATAAATTAGACACACCGTCGAAGTAATCGACGGAAAGGAAACGTCATGATTACGTATGTAACCCTCGTTCCCTGACGGAGGAGAGCAACCCCTAGTGTCATAAATTCGACACAGCAGTAATCGAGTAGTAATCGACAGAAAGGGTATGTCTCGGTTACGTATGGTAACCCTCGTTCCCTGACGGAGAACAGCGACCCCTTGTGTCATAAATCTGACAAACGTCGAAGTAATCAACAGAAAGGGAATTCGTCGATTTTTGGGTTAATAAATCAAAAGTTGGTCTGTCACTTAATTCAAATCGCGATATGGACTAGTGTCTGTGAAAACTGAAATGCAAAAAGACCGTTTTAATATGAATGGTGGAGACGCGGTTTTTTTTTTTTTACTACGCGCATACTGAAGTACGCGTGACGCTCACGGTAATTTTTTGCATTTGCACCTCACATGAACAGATAAACTCAATCTCCAAAACTGCTGTGAGTGTCACTTTTACCGTTTCATTTAAGAAAACTAGCATCATATCATACTGTACACACAGAAACTTCACGGCAACCTGTCAAAATAAAAGTACGGTTCAACATGTAACAACAATATTAGTCTTGTATTCCTTTTGTACAGTATAATGTAGGTGTTTATATATTCCTATTTAAATAATTTACATAAAACAATATATATGATAAAAAATAAATATTACAACAAGATTAACCACTTAATTGTAGAAAAAAAATACTACAATTATTATTTAAACGTTTTAAACTGAATATAATTTTTCTTCCATGTATTGATTTTAACAGTAAACCTCTGTTTGTTTGCCAAAAATTAAAAGGGTTTATTTTTCATTTGATTAAAAATAAATAAATGTTTATGCTTTCATTTGATTATCAGAAAAATTAAAACACATAAAAAAATAAAAAAAAAGCAAAAGATTGTTCAAAATATTAAAATAGAGAGTTTTGGACTTATTTTTCACTGAAATAAATGTTTTCGTTTTTACACAAAGTAGGCTAAAGTACCGGGAAAAAAAGTAACGTTGGCTACTGGCAAATGGTTTGAAAGTGGTTGCTTAGCTATTCATTTTTTTGTGAAAATGGAGGATACTTCCCTCCCTCTCAATGTAGTGGGTCAATTTTACCAGATTATACTGTACAGATGCTGATGTGTTTTGTTTTCATAGCATCATATGTGAGTGAATATCTTTGATAGGGGACATAGTAGTGCATTTGTAGTTCTATGAGCATTTAAATATTTGTAAATCAAAATATGATGACAGTTAGGATTTGAAGTATTGAGTATATTTACTGTATATTACAGTAGTAGTATATTCTATATTTGACCATATTATAGTGATCCTGGGGTCGTGATGATGGGGCCCTTAAATATTGTTGCCCAGGGTACAACAAAGTGTTAATCTGGCCCTGCCCCTAGTGTCATACATTCGACACAACGTCAAAGTAAATGACAGAATGGGAACGTCTCGGTCTCACATATGGTAACCCTCATTCCTCGATGGAGGAGAGTGACCCCTAGTGTCATACATTCGACACAACGTCAAAGTAAATGACAGAATGGGAACGTCTCTGTCACATATGGTAACCCTCATTCCTTGATAGAGGAGAGTGACCCCTAGTGTCATACATTCGACACAACGTCAAAGTAAATGACAGAATGGGAACGTCTCGGTCACATATGGTAACCCTCATTCCTTGATGGAGGAGAGTGACCCCTAGTGTCATACATTCGACACAACGTCAAAGTAAATGACAGAATGGGAACGTCTCGGTCACATATGGTAACCCTCATTCCTTGATGGAGGAGAGTGACCCCTAGTGTCATACATTCGACACAACGTCAAAGTAAATGACAGAATGGGAACGTCTCGGTCACATATGGTAACCCTCATTCCTTGATGGAGGAGAGTGACCCCTAGTGTCATACATTCGACACAACGTCAAAGTAAATGACAGAATGGGAACGTCTCGGTCACATATGGTAACCCTCATTCCTTGATGGAGGAGAGTGACCCCTAGTGTCATACATTTGACACAACGTCAAAGTAAATGACAGAATGGGAACGTCTCGGTCACATATGGTAACCCTAGTTCCCTGATGGAGTAGAGTGACCCCTAGTGTCATACATTCAACACAACGTCAAAGTAAATGACAGAATGGTAACTTCTCGGTCACTTATGGTAACCCTCATTCCTTGATGGAGGAGAGTAACCCCTAGTGTCATACATTCGACACAACGTCAAAGTGAACGACAGAAAGGGAACTTCTCAGTTACCTATGGTAACCATCGTTCCCTGAAAGAGGAGAGCGACCCCTCATGTCATAAATTCGACACAACGTCGAAGTAAATGACAGAATGGGAACGTCTCGGTCACATATGGTAACCCTCATTACTTGATGGAGGAGAGTGACCCCTAGTGTCATACATTCGACACAACGTCAAAGTAAATGACAGAATGGGAACGTCTCGGTCTCACATATGGTAACCCTCATTCCTTGATGGAGGAGAGTGACCCCTAGTGTCATACATTTGACACAACGTCAAAGTAAATGACAGAATGGGAACGTCTCGGTCTCACATATGGTAACCCTCATTACTTGATGGAGGAGAGTGACCCCTAGTGTCATACATTCGACACAACGTCAAAGTAAATGACAGAATGGGAACGTCTCGGTCACATATGGTAACCCTCATTACTTGATGGAGGAGAGTGACCCCTAGTGTCATACATTCGACACAACGTCAAAGTAAATGACAGAATGGGAACGTCTCGGTCTCACATATGGTAACCCTCATTCCTTGATGGAGGAGAGTGACCCCTAGTGTCATACATTCGACACAACGTCGAAGTGAATGACAGAAAGTAGAGTTTGTGACGTTCGCGAACGAACCGATTCTTTTGAACGGCTCATAAACATGAACGATGGGAGCCGAGTCGCGGCTGGGGGGGAGCCGTTCTTTCTGTCGTTCTTTTTTTCCTATGCGTGTTTCACACATATGCACACAAATTAGCTCCTCCGCGAGACAGAACAGTTATATACATATATATATAGCACAAATTCCCTCTCTGACAGCAGGTGGTGCTTATGGAACAGCAGCAATACAGTGTTTCCCTGGTTACTGCTGTAAACAAAGCAGCACTTTGCCTAAATACTTTAATATGGATAATACAGTGGCAAGATGAAAAGAAAATACCACCTAAGTTTTTCTGAGTTCCCCTCAGAGACACATTCATATAAACGCCCCCCAATTAAACTTTATGGATTTTCTTTCAATATTTCACACATCGTGAACAGTGAGCTTGCTTTGCCAGTATTTTTTCCTCATTGCGTTTGTCTTCAACATCTCTGGCCTTTGTTAATGTCCTATTACAGACTTCATAATATTTCCACACAAATGACATTTTGGAAAATATCCTAAATATGAAATACATAACCGAGAATTATCAGCATAACAATAGAAATGATTATGATTTATAATAATATTACTAAGTAGCTGCACATACAGTATCTCACAAAAGTGAGTACACCCCTCACATTTCAGCAACCATTTTAGTATATCTTCTCAAGGGACAATACTATAGAAATGGAACTTGGATATATTTTTGAGTAGTCAATGTGCAGCTTGTATAGATTTAATGTCCCCTGAAAATTACCCAACATACAGCCATTATTGTCAAAATAGCTGGCCAACAAAAGTAAGTACACCCTAAGTGAACTTGTCTATAATGTCAATATATTGTGTTAGCACCACTGTTATTTGGCACTGCCTAAATCATCCTGGGCATGGAATTGACCAGAGCTTCACAGGTTGTTGCTGGGATCTTCTTCAACTCTCTGTAATGACATCACAAGCTGCTGGACATTAGACACATGGTGCTTCTCCATCTTAGGCTTGAGGATGCCCCACAGGTTCTTAATAGGGTTCAGGTCTGGAGACATACTTGGCCACTCCATCACCTTCACCTTCAGCTTCCTCAGGAAGGCAGTTGTCATTATGTTGGAAAACTGCCGTTCGGCCTAGTTTCTGGAGGGAAGGCATCATGTTCTGCTTCAGAATGTACAGTACATAATGGAATCCATGTTTCCCTCAAAGAACTGCAACTCCCCAGTACCAGCAGCTCTCATGCAGCCCCAGACCATCACCATACTTGACTGTAGACAAGACAGTTTTCTTGGTACTCCTCACCAGAGCATTGCCATACATGCTGGACACCAAGCTTGGAAAACCTCTGTATGACCCTGACCACTGAAGTGTAACTCGGATTTCAGGGTGTAACTTAACCTCTAATAGCCTTGGCTGTCTTTGTGGAGAGCAACAATTCTAATTATCAAATCCTCAGAGAGTTCATTGCCATGAGATGCCATGTTGAACATCCAGTGCTCAGTATGAGAGAATTGTACTTAAAGCACCTAATTTTAACTGCTCTAATACAAGATACACAACTTTGTATGGACCTGTCAAGCTGATAAAAACATAAACATAATGAATAGGACATGTGGCTTTGCATGGTAAACAACATACTGCTGTTATTACTTAGGATGTACTCACTTTTGTTGCCAGCTATATTGACAATAATGGTTGTATGTTGAGTTATTTTCAGAGGACAGTAAATCTATACTCCTATACAAGCTGCACATTGACTACACTAAAATACATCCAAGTTTCATTTCTAAAGTATTGTCCACATAACATGACATTCACTTTTCAACATTAGCCAACACTAGTCATGTGATTAATGCCAATTCCTAAAGAACAAGTAAATCACCTACGATTTTGCATACAAGTCTTTTTACGAGGTATAAACTCTTGCACTCTTATTTTTCACAAAACATTATACTCAAAAAAACAGGTCCCTCTCATAACTTATTTAATATGCAGCACACTCTGAATGCATCAAAATAAATAAATAAATTAAAACAAAAATGCACCAAGGCTATACGTTGAATATCTTTATTTATGTACAGAAAAAAGTGAAACTAGACAACACATGAGGACCAGCAGAGATCTGACTGGACACAGGAGCGAATGCCACTTGTTTAATAGCTGACTGTTTTGGCAGGCTTGGTCTCTCCAATCTCAGCGTCCAGGTAGCGGTAACGGCGATGGCGACGCAAGGTTTCAATGGCCTTCTGCTCAATGGAGGAAGGTATGATGCCCAAATCCTCCAGTCCTGGTAGGTCAGGATACTTCATGTCTGTTGTGTGAAACTACAAACGAGGGTTTCAACTATTTGTTATGTTCTTGACTACATACTAAGGCCTGGTTTCACAGACGGGGCTTAGCTTAAGCCAGGACTAGGCTTTAGGGTGCTTTCACACTTGGTTCGATTTCCTGGTCCGAACCAGAGTTCGATTGCTCAAACATGCTGAACTCTGACGTCAATCGAACCCGGGTGCGCACCAAAAGTGCTAGTATGAAAGCACCCTTAAATTAAGACATTTAAGCAGCTTTTATTAAAATGCCTTAGAAGAAAACGTTACAGGTGTGCATCTTGAGACAGAACAGTGGCACTGACATATTTTAGCAAGATATTTTTGGTTAGACAGCTCAAACATGCATTTTAGTCTGGGACTAGCCTTAAGCCTTGTCTGTGAAACCAGAGGAAAATGTGTAATTTTGTAATGCTCTGAAATACATACACGGTCAACTTTATCACGGGTCGTCCAGGGCTCAAAAGGGTTCATCTCAAAAAATCTTGCGATGAGGCTAAAAGCAGAAAACACAAATGTAATATATGTGGCTGCCAAAGCCAAAGGTAACTTATGTAAAAAACAAACAAAAAACTTTTACATTTAGAGACCATATTAAAGTATTATATTATATACAGTCAAACTAAAAATTATTCAGACACCAGATATAATTTTTAATATGTTTTCAATATGTTTGTTACATACCTTTCTTATCTGACATTATCAAAATGAATTTGTTCTGACAGTTTAACTCTTCAAGTTCTTGTTATATTTTAAATCCATTTTCTAAACTATAGCATATAAACTGATAATGTGAGAGATTTTGAAGGTGTCTGAATAAATGTTGGTTTGACTATAGTTCCAATTTATCCCTTACATTTTCTTTGATTGGTCTTAAAAGGGTCATTGAAACTCCTAAAATGTACCTTCATAAAACCTGCAGAAACCCTCTTTAGGTGACACTAGTAGCATACTTTACCTTTGAGATGTGAATGCAAATTGATTTTTTAGGAAATGCTTACTGATAGAGAGGGCGAGGTAAAGGGTAAGCCAAATACGGCCTGTGGGACAGCGCATATATGTACTCCACCAAGTCATGAAGTAGATAGCGGTTTGGCCTGTGGAGCAAGAAATTCATTTCCATATTTAAGACACAAGAAATCATAAATTAAAAAGTGATTTTCCAAAAAAAGACGACAATGAAAGACAAATTGAGAGAGTTCTTACCCAACTAATGCATATGTTTTCCCATTAGCATCGGGGTCTTTGATGGCATTGACGATGGCTTTGGCCACATC
>NC_133385.1:18772299-18909348 GCF_049309525.1 Garra rufa
TATATTTTTTTTTTTTTTTTTTAGATTTTAAAAAATGTAATTTATTATTGCATGGTATTATTGATATATGTTGGCTAGAATTTGCAGTCCTACAAACAAGCACAGCAAACATGAAATTTGTTAAAAATCTATTTTTAAAATCACAATCACATTGCCATTTTTAATTAGCTTTTTCCGCCCCAAATCGTGCAGCTCTATTTTCTAGTACCTGGTCTCCCACTCTCTTCCCACAAGATTGATCACTACGTTGGAGTGAGAGATCGCTCTTTTGATCGATTCCTTATCCCTTGCATCCCATTCCTGCAAAAGCATCAAAAACATTTTTAGAAAAGAAAAAATCTTTCCATTAAAAAGGTAACTCTTTCTCTGTATATAACACAAATGCTGGTGAGTCCATTTACCGTAAAGATGATCTGGCCCAGATCGCCCATAGGTCTGAGGTACATGAGATCGTACTGGTCACATCGGTGAGGAATCACAACCTGGGAGCCCATACGTCCTAGAACAAACCCGTACAATTTTACAAACCAATGAAACAGCAAAATAAGAGGGATTATACAAAATGCATGTTATTGTTTATTTAGTACTGAACTTACATCTAGAGACATTTGCATTTAGTCCACAGAAAAAATAATCTAATATAATAACTAGGGCCGGGACTCGATTAAAAATTTTAATCTAATTAATTAGAGGCTTTGTAATTAATTAATCGAAATTAATCGCATTTTAATCGCATGTAAATATTTGACCTGAGAACAGTGAGAATTAAGATTTTTACATGGATTTTTAGTATACCATTGAATAATGACTGAATACATAAGCTTAAGCAACAAAATATTGTTTATTTTTGTTCAACCAAGTCCAACAGACCAGTACAATATTGCCATTAAAAGTGTAGCAAGAGGCACGTTCTTTAACGAGTCTTTCATTCCGAGAACTCTGCTCTTGTGTTTGCTTAATTATGCATTTAAACTTTAATGACCAAACCTATCATTATAAATGTTGCTGCACATGGAATATAACGCGGATAACATTTAAAAAATAGTTTTTATCAGGTTACACACTGATTATTTATCACTCAAAGCCCTTTCTCTACCTGTCCGTTGGTCGCGTAAATCCTCCATGTTTGTAGTTTTTTAACACTTTTTATGCGTGTTTGTAGTTCTAATCGAATCCTCGTTCACGGCGCAGTGTGTTGCGGGCAATATAAGCAGTTAAGAGTGTGCATTGATCGTTAAGTAGTAGACCATCCGGGAATCTTTGGAATACTTTTTAAACATACTACGATTTGGGACATACAATACTATTTAGGACGGACGTCTTTGGCTTGTCTGAACGCTAGTTTGTGCTCCAGTATAATCGGTCCGCCGAATCTCATCTAGTGAGAAACGTTCCGCGGTGCAAAACGTATTGCGATTAAAATGCGTTAAAAAATTTTAACGCGTTATTTTTGTGTAATTAATTAATCTAAATTAACGCGTTAAAGTCCCGGCCCTAATAATAACACTTGATTCTTAATATTGTGTTGTTACCTGAATGATCCACAGCTTTTTTCTTTTTTTGTTTAGTGATAGTTGTTCATAAGTCCCTTGTTTGTCCTGAACAGTTAAACTGCCCGCTGCTCTTCAGAAAAATCCTTCAGGTCCTACAAATTCTTTGGTTTTTCAGCATTTTTTGTGTAGTTGAACCCTTTCCAACAATGACTGTATGTTTTTTAGATACATCTTTTCAGACTAAGGACAACTGAGGGACTCATATGCAACTATTACAGAAGGTTACATGTTTCCCAGAGGACAAAATAAGTTAAATTTATCCTAATCTCAAGTTCAAAAAGGCTCTTAATGCATCGTTTTTCCTTCTGGAGCATTTGAACCTTTTGTAATAGTTGCATATGAGTCCCTCAGTTGTCCTCAGTGTGAAAAGATAGATCTCAAGATCATACAGTCATTGTTGGAAAGGGTTTAAACACACAAAAATGCTGAAAAACCCAAGAATTTGTGGGACCCTCTAATTTTGGTATAATTAATATTTTGCAGATTCTACAAGGTGTATGTCAACTTTTGACTTCAATGGATGATATTTTGGCTCACCGAGTCGGTTAACAACATATCTCCCCAGGAAGCCAGTGCCTCCGAAAACTGTCGCAGCTACTCCACTGGAGGACGAGCGGCCTCCTTTTCCTTTGGGCACCACGGCATGATGGATCTTCCTGTGCTGAACCGTCACAGGACCAGCTGCCAGCAACACTGGAGAACAGGTGCCTGATGACAGAAGAAACAAACCATGTAAAAACAAAAATATATCAAGTATGTCTTAATTAAAATATTAAAATAATTTAAGTACATTGACTAAACAGTGTCTTAACCCTATAAAGCCAACTGTGTAATATCTGGTAAATGAATTTCTAAATTCGGGCCATCATTTCATTTGTCAGGCTTTGCAGGGTTAACTGTGGAAAAGGGCAGGACGACTTTCAGAATAACAATATTTAGCATAAAAATATTGCATGTTAAAGGTTGCAGAAGGTATAAAGGAAATGATAAAAGTAGCATTTTAGGTATCTTATGTGCGCTTGTGATGTCTATAAATACTCTCTAGGTATGTTTTGACAGTGTTATGCTGCACCGCACACAGCATACAATGACTGCATTACGTTGAAAATGATAAAACTAAAGTTCTACAATCAAACCGCCCATGTTTATAATTTAAAAAAATACAAAGTAGTATATTTCTAACAACTGTAATATATTGCAACTGTACTAGTGCACAAATGAGGCCTGATGTCTTTAGCCGGGGTCACAAAACACAAGACAACGACTCCGGTTAAACATCATCCAATCGCTTTATCATTCGTCCTGTTAACATTCCCAGCCATGATAGTGTTTTTTTTACAGTCACACTGTTTGTATGGTAAAGTAATCAAACTATGAACTCACCTGAAAGCTTGGGAAGGACACCCGCAGGACGGCAAATCAGGGTGACAGCCGCCATGATTCTGGCCGTCAGCACGGAGGACGGAAGCTTAGCAGGGTCAAACGCAAACCGAAAAACGCGAAAGCTGAAGTTGAGGGAATGGTACGGTAAGAAATTATAGAAAAAGTTTTTTTTTTCTTGTATAACGTTAAGTACTTCGAAGAAGCAAAAACAAAGCTAAAAATATGTTGAAAAAGAAAACTGAAAGCGTCGGTTCGGACGGTAGCCGATATAAAGGATTTTCCCCACATTTTGTACTATCATTACGAGTTGTTTACATGAGATGTAAACCTATAAAAGCGACATAAAATATGTACTAGTTGTTTTGTACTAAACCAACGCAGTATAACTGCCTTGTCTATAACACATAACTGTAATGAAGATAATTCTCCACATGTGAGAGAAAACTAAGCTAAACTAAGCAACAAGCACAAATACACAACATATTCTCCATGTTATTGCTTGTTTATCAGTTAGGGCAACTTTTCAGTTCCAAAAAGCACTATATTTTTGAAGAATATATTATAATATATTGTATATATTATAATAACTAAGTTCAGTTCCAAAAATCACTGTATATCACTATATGATATTATAATAACTAAAAGAGTCTAAATATTACATGTACCAGAATTTCTATATTGTAGTAATTAATAAAAATCCAACTGATAAACATTTAGGCCCGGTTTCACAGACAGGGTTTAGGTTAAGCCAGGATTAGGCCATTGTTCAATTAGGACATTTATGTAGTTTTTAGAAATATTCCTTAGGTAAAAACATTACTGTTGTGCATCTTGAGACAAAACAAAAAATCTGACATATTTTAAGATCAGTCAGTGCAAGTTTCTTTCAGCTGAAACAGCTCAGACTTACATTTTAGTCTAGGACTAGTCTTAAGCCTTGTCTGTGAAACCGGGGGATAAATTCCATTTTGGGCTTAATAAATCAAACTACCAGTCAAAAGTTTTTGAACAGTAAAATTGTAAATGTTTTGTAAATTCTCTTCTGCTCACCAAACCTGCATTTATTTGATCCAAAATACAGCAAAAGCAGTAATATTGTGAAATATGTTTACTATTTAAAATAACTGCTTTCTATTTAAATATATATTTAAAAATGCAATTTATTCCTTTTTATCAAAGCTAAATTTTCAGCATTATTACTCCAGTCTTCAGTGTCACTTGATCTTTCAGAAATAATTCTAATATTCTGATTTGCTTTTCAAGAAACATTTTTTTATTATTATTCAATATTTAAAACAGTTAAGTACATTTTTTACAGAATTCTTTAATAGAAAGATCCAATGACAGCATTTATCTGAAATGAAAAGCTTTTGTAACATTAAACACTATACCATTCAAAAACTTCAGTATAATGTTTTTTTAAGAAAGAAATTATAAAAATGAATACTACTTAGCAAGGATGCTTTGTATTGATCAAAAGTGATGATAAAGACATTTGTAATGTAACAAAATATTTCTATTTCAGATAAATGCTGTTCTTCTGAACTTTCTATTCATCAAAGAAACCTGAAAAAATTCTACTCAGCTGTTTTCAACATAATAATAATAATAAATGTTTTTGAGCAGCAAATCTGAGCTTTGAAATCACAGGAATACAAAAAGGTTTGACGGGTAGTGAATATTGAATAAATAAGTCAAGTCCAGACCAAGTGTTGCATTAAAAAAAATAAAAATAAAATCACATTCAGTACAGTATTACATCTTTATTGTCATAGGTATGACAGTATATTACAGACATTATTCAGGAGACAATTTAAATGATTTCATTCTAATACTGAAAGGCACTATCTAACACCCTTGATCTAAAACTTTCTTTCTAAAACCCCATAAACAAAACTGTCAAGAAAACAAAACGGGAGAGAGATAGCATGTGGTAATAAAAATCTCTTTTTCAGTTACAACAGATAAACAATATAAGAACAAGTAAAACCTTGTCTAATGTTTACAATGACTTGATGGCATCCACACAGGGTGCAATGTATTACCTTAAGAAAGCTATATACAGGAAAATATACTATTACAATCCATAAAAGGTTGTAGTTTAATTCTGTATGAGCATACAATGATCCACTAACTTTACTTTAAACGGCAACATTCTTGAGCTTCCCTCTAAATCTAGATCATAATAATCATAACCATAATCATCAACAACATTATCAGTCATCATCAATACAATCACGCAAGTATCTTGCACATTTTGATGATCTAGTGTGCTTTCCGTCAGATTTAGTCTGAGGATGTGTTTCACAAAAACGTATATGATAAATCTCTTTGGCTCAGTAATTATTGCACCGACAGCTTACTAACTCATAGAAACAATTAAAAAAAATCTGGCAAATGACAAGAAAACACATAAACACTGTTAATCCATGCAGTAATATTGCACAATGAAGCAGCTTTGCTACTCAAGTTTACCTTGAGCTCTATTAATGACATTTCTAAAAGCTTTGATGCTTTGAAAAGAAAAATGAAAAAGCACACTAGACCCAATACACATGCACACAGCATGATGCTCTGCAAAATATGCCAGTGTTACAAACAATCTCATAGTAAGAATCCTTTCAAAATACATCACAAGCACCAAAATGATACCGAATTATTAACTTTACTTAGAAATCAATAAATCGTTTTAATAGTCAAAACACAGACTACAGCTCTTTGACCACTAAACTAATTCCTTAAGACTGGAGAGTGAAGATGTGGTCACACTAGACTATAAATAGAGGTTATTTTACTTTGTGACTTATTCATTATTACAAACTCTAGTGTGACTGCAACTTTACAGACCATGATTAAGAAACTGCTAAAAAAATAAATAATTAGTTTGACTTTTTGTACTTTTTGTCATACAACAAGTCAAACGGTCTAAGCCGCACAATAGGTAAGTCCAGACCAAGCGGCTGAAGTATAAACCAAACGCTATAAAAACATTACTCGTTCATATCTTTGGGGTGTTATACAATAGGAGGGAGAAACTGAGGCTCCTGTCCTTCTGAAGAATCAGTGCTCGAGCCTGAGCCTGTCTGAGGTTTAATGATGATCTGAACGGACCGCTCTCCACTTGTGTCTGACTTGCTTTCTTTGCTCACACTTTTGCCTGAATCCTCATTGTTGTCTTCCTCGGCTGATGCTCCTATAGGACGCAGACGCTCTTCTGATGCCGTCTTGCCTCCTTTGCTTGAAGTTTCACTGACCCTTTTAAGTTTGTCATCAGAAACAGATTTATCAGCTGTCATAAGAAAGATAAAAGATAGAAATTATATTTTGCATAATATAATAAAATGTTACATGAAATGTAATATTAATAAAATATTTAATTTGATGCAAGGATATTTACATAACATAATTATATAACATTTTATTTAATTTTATTTCAGAATTATTAATTAAAAATTCATAAATTTAAGACATTCACATTTTTAAAGCATGACTTGTATATCATTGTCAGTAGTTATAAGCAATCTATTGAAGCTGTTTCCACCACTGTATAAAAATAAAAAAAATTAATTGCAACTTTATCTCACTTCTTTTATCTCACGACATTTTTACCTTGCAATTTCGAGTTTCCTTCTCACAATTCTGACTTTTTTCTCAGAATTGTGAGACATAAACTCACAATTGCAAGAAAAATTCTGAATTGCGAGATAAAAAAAATCATAATTCTGAGAAAAAAAGTCAGAATTGTGAGGAAAGAGTCGAAATTGCAAGATATAAACTCATAATTCTGACTTTTTTTCAGAATTGTGTGATATAAAATCACAGTTGCGAGAAAAAAGTCAGAATTGCGAGAAAAAAGTTGGAATTGTGAGATATAAACTTGCAATATTGACATTTGTTCTCAGAATTGCATGATATAAACTAAGAATTGCAAGAAAAAAGTCAGAATTGCAAGAAAAAAGTCAGAATTGCGAGAAAAAGTTGGAATTGTGAGATATAAACTCACAATTGCAAGAACCATTCTGAACTGCAAGATATAAACTCATAATTCTGAGAAAAAAAGTCAGAATTGCGAGGAAAACGTCAAAGTTGCAAGATATAAACTCATAACTGCGAGAAAAAACTCACAATTCTGAGAAAAAAGTCAGAATTGCGAGATATAAACTTGCAATATTGACTTTTTTTCTCAGAATTGTGAGAAAAAAGTCGGAATAGCGAGATATAAACTCATAATTCTGATTAAAAAAAAGTCAGAATTGTGAGAAAAAAGTCAGAACTGCGAGGAAAGAGTCGAAATTGCAAGATATAAACTCATAATTCTGACTTTTTTTCAGAATTGTGTGATATAAAATCACAATTGCGAGAAAAAAGTCAGAATTGCAAGAAAAAAGTCAGAATTGCGGGATAAAAACTTGCAATATTGACTTTTTTGCTCAGAATTGCATGATATAAACTAAGAATTGCAAGAAAAAAGTCAGAATTGCGAGAAAAAAGTCGGAATAGCGAGATATAAACTCATAATTCTGATTAAAAAAAAGTCAGAATTGTGAGAAAAAAGTCAGAACTGCGAGATATAAACTCATAATTCTGAGAAAAAAATCAGAATTGTGAGAAAAAAGTCGGAACTGCGAGGAAAGAGTCGAAATTGCAAGATATAAACTCATAATTCTGACTTTTTTTCAGAATTGTGTGATATAAAATCACAATTGCGAGAAAAAAGTCAGAATTGCAAGAAAAAAGTCGGAATTGCGGGATAAAAACTTGCAATATTGACGTTTTTTGCTCAGAATTGCATGATATAAACTAAGAATTGCAAGAAAAAAGTCAGAATTGCGAGAAAAAAGTCGGAATAGCGAGATATAAACTCATAATTCTGATAAAAAAAAAAGTCAGAATTGTGAGAAAAAAGTCAGAACTGCGAGATATAAACTCATAATTCTGAGAAAAAAATCAGAATTGTGAGAAAAAAGTCGGAACTGCGAGGAAAGAGTCGAAATTGCAAGATATAAACTCATAATTCTGACTTTTTTTCAGAATTGTGTGATATAAAATCACAATTGCGAGAAAAAAGTCAGAATTGCAAGAAAAAAGTCGGAATTGCGGGATAAAAACTTGCAATATTGACTTTTTTGCTCAGAATTGCATGATATAAACTAAGAATTGCAAGAAAAAAGTCAGAATTGCGAGAAAAAAGTTGGAATTGTGAGATATAAACTCACAATTGCAAGAACCATTCTGAACTGCAAGATATAAACTCATAATTCTGAGAAAAAAAGTCAGAATTGCGAGGAAAACGTCGAAGTTGCAAGATATAAACTCATAACTGCGAGAAAAAAGTCACAATTCTGAGAAAAAAGTCAGAATTGCAAGATATAAACTTGCAATATTTACTTTTTTTCTCAGAATTGTGAGAAAAAAGTCGGAATAGCGAGATATAAACTCATAATTCTGATAAAAAAAAAAGTCAGAATTGTGAGAAAAAAGTCAGAACTGCGGGATAAAAACTTGCAATATTGACTTTTTTGCTCAGAATTGCATGATATAAACTAAGAATTGCAAGAAAAAAGTCAGAATTGCGAGAAAAAAGTTGGAATTGTGAGATATAAACTCACAATTGCAAGAACCATTCTGAACTGCAAGATATAAACTCATAATTCTGAGAAAAAAAGTCAGAATTGCGAGGAAAACGTCGAAGTTGCAAGATATAAACTCATAACTGCGAGAAAAAAGTCACAATTCTGAGAAAAAAGTCAGAATTGCAAGATATAAACTTGCAATATTTACTTTTTTTCTCAGAATTGTGAGAAAAAAGTCGGAATAGCGGGATAAAAACTTGCAATATTGACTTTTTTGCTCAGAATTGCATGATATAAACTAAGAATTGCAAGAAAAAAGTCAGAATTGCGAGAAAAAAGTTGGAATTGTGAGATATAAACTCACAATTGCAAGAACCATTCTGAACTGCAAGATATAAACTCATAATTCTGAGAAAAAAAGTCAGAATTGCGAGGAAAACGTCGAAGTTGCAAGATATAAACTCATAACTGCGAGAAAAAAGTCACAATTCTGAGAAAAAAGTCAGAATTGCAAGATATAAACTTGCAATATTGACTTTTTTTCTCAGAATTGTGAGAAAAAAGTCGGAATAGCGAGATATAAACTCATAATTCTGATTTAAAAAAAAAAGTCAGAATTGTGAGAAAAAAGTCAGAACTGCGAGATATAAACTCATAATTCTGAGAAAAAAATCAGAATTGTGAGAAAAAAGTCGGAACTGCGAGGAAAGAGTCGAAATTGCAAGATATAAACTCATAATACTGACTTTTTTTCAGAATTGTGTGATATAAAATCACAATTGCGAGAAAAAAGTCAGAATTGCAAGAAAAAAGTCGGAATTGCGGGATAAAAACTTGCAATATTGACTTTTTTTCTCAGAATTGCATGATATAAACTAAGAATTGCAAGAAAAAAGTCAGAATTGCGAGAAAAAAGTTGGAATTGTGAGATATAAACTCACAATTGCAAGAAACATTCTGAACTGCGAGATATAAACTCATAATTCTGTGCAAAAATGTCAGAATTGCGAGGAAAAAGTCAGAATTGCGTGAAAAAAGTCACAATTTTGAGAAAAAAGTCAGAATTGCGAGATATAAACTTGCAATATTAACTTTTTTCTCAGAATTGCATGATACAAACTAAGAATTGCAAGAAAAAAGTCAGAATTGCAAGAAAAAAGTTGGAATTGCGAGATATAAACTTACAATAGCAAGAAAAAGAGTCGGAAGTGCATGATATAAACTCAATTTTGGAAAAAAAAAATTTAGAATTGAGAGTAAATAAGACAGAATTGTGACATAAACTCGCAATACTGACTTTTTTACTCAAAATTGCATGATATAAACTCACACTTGCTAGAAAAAAGAATTGTGAGAGAAAAAATTGGAATTGCGAGATACAAATTAGCATTTGTGAGAAAAAAGTTTTAAATCTAGCCATTCTGAGTTTATTTCTTGCCATTCTGACTTTTTTCAGAATTGCATGATATAAACTCACAACTGCGAGAAAAAATTCAGAATTGCAAGAAAAAAGTCGGAATTGTGAGACTTTAACTCGCAATACTGACTTTTTTTTCTCAGAAATTCATTATATAAAACTCACAGTTGCGAGGAAAAAGTCAGAATTTGCGAGAAAAACGTTTGAATCTCGCATTTATGACTTTATTTCTCGCAATTGCGTGTTTATATCCCGCTATTCTGAGGGAAAAAAGTCTGAATTGTGAGTTTATATCTCGCAACTTTGACTTTATAGCTCACAATTGCGTGTTTATATCTCAAAATTCTGAGAATGGAATTTCTCAGAATTGTGAGTTTGTGTAACACAATTCTAAGAAAAAAAGTCAAAATTGCCAGATGTAAACTCGCATTTGCGAGAAAAGTCAGAATTGTGAGATACCTTTTTTATTTTTTATTTAGTGGTGTAAAAGGCCTTCCATGGCAATCATTATTCTACAAGAACATGTTCTGACCCTTGCTTGTCCTGTTTAAAGTTGATTTGCGGTAAGTGAATTCATAATTGTTGTCTATGTCTTTCCGAATAGGCCGAGGTTTAGGATGGAGCTTGTTGAGACGTCCCTCTGTGATCCACTCATGCTGCATCCCTTCATCGGGTGTCATCCGTTTTGTGGGATCCCACCTACAAAAACCCAACGGTACAGGTTAAAAAAGTCTGTTTATGTGTGTTGTGGTGATAATAAATACGAAATCAAATCATTACTTTACTATACATACACAAGGCAACGTCGAATGAAATCGAGAAACTGAGGATCATTGGTCTTCAACACACTGGCGAGATCTTTTGAATTGGGTCGACGTTTCTTTCCTTTGCTGTTGGTGATATTCCTCGGGTTTCCTTTGGAATCTGATCGGAACATTTTAATGTTAAGTTGTTAATCAAAATGAATTAGAATGAACAAAGTCATTTTTATTTAAATGCTATTTGGGTAACACTTTACAGTAAGGTCCTATTAGTTTAAGACTGATTTATTTGTTATAGCATTTAGTCATTGTTAGTTATACAACCGCTTATGTAAGTTTATGTCACCTCAGGCCATTACAAAATTACACCACGACATTAACTAATGTTAACAAATGGATTCTTGTTGTAAAGTGTCACCTTTATTTGTAAGCAATCATGTACTTGGCCATCTTACCAAAAAATAACCTCCGTCTTGATGCAGTTTGAACAAAGTCATTTGGAGGAAGTCCCATAATCTGCAAAAATTATCATTTTCAGCAACCAATGCATTTCAAATAACTATCAAAGAAAGAATCATTAAAGAACACTGAGTTATTTAAATGACTTTTATGCACAGAATGCAAAGACACTTTCAAAGACTCTATTCTATGCTTTTTCATGCAATAACAATAAACTGAGTGAGGGTTTTATGACACTTCTAGCTGTTTTTGCATCTATTTTAAAGCTTTAAAGGGATAGTTCACCCAAAAATGAAATTTCTATCATTAACTACTCACCCTCATGTCGCTCCAAAAACATAAGACCTTCGTTCATCTTCACAAAGTAAGATATTTTGATGAAGCTTTCTGACCCTGCATAGACAGCAATGCAACTGACACGTTCATCGGAAAGGTAGTGAGGACACAGTTAAAATAGTCCTCTCCTGAAAGGACATTGAAGACTGACACGGAAGAGAAGAAATTGTTGAATAAAGTCGTTATTTTAGTTTTCTTTGCACACAAAAAGTAGCTTTATAACGTTATGGTTGAACTACTAACATCACATGGACTATTTTAATGATGTCCTTACTACCTTTCTAGGCTATGAACATGTCAGTTGCGTTGCTGTCTATGCAGGGTGAGAAAGCTCTCAGATTTCATCAAAAATATCTTAATTTGTGTTCCGAAGATGAACAAAGGTGTTACAAGTTTGGAATGTCATGGTTTCAAAGAAGTAAGTAAGTCATGAACGGAAATAATTCTTTGACTGCTAACACAGTCTCTCACCTCCATGATACAGGCGATCTGCTCCACTTCACTCTCTCCTGGGAAGAGGGGATAGCCAGTGTACAGCTCTGCTAAAATGCAGCCCAGACTCCACATGTCTATTGCCATGCTGTACGGATGGCCCAGAATCACCTCTGGTGAGCGGTAGAAGCGGCTCTGAATGTAAGTGTACACTGTAGATGAGAATACAAGTGGTCTGTTAGAGCTACATGGATTTAACAATGACACTTCAGTAGAATGAATTAGCTTATTGGATAGCACTAAATTAATTGGTTCACAATTGCTGGGTCATAGGTCAGTTTTAATTGAAGGGGGAAATGGTGCTAAATGCAAATGATAAAATGCTGCTAAAATCATGCTTCGTTAGGACAGCAAAAATACTTCTCAAATCTATGTCAATGGTGTCTAATCAACCAGTTGCAGAATATGGTGTAAATGACACAATCAGAATAAATGTATGACGCCTACCTCTCTGTTGCTCATAGCAGCTTGATCCAAAGTCAACCACTTTGATGTTTCCGTGTCCCTTCTGGGAGAGGAGAATATTCTCCTATCAAGACAAAAAATAAAGGATTACAGTTGTTTTGTCACATTAGTCATTTCACTGGTGAACACATTTATATATTTCAATTAAAAACATCTAAAGGAGTTATCCACATGAATGTCCAAGCTGCTGTTTTTCAAACTTTGAAAGTGAATGGTGACCATGGCTGGCCCTTATCCACTTTCATTCTATGGTCAAAAAGTAGATTGTAAATTTTTTGAGGAAAAAAGTCCAAAGTACGGCAAAAACACTTTACTTTTTCAAATAACTGTTTTCTATTTAAATATATTTTCAAATGTAATTTGTTCCTGTGATTTCAAAGCTGAATTTTTAGCATCATTACTTCAGTCACACGATCCTTCAGAAATCATTCTAATATTTTGATTTGCTGCTACAAAAACATTATTATGTTGTAAACAGCTGAGAAGATTTTTTTTCAGGATTCTGTGATGAATAGTAGGTTCAGAAGAACATATTTTTTCTAAAATAGAAATCTTTTGTAACATTATAAATGTCTTTATCATCACTTTTGATCAATTTAAAGCATCCTTGTTCAATTAAAGTATTAATTTCTATCATTTCTTTCCAAAAAAAAAATATTATACTGACTCCAAGCTATGAAATGATATAGTGTATAAAATCTTTCTATTTCAGATAAATGCTGATCTTTGGATCTTTTATTAATTAAATTATCTTGAAAAAATCTACTCAACTGTTTTAAATATTGACATTAATAACAATTAATAATAATAAAATGTTTCGTAAAGGACCATGTGACCCTGAAGAATAGAGTTATAAGGCTAAAAATTTAGGTTTGATCACAGGAATAAACATTTTTTTTTATATATTCAAATAGAAAGCAGTTATTTTAAATAGTAAAAATATTTCACAATATTACTGCTTTTGAAATAAATATAATTCTTTAAAAACATTAAAATCTTACTACTCAAGAACATTTGACTGGTATTATATATATATATATATATATATATATATATATATATATATATATATATATATAAATGTAGTGTATATATAATTAATATTTAATTAGTAATTAATTAATAAAGTGATTAATAATTAATTGCTGTTTTACATAATAATATAGATTTTAATGTTTTAAAACCCTTAGAGATCGGATGCTCACCAACACTGCATTTATTTGAACAAAAAATACAGTACAACAGTTATATCGTGAAATATTATTACAATTTAAACCAGTTTATTTAAAATATAATTTATTCGTCTGATGTCAAAGCAGAAATCATTCTAATATGCTCATTTGCAGTTTAAGAAGCATTTCTTATAATCAATATTAACAAACAGCTGTGCTGCTTAATATTTTTATAGAAACTTAGATTTTTTTTAGGGTTCTTTGATGAATAGAAAGTCCAAAGGAACAGCATTTATTTGAAAGTGAAATCTTTTACAACATTATAAATATGTCTTCATTGTTACTTTTAATTAATTCAGTGCATGCTTGATGAATAAAAGTATTAATTTTGTTTTAAAAAATCTGACCCCAAACATTTAAACACTATATTTTCTATATATAGTGCATTACATTTAATTTTTTGGTTCTAAGACAACATCAAACTCGCACAGTTTTTTTAATTTAGCTTTTAATTTTGGGATGATTCATTTCACACTTTAAAAGACTTCAGTTTACCGGTTTAAGGTCACAGTGGATGATCTTCTCTTTGTGCAGCATCTGGAGGCACTTGAGCAGCGCGTGTGCAAAACGCCGAATCAACCCCAGACTGAAGCCCTGGAAGTTGTTCTTCTTAATAAGCTCGTAGAGGTTCGCTCTGTATGGAGACAAGAGGTAAAATTAACATCTATCTATCTATGTTCCAGGATGATGTTAAAGGCTAAAACCTTGTGAAGTATGTATGGCAGTATGCCATTTATCTAAATGCCTCTAGAGGGCAGCACAGCCATTTCTGGCACTACCTCGCACTGAAACTTGGTACAAACACATCCTTTGTCACTCAACAACCTCCTGTCTTTAAGCACGTCCATAAAACGAAATCTCACTATTAGTCTGTGTTAACCGCTAAGCATTATGCTAAAGAGCCCTTTGAGAGGGAACCCATGAAAGTCATTATCTTTGGCAGTAGAGAGGCCTAAAACAGCAGCTGTGAACAGCCTAATGTAATCGGAGACTTCACACCATGAGTGGGCAAGGAAAGAGATAGGGGCCTAATCAAGGCATTAACTAAAGGATTCTGTGACCGTAACCGAAGACGGCCAGGACGCATCTGATGTCCTCTAAAGGTCAGGCTGCCAGAGATGAAGCTGCTTTTCCTGCAAAGCGTCTTAATTGATCACTTTAGCCAAAGCCCTAAAGGTCTTCAGCGGGAAACTCTCACTTCACACCTAAATATGGCCACTGTTGGGACAAACCACCACCCCAGGCGATAAATCACAACTAATGTGACATCGAACTAATGAATCATAACTAATATGAGGATCTGAAAAAAAAAAAATAATAATTTGTCAACATGAAATCAAAATGGACTAATAAAAATAACTTATTAAATAAATGTAATTAATTAAAAAATTTTAATTAATTGTACATATTTTAAATGGAATATCCAGTTTCACACATAAATATGGTCGTTAAATAGATTTATATTCAGTTTAAATAGATGTCTATAATAAGCTGTAGTTACAGGGAAGTATTCTATTTAAGTCCAGTACGTGACTGCTGTGTTTAACGTGTTACTATACAGGTTTAATAGTGTAAATTAAAATAGATTATGTCCATCTAAATGATTCCAGTATTTTCCACTCACCCCAGCAGCTCGAAGGAGATGCACAGGTGGTTGCGAAAGTAAAAGTACTCCTTCATGTGAATGACATTGTGGCAGTTATCTCTGTCTCTTCTCCGCACGGCATCTAGGATTTTCAGCTCTACAAGAGCCTGATGATGGAACCTGAAGGTCAAAAGAAAAATAACTTAGCAATTAATATTAACTTGCAAATATTATTACCATTTTTCCTAACATTAGTGTTTCTACATTGAAACTGCATATGGTTTCCATAAAGTTTAGTCTATGGCAAACATTTTAGAAGTTAATGCTATGTCTACATTATTCCACACTAGTGTTTTCAAGCATTTTCTAAAAGTTTCTCATTAATATTGAAATGTCAAAAAACACCAAATTCACCTTACTGCATGTCCATAAAACCACTTAAAAGCTCACTGAGATGATAGTTCTCACACTTGTTTTCTAACATCTCACTATTGATTGATGCATCCAGGTCTTGCTTAAGCACCATTATACAGTGGAGATCAGAATTAGAGAGCTATAAATACTTGATTTTTTCTGAAGAACTTTTGTTGAGATCTTCATGTTTGACAAAATATTCAAGGCATTTCAACAAAAACAGTGTGTTTTTGTGGAAAAAACAGTGATCAAAATGGAAAAACAGTAACCACTGTAGCACGAAAGAAGATTACAACTAAAATTTTAGAGGGTTACCGCTGTCAGAAATGTGTAGGAAATGTAGAGGCCCTTGCTTTGAATGACTTCAGCACATCTGCGGTCACAGGACATATTGTTTCTCAGACTGTGCTGCTGTGATCTTGGTCCAATCTTCTTCCATTCTCTTCCATAGTTCGGTAACTGTAGTGGGTTTCTTAGCCATAACTTTGTCACCAAATATTTTCCAGAGATTTTCAATTTGGTTTAGATCAGAACTCTTGCCCATCCATTTCATTATTTCAGTGTTCTCAGCTTGAAGGAACTGCTTTACCCGTTTTGCAGTGTGCCGGGGGCATTTTCTTGTTTGCAGGGAAGGAACCGCATGTAGCTGAAGAAGGTTTTGATAAACATTTGCATTCACCTGCCATGTATCAGTATAAGAGGCTCAACTCCTGCTGCAGAAAACATCTGTCAAACCATGACACTTTCTCTTTCACCTTTTACTGACTTCTTTATGCACTCTGGGTCAGTCTTCCCCAAAATGTTTCCCATCAGACCCAAATAAATTAAACTTTAGTGCACTTTGGACCAGTTCTCCTCTCTCCACACAACATGCTCCTCAGCGAAGGTGAGCTTTGCCTTTTGATTCTTTCTGCTGAAGAGAGACTTGGTCACTGCAGAGTGCACTTTCAGTCCAACTTGCCAAGGCAGATCCGTAACCTGTTCAGCACTGAACTGGCAAGCAATTCCAGCTGCAGTGTTGAACCGATTCCCCATTGAAAGTCTCTGTATTATCCTGTCTTCTCGTGCATTTGTCTTACATGGATGACCAGCATTTTTGGAGGACTTGGAATGAATTAGTGTCATTGAAAACCTGCAATATTTGCGAAATCACAGATTTGGAATGACCAACTTCTCTTGCTATGGCTGAAAGGGTCATCCCTTAGGCCCTCATCTGAACAACCTCCTGTCGCAGTGTTTCAGTCACTTTAGAGCATCCCGCCATTTTGCAAACTCGAAAACATCTTGAAAATTGGAGGAATGCTGCCAGTTTAATAGGGTTTGTCATATAATTAAGGAAATAGCACCAGGTGCCAGATTTACACTAATAACTTTGGAGTTTGTGTTTTTCAAATATCTAATTTAGGTTTTTTATACTGTGCTTCAGAATACAATTAAATATGCTAATGAACTACCCTTCTACTCATGTTAGAATAACTAAATAGGACTAAGCAGTGACCTTGAAATTTAGGAAATTAAAGGCTGTTCTCTAAATTTGATCTCCAATGTATAAAACCCAAAAGACTGTTGAAGGCAAATTCAGAGCAGCTTTACAGTATTCAGCACTGAGCATTGCATTCTGAGAGGGTTTAAAGTTGAAGCATCAGTCAAAGCAGGTGCGACGGCAGTTGAAGGGCATTAGATCAGTTCTGCCCAGACAAGTAATGTGATACACAACAGACACCTTTTAACACCCTCCAGTGCATCAAGTCCAGTGTAAGCTATGACCCAGTTAAGCACTGATTAAAGACCTATTGATGGCCTTTTTTACTAAGGCTGGGATCTTCAATGTTGCATATATTTTCATAGCTGTTTCTAATTTTAATGGGGACAGTGAAACATTTAGGTAAAGTTTAACCTCTTAAGTTTAACTTTATTAATATTATTTCAATTAAAGAAGTGTAATTATTTTTAAATTAATATCAATTGCATTTTAATACTACATTATTATTTAATTCACATTAAATAATTCAAACAATAATTGACAGATCCCCTTGCAGTACCACCACGGACCCAATAGGGGCCGCTGACCCCGATTGTACTAAAGATGCATGGGAATGAGAATGAACACATGGACCGGAGGTTCATTTTACCTCTTCTTATTCCGAATGATCTTGATTGCCACCATCTCATTTGTCTTGTGATCCAAACATTTCAAGACTTGGCCAAACGATCCTTTCCCAATCACCTCCAGGACTTCATAGCGATAGCCTATATGGTCATGCAGGACCTGCACAGAGTATTTAGAGGACAGAGTCAGCTGACAAACAGGTCAGCACAATTATTTACGTCTCCTTTGCGGTGGCAGACTTCTCAATGGTAATATTGAGATGCATGAATATTCCTCATTTGTTTATATCTTAACTCAGGCACATATTTGAACTGTCCAACATGTGACATTGTTTACATGTTTTACAAATGCCTGCTGTATGACTGTTAAAATCATCAAGCCAGAAGGCATGCAGTCTTAATGCCCAGTAATCCTGAGGAACGTCTTTCTGAAAAGGCACATTCATAGAAGATTGGGTGGGACAGCAGACATGAGAGTCTGGCAGCCTGTAGCTGAATTAGCCAGCCTCGTGCTGTAATGCAATTTCATCATTTTTCCCGAAGTTGAAAATGAGGTCAGTATGTCACCCAGTAAGCTGTTTGCCAGAAGCCATAAAATAAATGTTAATTGAAATGAAATATGGACAAGCTTAAACCGATTTTTTCAGCTAGTGTAGTTGCCAAAGCGAAGTAAAACTAGAAGTGAAATAAAATGTATACAAACTATATATACGTATTTTAAAAAATAATAATAAAAATCACTAAAAAACACAAAAAAATACGTAAAAATTAAAATGTAAATTGAAAATATGAAAATAAAAACTAATTCAAAATATTAATAAAAACTTTAATAGTATTTAAAATATAGTAAAATACCACTGCCAGGCAAAAGTAATATAATCACAACACGATGTATCATATATCATATTTAACCTTTAAGTAGCTGCCATGCTCATCATCATAGCCTGAATTGTGTGGGGATCCCTGGCAGCCCTCAATCTTCTTAGTGTCCAAACCCAAATACCAGATCTCAGAGTAATCCATGATCTCCTCCCTCTCATATTCTGTTAGCTGGTTCTGGAAGTGCTTCAGTGCCGCTGTTTGGAAGATGAAGGATGACATACATAAATATTGAGTGACCATACCTGTATGTAATCCAATTAAACAGATAGTTCAGCCAAAAATGAAAACTCTGTCATTAGTAACTCACCCTCGTCATTCAACACCTGTAAGACCTTCGTTCATCTTCGGAACACAAATTAATATATTTTTAATGAAATCTGAGAGCTTTCTGACCCTGCATGGACAGCAATGTAACTACCACGTTCAAGTCCCAAAAAGGTAATAAGGACATTTTGTTTCTTTTGTATCTTGTGTTCCGAAGATGAACGAAGGTCTTACGGGTTTGGAAGGACATGAAGGTGAGTAATTAATGAGAGAATTTATTCTCTTGATTATAAGAATAAAATGATGATCTGAGGTTTAGCTAGAAGAGGAGCACTGCAGTGACTGAAACCTGCATCGATTAATTATTAAAATGCATGAAACACAAACAAAAATCCAGAGAACTTCATACTTGTTGGAGACATAGGCAGCCTCTGTCCCTCATATGTCCTGATCTTCTCAAACTTGTTGATGATGCTCCTAGTTAAGGATTCTGAGAGGTTTTCCACAGACGAACCAAAGCGATTGGGAAACTGCGGCCTCGGCCTCTCCTCCTGTGTTACAAGAAATGGAAGTCAGACTGAAAAAAGTCTTTATGCAATCATTCTATGAAGTGATTTACTGAGCTTCATTTCATTCCAAACCTCTACACTATTGTTTTTTTCTGTAAGACTACAAAGGTGGTCCATTTGGCTTGGATACTATATTACTAGTCTTTTAAAGCTCTACTATAGCTTTGTGTGGAACAGACTTGAATTTTGGCCACTATTCTAGTCATTTTAATAATTTACTTAAAAATATATTTATTTACTCACTCTCATTTCATTTAAATCCTATATACTATTGTTTTTTTATGTAAAACTAAAAAAGTGGTCCATACAGCTTGAGCACTATATTCCAAGTCTTTTAAAGCTTTCTAATAGCTTTGTATACTATATTACCTTTTAAAGCTCTACTATAGCTTTGTGAGGAACAGACTTGAATTTTGGCCACTATTCTAGTCATTTAAATAGTTCACTCAAAAATATCTTTATTTACTCACCCTCATTTCATTCCAATCCTACTTACTATTTTTTTTAAAACTACAAAAGTGGTCCATATGACTTGAGTACTATATTCCAAATCTTTTAAAGCTTCACCATAGCTTTCTGAGGAACAGACTTTAATTTTGGTCACTATTCTAGTCATTTTTAATTGTGTACTTTAAGTCTTTTAAAGCTTTATAATAGCTTTGTAAGGAACATACTTAAAATTTGGTTACTATTCTAGTCATTTTAATTGTTTACTTAAAAATATTTTTATTTTCTCTCCCTGATTTTATTCCAATCCTACATAGTATTGTTTTTTCCTCTGTAAAACTACAAAAGTGGTCCATACAGCTTGGGCACTATAGCCTAGGTCTTTTAAAGCTTTACCATAACTTTGTGAGAAACAGACTTGAATTTTAGCCACTATTCTAGTCATGTTAATTGTTTATTCAAAAATATCACTCTCATTTCATTCCAATACTATATACTATTGTTTTTGTTCTGTAAAACTACAAAAGTGGTCGATATGGCTTGGATACTATATTACTAGTCTTTTAAAGCTTTACTATAGCTTTGTGTGGAACAGACTTGAATTTTGGCCACTATTCTAGTCATTTAAATCATTCACTCAAAAATATCTTTATTAACTCACCCTCATTTCATTCCAATCCTATATACTACTGTTTTTTATGTAAAACTAAAAAAGTGGACCATACAGCTTGAGCACTATATTCCAAGTCTTTTAAAGCTTTCTAATAGCTTTGTAAGGAACATACTTAAAATTTGGTTACTATTCTAGTCATTTTAATTGTTTACTTAAAAATATTTTTATTTTCTCTCCCTGATTTTATTCCAATCCTACATAGTATTGTTTTTTTCCCCGTAAAACTACAAAAGTGGTCCATATGGCTTGGGCACTATAGTCTAGGTCTTTTAAAGCTTTACCATAACTTGAATTTTAGCCACTATTCTAGTCATTTTAATTGTTTACTCAAAAATATCTTTATGTACTCACTCTCATTTCATTCCAATACTATAAACTATTGTTTTTGTTCTGTAAAACTACAAAAGTGCTCTACATGGCTTGGGCACTATAGTCCAGGTCTTTTAAAGCTTTACCATAACTTTGTGATGAACATACATTTTGGTCACTATTCTAGTCATTTCATTTGTTTACTCAAAAATATCTTGATTTACTCACCCTCATTTTATTCCAGTCTTATATACTATTGGTTTTTTGTAAAACTGCAAAAGTGGTCCATACGGCTTGTGCACTATATATTACAAATCTTTTAAAGTATATTCTTTTGAGGAATATACTTAAATTTTAGTCACTATTCTAGTTATTTAAAACGTTTGCTCAAAAATATCTTTATTTACTCCAATCCTATATAGTATTGTTTTTTTCAAAAGTGTTCCATACGGCTTTGGCCCTATATTACAAATATTTTTACCATAGTTTTGTGAGACTTAAATTTTGATCACAATACTAGACATTTAGACTATTTTATGGTATGTGATGGCTAATGTGATTTTTGGAAATTGACAGATATGTTTACTGTTAAATGTTGTTATATAGAAAAAAAATTGCATCAAAAAATCTAATTTTGTGTTCCAGAGAGGTAATACAGGACTGTATAGACATGAGTGAGTGACGACAACTGGATTTTCATTTTATGAGTGTTATCCCACCTGATTCCCTTGGGTGCTTTGCACCAGCTGTTTGACGATACTGGGTAAGGTTCCATTTGAATGCAGAAGTTTGCCATTGGTCACCAAAACTTGCTTGACCGGAGCCTCTAGCTGGGGCAAAGTGCCAACCCCCGTCCCACACTTCTGAAAAACAAAAGATACAATACTCTAAGTACCGTTCAACATGAAAAACTCTACAAATCAGTAACAAGGGCCAAAGAGGGGAAAGATATCTGAGCTTCGCACAAGGCTAGTGGCCAACGGCCCCAGTGAACCAGACCCCCTGCGTAGAGGATGGAATTTCAGCGGCGTTGAGAACGAGGTGGGGACAAAAGCAGCGATACAGCAGTCTTTCACAACCCACCCATTTGAAGCGTAATAAGAGCAAATGATACAGATTTTCTCTACATGATTCCTTTTTCTCAATATATTTTTTGGAAGGAGTAAAACGAAAGGTTTCCTTGCTATGAAGCAAATGTAGGGCACTGCACAAGGGAGGGGCTCGTTCATGGCTTGCAGGTTTTCCCCCATCTCACGGTTCAAAGCCAGTGCTCGACAGACTTCTGGGCTGAAAAAAGAGCAAGTGTGTCTATAGATAGATGCGATATTCAATCTCATATGTTCTGGGGATACTGCGGCATCTGCCAACTTGATCATGACGCATAGAAACAGAAGTTAAATATAGCATGGGGCACCTGCAGAGACCTACAAGAATACAGTAGGCTGCGTAAACAACATGCACCGTTCAGGTACCACAGCTGTGCATTAAAACCAACAGATTTCCACATTCAGAGGCGTCATGCCAAGCACTTTATTATGAGCGACTGTTATCACCTGTGAAGAGATTGCTTTTAGTTAATGACAACTGTTAGGGGGTCATTTCACACTCGGCATTAAATATTTAACACAACGCTTTCCATAGGTGCTTGGAGGGATCATCCATTGTCATCTACATATAGACCTTTTTCCTGAGTAAACGATGAGCGCCGCCATTACGAATTCTAACGTCAGATTGAATGCTTTTCTGTTCCGGTTTCCATAGGAACCCATTCAAATAGCGTCGATCTGTTTTTAATGTAGCTAACGTCCGCTGCTTCATGTCATCTACACACTCATTAAAGTGAGGCACTGACAAATGACGGTCATTGCGACATTGCCAAGTGATGGCGCTATGGTGCCATGTGCTTTTTAAAAACATTTTAATAGCTTTAACATTAGTTTATTAGCTCGGAATATACCCTAATTTGACTAGAAACAATGCAGACCGGAAATGCAAAGCATTCTTTCAGTTAAGAGTCGGACTTACTTCCGTGTTCAGGAAAAACGTCTATAGCAGCAAACAAAGAGGCTATTGACACATTAGCTTTAGCTGAATGAAAGTTTGTACATTTAACCCTAAAAAATGTTGAGTTTTAGTGTCCAATTAATTTAGTGAATCAGATTGTTTCTAAATCATTGCATAAAATAACTGCCCACTGAAGTCTTGCGTAACACGTTTTGTAAATACTGCTGTTTATTATTAAGTCTGTTAAATTTTTAATGCTTAATTGACGCAAGTGACACGGAAATAACAGATGCTTCACCTTTAAGATATCTAGATTGTGTCGCATGTTAGGTGGTTTATAATTTCAACATTTTGTTAAAATATTTAGCCATAACCAAATATTTAAAAGTAGAGGATGCCAATTGTAAAATATAATAATCAGTTATCCAATTATCTAAATATTAGACAGACATGTTTCTTCATGTCTTGAGTGATTATGGTGACTCAAACTGATTATGGAGTCGAGTCAGTTTAGGGTCCTTGGGTTAGCTGTTCATAATGCCTGATCAAGTAAAAACACATAATATGTCAAATAAAATATAATTTAACATTTGCATAGTATACAAGCTAGGATGCTGTGTGGTCAGTTTGCAAAATGTTAGCTAAATAAAAAAAAAGTATGAGAAATTCTTGAATCATTTTTATACCATTCAGCAGTTTGGGATTGGTATGATTTTTTTTTTTTCTCAAGTCTCAAGTCTCATATGCTCAACAAGGATGCATTTATTTGATCAAAAATATAGTAATACTGTCAAATATTAATGCATTTTAAAATAACTGTTTTCTCTATGAATATATTTTAATATATTTGAATTCTCAGCATCACTGCTCTAGTCTTTAGTGTCACATGATCCTTTAGAAATCATTCTAATATGCTGATTTGCTGATAAAGACATATTTCTTATTATCATTAATGTTAAAAACAATGTTTTAGAATATATTTTTTTGTGGGAACATGATACAGTTTTTCAGGATTCTTTGATGAGAAAACAGCATTTGAATTCGCATTTTCATTTAGTACATCTGCTGGGTTTTTTTCGTGCAGATGTTTTTTTATAGTATAGTTTCATAAAACTAAATTCAGACCATTCTGTTTTTGCTTCAGATTTTAAAATTATACAATCTAATTTAGATTTAAAACTGTTCATGCTGCATGTATGCAGCATCTTTGTTTGGATCATGGTTAAAATGCTGTGGTTGCCTTTATTTGTGTCATTTGTTTATTTGATTTAGGTTTGTTTTGATATTTTTCAATTTCACAAAGAAATGTGACCCTGGATCTCAAAACCAGTTATAAGGTTTAATTTTTGGAATCTGACATTTATACATCTTAGCTGTACAATATTTGGCTGAGATACAATTATTTCTATAAAATCTGGAATCTAAAGGGTGCAAAAAATCTAAATATTGAGAAAAATCGCCTTTAAAGTTGTCCAAATAAAGTTCTTAGAAATGCATATTACTAATCAAAAATTAAGTTTTGATATATTTACCCTATGAAATTTAGAAAATATCTTCATGGAACATGATCTTTACTTAATATCCTAATGATTTTTGGCATAAAAAGAAAAATCGATAAGTTTGACCCATACAATGTATTGTTAGCTATTACTACAAATATACAGTGCTACTTATGACTGGGTTTGTGGTCCAGGGTCACAAATGTGCTGCATTTTGTCCAAGCATAAAAGGACACCTTTTCACAAAAAAAAAAATGGTGAGAAAATCGTATTGTGAAATCAGTATCGCAAATTGTATCGTATCGTGAGTTGAGTGAATCGTTACATCCCTAGTCTTTACTGTAACTTCTGAAGAATTTAATTTGTTTCTGCTGAATAAAAGTATTAATTTCTTTAAAACAATAGCAATCCCAAACTTTTAAACAGTAGTTTTTATCACATACAGTGCCTTGCGAAAGTATTCATACCCCTTCATTTTTTTCACATTTTATGTTGCTGCCTTATGTTAAACTACTTTAAATTACTTTTTTCCCACACCAATCTACAATCTCTACTCCATAATGGCAAAGCAAAAAATAGGTTTTTAACATTTGTGCAAATTTATTAAAAATAAAAAACTGAAAAGATCCCATTGCATAAGTATTCATACCCTTTTCTGGGACACTCGAAATTTAGCTCAGGAACATTCAAATTGCTTCTAGATGTTACTCCACTTCGAGTGGAGTTAAACTGTGGCAAATTCATTTGAATGAGTATGATTTAGAAAGGCACACACCTCTCAGAAGAGGTCTAACAGCAGAAAATGCATATCAGAGCAAAAACCAAGTCCTGAGGTCAAGATAACTGCCTGTAGAGCTCAGTGACAGATTTGCGTTAAGGCAATGATCTAGGGAAGAGTTCAGAAAAAAATCTGCTCCATTGAAAGTTCACAGAAGCATGTAGCCTCCATTATCCATAATAGAAGACGGTTGGAACAACTAGGACTCTAGAAAATGGTGAAAGGTGAGGCAAAGAATGGCAGATAATTGCAAATCTGTTTTTTGCTTTGTCATTATTATGGTGTATGGAGTGTAAATTGATGTGGGGAAAAACTAATTTAAAGCAGTTTAACATAATGCTGGAACAAAACAAAATGTGAAAAAATGAATACTTTCGAATACTGAATACTTTTGCAAGGCACTGTAGCTATTTTGTAGGATTTCTAGTCAGGCATTATCCATTAGAAGTTATTTCAGCCAATGAAATCGCTTTGAATCCTAATCAGATTTGAACCAAATTGTTCACAACACCCTGCACCCATCTCACAGTTTTCCTCCCAGACAGAGTCAGCCTTACAGTAGAATGATTCACAAAGCCTTGGCGAATCAATACAAATGAATCATCACTGTTAAGTAACCGCTTATGTCTTGCTCTACGAATATAGTCTCACCTCTGAGTAGGTGCAGTTGGGTCCTATTTTTGTGTTCTCGGCCTGAGACCTGTGGGGGTGAGGGAAAGCCTCGGGTCTGGCTGACTGTGAAAGAGAGCGGAGGAAAGACGTCATAAGCGTGACGAGTGGGCGCACTCTCGCAACCCACATCCACAGTCGTACGTGTGGGATGCTGGCTATATAACTCCAAGATTCATCTTTCGCTCCGTGTTATTCAACACAGCGGATGACTCATGTTCGATACACCAAGGTTACTTGTTTTTAATTCAAAAGCACATTAATAGCTTTTCAATGATGCCCACCATGTCAAATAATCCAGTTTGACCTCATAGTAGAGGGCAGTCGTGATTTGCAGACTGGTACTTCACACGTCACGGCAATCAACTCCCAACTAATGTTCCTCTTGAGCACGAATGCTGAGCGTTCAAGGATATCAGGGGACCTGCGATGACTACAATCAGTCATGATTGCGGACATACGTGAAAACAGGCCCACATCCATCTTAATCAGGTGGAGCGTGCGTCAATAGTTGCTGACAGACAGCATAAGGACAGACGTAAAGCTTCAGCTAAACTTAGAGGCTCTCGGGTTGGGGGTGGGGGCTGGTAGCACAAGTCAAACAGATTGGCTGAGAAATATACAGACAATGGGATGATCTCGCCTGTATGCACACCTTGGAGCCTTATGTAGCTCTCACACCTTTAATCCACATGAGTCTCTAAAACATATGGGGCTTTTTGGCCAAGCAGCAGGAGGTTTAGCCATGCTGATGTGCCGGGACTTAACTGCATTCATTCACAGGCAGCGAAGTACATACTGGCTTATGGAGGGATCAGAGAGTACATGGATTCCAGTGTGGCAGCAACAAAGTGATGCATTTAGAAAACAGGCAGTAAAAATTTGTTACACTTAGGCTGCGGCCGGTCAGCTGTGCAATGTGAGCCCTGGGCTTTAAAAGACTCATTCAAATATTAACACCTGTGAGTTGCTATGTTCAGGACCAAGGGCTTTGTGTTACAATGTGGGTCAGTGTGCAATGCAAGGGCGAGATAGATACTTATCAGTCAGCTTCATATGTGACCCTGGATCACAAAACCAGCCTTAAGTAGTACAGGTATATTTGTAGCAATAGCCAAAAATACACTGTATGGGTCAAAATGATATTAAATAAAGATCATGTCCCATGAAGATATTTTGTACATCTTAAAGAACTTCATTTGGACAACTTTAAAGGCGATTTTTGCACCCTCAGATTCCAGATTTTCTCTGTCAAATCCTAACAAACCTTACATCAATGAAAAGCTGATTTATTCAGCTTTCAGATGATGTATAAATCCCAGTTTCAAAAAATTGACCCTTATGACTGGTTTTGTGTTCCAGGGTCACATATTGGTACCAGACTTTTAAAAATTATTTTTCAAAGTTGTAAATAAAACAAAGATTATTGGAGTGCAAGAAAACACTATTTCAGATTTTCTACTTCAGAATTTCACATTCAATTCAATGTGTTCCTTGCTTTTTCTTTGAAATTGTGAAATGTAGTCACAATTTCTGAGTGAAAATAGCTTACATTTTAATGTTGTGAGGGTTAAATTTGATTGTAGCATTTGAAACACTTGATTTTCACTTTTAATTCTAGTTTATTAAAACAAAGATTGAATTTTAGAAATCACAAAAGTAATTATTGGCTGTCATTTTAATATCACTGAATCGCTAAAATATACAAAGTGTATTACAGTACAAGAAAATACAATTTCTTCAATTTCTGAGTGAAAATCTTTTTTTTTTATCTGCTAATATAATATTTAATTTATTGGTATTGGTCGATATTGGATATTTAATTATGCACAATAATTTCTTATTTTTAAATATAGATTACTTTTGCCATCATTGAAAGCTTGCTTAAAGGTAATCTTTAAAAACATTAACAATGTATTAAACACTTTTATGCTTACATTTTAATGTTGTGATGGCTTCTTTTGATTGTTGCATTTAAAACTATTGATTTTAATTCCATTAATAGTACAGAATTGAAAAAATCCTGAAAATAATCATTTGCCAGAATTTTATTATCAACGCTCTTAAAAACAAAGTTTTTTATTGGCATAACATTCCTGGAATCTTTCCATTCCACAAAAAGTGGAAAAACATTCTTTATAAAAATGTTTTAATGAGAACAGATGAGGAACCAAAAATGGTTATTCTACTGTATCACTTTGAAAACACCCTTGTGGAACCTCTATTTTTAAGAGTTAAACCAATGACGTTCACTCTACAATGTGGCCAGTTTTATATCCCATATGTAATTTATACACATAAATGGGTGCCCACCATGAATGGTTTTTACACATTTTATATAACATACAGACAGTCCAATAGAGGATTTAGGTCACCCCAATAAAGAAGAAACTCTGGTCATGGGCGAAACTCAAACCACACCCCGAAAGGCTCAAAAATACATCATATGCCATTCGTAATACTCAGAACTCTCAATGCCTTTCGTAGTAACTTGGAGCTCAGTACTGAATCATTTGCTGACAGTCACCTTAAAGGTTGGTTCATACTTAGACACTGGCTTGAGGTTTTTTAAGCATCCTATGCATCACATGTTCAAACCAAATATACTCATAGGGTGCAAGGGGTGCTTTAAACATCAATCTTTGAGAGAACATAGACAATGCAATACAGAGCAGTGGGATAAATCTCAATGATGGAGTGGCGGGATGAACAGAAGATTGGGACTTGCATAATTTATTGTAACCTTGCACTCTAAACATCATCAATAAAACCGATAATATACAGAACGGAACGTAATCTAATAAACTCTCGTGTTACTGCGAGTTACGAAAAGGCGAAGTGGAATGAAATCTGAGCAAAATAAATAAGCAAATAAAACAACGTGAGGACGTTCTTTGCAGTCCTTTACAAAATTACCACAGTAATCACATTTTTTGCTTTTGAAAAGTATAGGGTTACTTTCATATATTTTATACGCAAATATATACATACACTTTTCTTTTGATAACAGCATTATTTTAGCCCATAACCTATTATATTTACAGTTTCCGCCCAAATAAAAATAGTTGGTAATAAAGTGATAACAGTAAATTGAAATTTTTAGCATTTCTTTTGAAGAACAGTGGAAAATGATACCAAGTTACCGCTGTCACAGCAATAACTGTATGATATTATATAAACTGTCAGCATGGTATTATATAAACTGCGCTTACCATGCTATGGCTACATTTAAAAGGCATACCTGCAATATTATAATCAAAATATTTATCTAATTATTTTAGTAAATTATTTTATATATGACTGCATAATGTTTACAACTTTAATAGTAAACTTAAGTGCAACCACAATCAGAAATGCTGCAAACATACGTTTTAAAAAGCTTTCAACAAAAGCAATCCTAAATGCATGCAAGGAAAGGCATAAAATGCTCATCCTCATACATTACCTTGTTATTAATTTCAGGAAACATGTCGATTTTTGACACGTGGGTTTTTAACACATCCAAGTCATAAGGCATGAGAAGAAAATAACGCGTTCACTGTTAACTCCAGCAGGAAACTTGCAATTGCATCTGAAGAATCCCGTAAGACACCGGAACCCGTTCTGTCAGCACTGGAAAATAGCAGTGGGAACTTCGCGAAATGAAGTGTTTCCCGATGAGGCGGAGAGAGGTTGAAAAGCTTTCGTCAGCAGGAGATTAACGGTGTTGTGCCTTTTTTCGACCCCTGCCAAATTATGACCCCCTCTCGTTGAAAGCGCTACCTGATTGCCTAATCCTAACCCCACCCCTAATCCTAACCCCTCCCCCACACCTAACCCTAAACCTACCAATACTAGGGGGGTAGTAATCTGGCGGGGGTCAGAATTCGGCACAACAACTGAAAGAGGCAAGCTGTCCGTCTGCTCCACTTGACGTGTATGTCCCGAGATATGCCACCTGTTCAGGTTTTCCAGCCTGCCTGCACTCTATATAGATTTGTTTACGTGCGCTTACCTACCACTGAACCCATATTCCTTCCATCCTAGCATACAGCATTTGTTTGCCAACTCATGGCGCTCCTAAAAGCGGTAATCCAGGACAGTTATGGCACAAAGTGCAGCTGCACAAGTCAGCCTCTAATAACACAACCGGCTCGCAGGCACGAGTTTTTTAGTGTGTACTTGCCGAGCGAGTGCCTCTGCTCACAATTTCCTCGCTTTGACACGAGCTTTGAGTATGCAACGGCACCGCCTTCGACACTATCTGTTTACTGCGCTCTCTTTAGGCTGAGTTTCCATCTGTCAACGAACGACGGGACCCCAATAAATAACGCCTATCAGTACATCGTCATTCCCAAAGCCCTGTGTATTTCAAAATGTCAGAAGAGCAGTGGGCGAGCCAAGAGCTTAACCCCCCCCCCCCATTCAACCTCATTAAGGCTGTGATTAATTGGGCTTTGATTTGAAAGGGAGATTGTGTTGTTGCGTTAGTTAAAAAAGTAGACATTTTCTTTTACATAAAGGTGGTCCCAGCCATGAGGGGCTTTCGCACCAGAGGAACCTTTTTTATAGTTTCTTGAATTATTGGTGGAAGTACCTGCTTTTTGGCATGTTCACACCGCAGGAACTATGAACAGTTTTAGTTCTAGGAACTGCATTTGGAGGAATTAAACTTCAGCGTAACAGTTCTATCAACCTTATTTTTCCTTTAAAAGCGGGCACAGCCATTTGTAAATTTAATGTGTCAGGCATTCCGGTGTTATCACTCCCAGCTGTTTTTAGCTGTATAAAACAGCTCGTTTTGCTGCTTGATATTGCAAACTTACGGCAGCGTTTTAGTGCCACATTAAAAAATAAACAAACAAACAAAAAAACAACTAAGATTATGAGACTGAAGTCGTAATATTTTGAGAATAAAGTCAAAATATTACAAGAATAAATTCGAAATATTTCAAGAATAATGTCAATATATTTCGAGAATAAGGTCGAAATGTTACGAGAATGAAGTTAAAATGTTACGAGAATAAAGTCCAAGTATTTCGGGAATAAAGTCTAAATATTACGAGAATACAGTCAAAATGTACAGAAAATACAGTCAAAATATTACAAGAATAAAGTTAAAATATTTCAAGAATAAAGTCAAAATGTTATGAAAATAAAGTCGAAATATTGCAAGAATAAAGTTGAAAATACTTCAAGAATAAAGTTGAAATAATAAGAATAAAGTCTAAATGTTACGAGAATAAAGTTAAAATGTTAGGAGAATAAAGTCCAGATATTTCGAGAATAAAGTCTAAATATTACGAGAATACAGTCAAAATGTACAGAAAATAAAGTCGAAATATTTCAAGAATGAAGTTGAAATATTTCAAGAATAAAGTCAAAATGTTATGAAAATAAAGTCAAAATATTGCAAGAATAAAGTTGAAAATATTTCAATAATAAAGTCAGAATTTTATGAAAATAAATTTCGAAATATTGCAAGAATAAAGTCGAAAATATTTAAATAATCAAGTCGAAATAATAATAATAAAATCAAAATATTTAGACAATAAAGTCAAAATTATGAGAATGAAGTCAAAATGTTTCGAGAAAAAAGTCAAAATTACGAGAAAAAAAGTCGGAATGTTTTGAGAATAAAGTCAAATTATTTTAAGAATGAAATAAAAATTACGAGAATTAATTTGTAGCAATTATGAGATTAAAGTTATAATATTTTGAGAGTATATTCTAGCCATGCACATGAAAATAGCCTGGATTGGGAACACTGGAAGATATAAGTCTCAGCTTTCAAAATCTGTCAGTTTTATAGCGAAATACAAACAATATTACAATAATGTGTTTTTCATGCTCTTTAATGTGGCTTGACAGATTGCTGTATTTGCCTCAGTTTAAGCAACATGTGAATCAGTCATCTCTCTGATTACAATGAAAACTTTTATTAAATTAGGCTACTTTTTTCATTCCTTTGGATGGTCCTTGAAATAAAGAGAAAAAAACATTTATAATTTGTATCATGTGATGAAACTGACAGAATTTGAAGGCTGAGCTGTGTTATATTAAAACCAACAAAGTACAAAATTATTGTGATTACTGGGCTAGCGAGCTGAATGGAAGACATTATTATTTCCAAATATATACTGTATAATACCGTGAATAAAACAGCTTGTGAGTAATCAATTATATGTTTTATTGTTGTTTTTAATTTAATACATGTGAGAAATAAAAACGTTTTTGCAGAGTAGGTGGTGGAATTTTCACCCAAAAAAAAACAGTATCATTTAATGAAACAAATGTCTAATTGTAATCGATAAGACGATTGATTCACACGAATACAGCAATCCGTCCCGCCTTAAAGAGTGTGAAAAACACATTATTGCAAGACACATTGTTTGTATTTAACTATAAAACTATAAGACTTTGTTTTATATTAAAAGTACCAAAAGTACAAAGCTTATTGCTATTATTGGGTGGCTGGCGCACTACAAATAGGCCTAATGGATGCAATCGAAGACTTGAAATTATTTCCAAGAATACTGTCCCTACTCTCAAAATATTGAGACTTTTTTCACATAATTTTGGCTTTATTCTCTAAATATTTAGATTTTATTCTCATAATTTTGACTTTGTTCTCAAAATATTTAGACTTTATTCTCGAAATATTATGCGTTTAATCCTGTAATTTTAGATTTTTTTATTAACCTGGCACTAAAATGCTGTCGTACAAACTGGTGTGTCTTACCATTTTATTTTGTATTTGTATTTTATTATATGTATTATCTTAATTATGAACACACTGGTTTGTAGTGCAAATAGTTTTACCGTTTCCTTATTCTTCTCGTTATTTCTCTACGGCGACTTATGAACCGGAAGTCTCACACATTACCAGAAAACAGCTTACTTCCGCATTGAAAAATAAGGTGGATAGGAACTATCAGTGATGTAAGTGTATGCTGATTGGCTAAACACATTCGAAACACCGCCTACCTGGCATTTTTAAAAAGACTTCACGAATTTACTCCACGAATATGGAAAACTGTGATAACGGCATTTATGTGTTGTCTACAGCATTCTCAGCCTTAATGAAATTTAACACTGCAAGTTATCATAGGAGATTTTCATGCTTTTTCAATCACGTTAATTGTGCATATACATCTCGGTTATCATTAAACCCATGACAAAAAAAGCATCCTCCATTCAAGAAACCTGAAAAAATTCTACTCAGCTGTTTTCAGCTTAATAATAATAATAAATGTTCTTTTGAGCAGCAAATCAGAATATTAGAATGATTTCTGAAGGATCATGTGACTGGAGTAATGATGATAAAAATTCAGCTTTGAAATCACAGGAATAAATTACATTTTAAAATATATTCAAATAGAAAAGTTATTTTAAATAGTAAAAATATTTCAGAATTTTACTGTTTTTGCTGTACTTTGGAATCAAATACATGTAGGCTTCTTACTGTCCAAAAACTTTTGACTGGTAGTGTATAAGTTAAATTCACAAATTTAGATGGAAATATAATATACAGTTATGTTTATCAATAAACACTGATAAAAAAATATATAGACCCACTTTACTGGTGTTTAAATAGTATAGGCTTATGTACTTTTTAAATTTTGTATAGGCACTGTATTAAGCAGTACATGAAAAGTGTTTCTGTTGCTTCATTAAAACGTCTGTGCCTTTGTAAATGGCAAATATAGCAGCTAGCAAGTTGACACTTTTTTTCACACCTCTTCCCTATAGATTAGCTTCGCTCACATGTAACAAGCATGGCAGAGGCGGAAGCGTTTCACTGTATCTGATACAACGTGACTAAGTACGTAAGGCTTATTATCAAACCACCTTTCTCAAATGTCAGACTCAGGCAGCCCGTGTCTACTAATTTAAGCCTAAGAAAAATAGTGATCGTAGTTTTGAAAATCAGTAATAGGGTGGGGGAAACAAGGGGGGCATTTAGTTTTGACCCTGGAAAAATTTCAACAAGCATGCATTGCAATACAAAATGACAATGCATGACGTTTGGAGAAGATTTGTACATAGTGTACATAGTGAGTGCGCCTATTAATACCTATTATAGCAAAAGAGTATTTTTAAACGAGTCTACTTCAGTGAAAAACTAAATCGAAAGAAATCTAAATGCATTGAATCTCAGGATCTCAGGTTTTCTCAAACACACATTCTGTTGTTCCTGATTGTAAAAGTAGAGTTTTAAATGAGAATTTTCAGATTTTTTTTATAGATTCTAAATAGATCACCCCCCATGTTATAGAAGACAGAATATGTGTTTGGAAAGACATTAAGTTGAGTAACTGTAACTAATTACTACCTTGAGAGAGCAGACTAGACTGTCTACAAAAGACAAAGATAGATCAGTAGACAAAGGTGTCTGAAAAAAGAACAAACACTCTCACTATGGCAAGAGGAAGGGAAAGAGGTCTGATTATGATTAGTGTTCATGTTACATAACACTGAGGCACTCTAGTAATCATGGTGAGCTTTGGGGATGAACTGTTCCTGATGGAGTGCTCATTCAGCACAATAGAGCTCAGAGAGGGCACATGCATGACACCTCTTTCCCAGCCCAATCCTCATCGGCCTGCCAGAATCTCTGGTGCATCCTATTCAGAGCTCCTTTATTAAGAAAATAACAGCTCTGCATGACTGAAACCAGTCATGGAAACGTGTGAGGTAAATACTAACACTCACACATTCACTGCTTGGCTGTAGTAATGATTAAAAGGTGATAGACTGCTTTTTTTGCATTCTGTAATCAGCCATTTCAAGTACCATTTAATCACTTTGGTAAATGGTTTAATTAGAATAAGCATTTAATTAATGATAATGAAGGCCTTATATAGCACTGGGAAATGCGAGAGAGAACCAATCAGGTTTTTTTGAACAAGGCTGAGTCAGGAATCCTTTGATCATCTCAACACTTTGATCCAAAATGGTTGTATTCACTCGAAAATGGAAACTCTGTTATCTAACACTCCCATTTGTGTTGAAAACATGTAGCCTTTTTTTCATGGAACATAAAAGTAGTTAGAATTAGTTAAGAAGTAGCAGTGAAAGTGGATGACTGCAGATGTTAAGCTCCAAAAAGGACAAAAAAGTACCAGAAAAGTAGCATATATGATTCATGTACTATTTTTCTAGTCTTCCGTAGACATACAGTTGAGGTCAAAAGTTTACATACACCTTGCAGAATCTGCAAAATGTTAATTATTTTACCAATATAAGATGGATCATACAAAATGCATGTTATATTTTATTTAGTACTGACCTGAATAAGATAGTTCACATGAAGGACGTTTACAAATAGTCCACACCAGAAAATAATAGTTGAATTTATAAAAATTACCTTGTTCAAAAGTTAGCATACGCTTGATTCTTAATACTGTGTTGTTACCTTAATAATCCACAGCTGTGTTTTTGTTTGTTTAGTGATAGTTGTTCATGAGTTCTTTGTTTTTCCTGAACAGTTAAACTGCCCAATGTCCCTCAGGTCCCGCAGCATTTTTGTGTATTTGAATCCTTTTCAGCAATGACTGTATGATTTTGCGATTTTTGCGGACAATTGAGGGACTGTAACTATTACAGAAGGTTCAAATGCTCATTGATGCTTCAGAGCGAGACACAATTCATTAAGAGCCGGGGGTGAAAACTTTTGAACAGAAAGAAGATGTGTAGAAGATTTTTCTTATTTTGCCTGAATATCGTTTTTTTTTTTCATTTAGTACTGCCCTTCAGAAGCTACAAAAGATACTTACATGTTTCCCAGAAGACAAAATAAGTTAAATTTACCCTGATCTTCAAAAAGTTTTTATTCCCCAGCTCTTAATGTATTGCGTTTTTCTTCTGAAGCATCAGTGAGCGTTTAAACCTTTTGTAATAGTTGCATGTGAGTCCCTCAGTTGTCCTCAGTGTGAAAAGGTGAATCTCAAAATCATACAGTCATTGTTGGAAAGGGTTCAAATACACAAAAATGCTGAAAAACCAAAGAATTTGGAAAAAATGGGACCTGAAGTATTTTTCTGAAGAACAGTGGGCAGTTTAACTGTTCAGGACAAACAAAGGAATTAATGGACAACTATTTCTAAAAAAAAAAAAAAAAAAAAAAAAAAAACCACAGCTGTGGATCATTAAGGTAACAACACAGAATTAAAAATCGAGTGTATGTAAACTTTTGAACTGGGTCATTCAACTATTATTTTCTCTTGTGGACTATATGTAAATGCATTTTATGTGAATATCTTAATCATGGTACTAAACTGCACCTTTTAGGGGTGCCTTTAAGGGAACTGCCCCAGTGACAAGCTGTTGAACCCCTAAGGACTCGGTTTTTACACATTTTTTCTTAAAGTGCAGCCGCTTGTCACCTTCCACTGTATGTAAAAGAGCAGGATGGACATTATGCTAGAGTAGTACCTTTTATACATTGTGAAGATAAACATTAATGTGTCCTGAGAGCATTTTGGATGATCTATGCCTTTAAGCAACAGGTAATTATATCTAGACAGTTGTTCACAACTGCCTGCAAAGCATTATAGAGGTTTCAGACAAATGATCACTTTGCATTTGAAATACTGCGTCTGCTAAACGCAGAATTAAAAGGACAAAATCTGGAATGTAAACAAAGCATTAACATCTAACATCTACTGTTACAAATGCACTAAACAAGTTGAACTGGAATCTAGCTGATCTAGAGTTGTAGGTACACTTATCCATGATTCATTAGCACTACTACAGGGGGTGGACATTTTAGGAGACAGCACATTCTTTTGGCAGAACTCCACAAATCTTTACCTCGGGTTGAACTCTCCTATTCCTCTGACTCTGGCGGGTGCCCCAGCAGTTCTGCAGGATCTCAAATCCACAGCAAGATGGTGTAGTCCCTTCTCCACCCATGGCAGGGTCTCCCTGGTAACCATAAGCCTCAGTCCCACTATGTCATGTCCACTTGCCGGTAAGGAGCCCTGAAGTTAACTACGAGAACTTCTTTGGTCTTCGATCTTTAATCTAAAGCTCCACGGTCCAGAATGAACAACCTGAAGGGTTCAAACTTCTTCAGACATGTGTCTGTGCAAAGGATGCGCAATCTGGGATCGAGGAGGATGTAGTCGCACTCACCTCTCTGCACTGGATCTAAGAGTTGGTTTCATGTGGTATCTCCACATCTCTGCTCGAGGAGATGTGTGCTGCAGGCAGGGATAAACGGGTGGCAATGTGGGGTGCTCGGGAAGAGCTTGATGACGTGTGGATGAGACTCCACAAGGGAGCCATCCTGAGCCGGAGACTGAGCAGTGGGGGCTCTCAGTGCCATCTTCCTCTTCCGCTATGGAAAGCATCAGGGGAGTGATCCCTGACAGTGGAGCTCCACTCAGGGGCAGCAGAAGCAGCTCCTGTTGGGACTTCTGGTGACTCCTCCCTCCCAGAGGCCGTCTCCTGGAGACAGAGCCGAAGATATTTCCTCCCCTCCGCCACTCACATTCCCCCAGGACGCTGACAAACGGCAGTGAAGTGCAGAGAGGAAATCTTATCTCTCGGCATGCACACATAGGCTTTGGTTTCTCCTGCTCCAGCACGGAGAGAGTGGGAAAACTAGCCCTGCCCTTCATAGTGATACCTCCGCCATTTGCCTCCATAGAGGATAATATTTCTGTTTCTGTTTCATCCATGGGGGCTTGGGGTCTAACTTGTATACCCACATCTCTCAGCGCCACTTAAGAGAGAACAAATTGGATCTTATGCACCTGCCAGCAGCTGTGAATGGGAATGTGTTTACCAACTTTGTGTTTACATTGTAACTGACATTTGGAAGACCTTAAACATATCACTTAAATTGTGTCACTCAATGCTTATGTAACAGATGTGCTGCTGTAATCACATGGCCACTGGGGTTTTTAATGTGAGGTGGACATGCTACAATCTACTATGACAGTACAAGCCTTCTGGCAATAAACAAGCTTTAAAATAGAACAGCTTGGAACTGTCGTTAAAACTTTACCTCTTCTATCAAATTTCTTCAGAGGTAACACAGGGTCCTTTGGATTGGGATCAGTTCTTGTAAAGTGTATTTTAAACCAATACCCCATTGTTGTCCAGTCTTGCCCACCTTAGCTCAAGGGTGTCCAAATTTAGTCCTTGAGGGTCACCATCCTGCAAAGTTTAGCCCCAACTTGCCTCAACACACCTGCTTGGATGTGTCAGGTATATAGTAAGTGCAAGATTAGCTGGTTCAGGTGTGTTTAATTGGGGTTAGAGCTAAACTCTGCACCCTCCAGAAGCGGGATTGGACACCCCTGCCTTGGCTTAACTCCAAAACGACTACAAAATGCCTCAAGAGATGATTTTTCTGCAGAGAACCAGTTGGGGGTTCGATGCCTTGCTCAAGGGTCTCATCTTGCAACCTTTGGGTTACAAGTCTGACTCTCTAACCATTAGGCCATGACTGTCCCCCCAGTGATCCTAGTGGTCCTAAAGACCTTGATGTTGTTTAGGTGTGTTTGATTAGAGTTGGAGCTGAACAGGAAAATGGATCTCGCAGGCCAGAATTGAGAACCAGCCTTCGTGCAGAATTTAGCTTGAACTTGGTTTAGCACACCTGCCAGGGAGTTTTGGGTAATCCTTTTGACCTTGATTAGCTGGTTCAGGTGTGTTTAATTAAAGTTGAAGCTAAACTCTGCAGGGAGGTAGCCCTCCAAAAGCAGGACTGGACACTCCTAGGGTCGCATTTAGCTGTATATGTAAAAAATTTGTATCATATAGGCATTTCGTCCAAACGTATCCAGCCTGAATCTGCTATTTTTTGAAACCGGGTCCCAGAGTGAATAAATCTGAAAATGACACCCTTGTGTTTTCGTGTGTACAGCCAATGCATATATTTTGTGAAACGATGATGTCATCACCCCATGTATCGTCCCTAAAAACACGGCCATACTCAATACAATACAGTTCCAAGTTCTTAATCTAGAGGTACTTATTTTTGTGGCAGTAACAAAAACTGAAAAACAGAACCAATTCCTTAGAATAAAGGGAATTTGGAGGATCAGTGGCGTTGCTAGGAATTCTGGGCCCTGTACACTGAATTTGCTATGGGGGGCTCTACAGAGAACATCATAGTGGGCCCCTTAATGTGGTTACAAAGTCAGTATCATTAATGATATTACAAATATTCAACAATGTATATGTAACAAACTGATGGCTAATGACCTAGCTGGCAGATATGCAAGTTAAGCATATGTGGTGGTCAGCAAGTGGATATAAGTCGTTCAGATGAGAACGGGGTCATCCAGTAGCAGGTGTTGCAGAGTAGAGGCTATATGGATTAACCACATGTGACACATTAAGGAAGCCAAAAGATAAAGTCGGGGTAAAGTCCACACCTTTGCTAAGACGTTATTTTTGCACGTGACCATATATATGTGCGCCTTACTGAAACTACAGATGGCGATCTATTTTAACAGGTCAGTATGTTGATGACCAATTTAGGCCTGAGCTTGCACTAATAAAATTAAACGGTACAAGCAGTCATGTACCTGACAAATAGTCAGTTGAGTAACCTAGTGTAGTATTGTCATTTTTAATAATATTAATAAAGCAAATATTATAAAGAAAATTTTTAAAGGTTTGACCATTTTTAATTTGACATACCATACTAAAAAACACTATACTCAGTGAGATGATTAAAAAAAAAAAAACAGAACAAGCCAAAGTCTAAAGATGTCGACCTGAATATGTATAGCTGCAACAGCGTCACTTAAAAGATGCATTTATAGCCACAACAGTTGTCAGCAATTTGCCATGCAAACTCTCTAACAGCTAAAGCTTTCAGCATGCTAATTAAATCACTGTAACATGTTCTACTGATACACTTTTAAATATTATATACTTAAAAAAAACTTTTGTTGCTATGTGGTTGCTAGAGTGTTCTAAGCCCACATTTAAAGGGATAGTTCACTCAAAAATAAAAATTCTGTCATTCATTTTTCACTCTCATATCGATCCAAACCCTTATGACCTATGAAATATGAATTAAGATATTTTTGATAAAATCCAAGAGCTTTCTGACCCTGCATAGACAATAACACAACTAACATGTTCAAGGCCCAGAAAGGTAGTATGGACATCATTAAAATTGTCCATGTGACATCAGTGTTTCAAATTTAGTTTTATGAAGCTACGAGTATAACTTTGTGCAAAGAAAACAAAAATAATGACTTTATTCAACAATTCTTCTAAACAAATGAATCAATAAGAACTACACTCCAGTCTCTTATGAATACGGTCTGTAGCGACTGATGATTGAGATATACAGATGTCCATGTTCAACAATAGAGTAGTTCAGTGAGTAGGCAGAGAGACAGACAGACAATGCACCACTCATTTATGCCAGCATGAGCAGCATGAGTAATATTATCTATCAAGGTCAGCTGTCTGGGCCACGCTTCACACGGGCTAATCCCTATCACACACACAAATACACAAGCCCATATGCATACACACACAGAAGATGGGACAGGACGGCAATGATAACATTCAACATCTACTCATGTTTAAATTACAGCTGACATCTATAGTAATTACTTTGAGAATCTTTGATTTTGTTGCCGGGGATTTCAGTTTTGGCTTTGACCTAGACTTTCAGTGTGCTGAATCTTGAGCACAGATGCCCCATGGTCTGTCTACGCCAAGGATTGTTCCTAAATGACCCAACTTTTTTCACCAGTGTCGGGGGATTTAAAATTTAACTACAAGCTACACATCATTTTAAATACTTAAACAATTTGCAGGTTTCTAACATTGAAACTATTAACGGGATAGTTCCATCAAAAAAATGAAAATTCTGTTACTAATTTCTCACTCTCATGTCGTTCCAAACCTGTAAGAGCTTTGTTCATCTTTAGAACACAAATTAAGATATTTTTGATGAAATCCGAGAGCTTTCTGACCCTGCATAGACAGTATGCAACTACCATGTTCAAGGCATAGAAAGGTAGTAAGGATATCGTTAAAATAGTCCATGTGACATCATTGGTTCAACCATAATGTTTACAATGTATTTTTGTGCGCAAAGAAAACAAAACTTTTCGATACAAACATTTCGATACAAACATAACCAAATATAATAATTACTTTACAATTTGAGTCAGTTTTGTTGTTTTAGTAACCACTCTCACATTCATTCAGGGAGTTTATTCATTAAAAGATTCAACAGTCTGATTCAAACTTGTAACTGCGATTAAAGGATTTATTAACAGAACCGGTTCGAAAGAGTCATTTCCCCATGAATCGGACTATACTGGTCGCACAACATCTTTGCAGTCATTGCAGACAAACATGTTTTCTTGCTATTTTGCAGTCAAGTGTCTAATTTTAGACTGCAAGTTACATTTTAAATATTCAATCTAGTAAGTGTTTTAGGGGTGTTATAAACAAAGCAATTCTAAAATAATTGCTAGAAAATCAGCAAGGTTTATCTAAACTTTATCACTACAGCCATCAAAACACAACTTGTGTACAAATTCACCACCTTCACTAATACATTTGAAGACAATCACCTGCTTTGAGAAATATTCCTGTTATTACGCAGAATCTACAGGCACTTTAGACAAATAAAAAACACAATTATTATGATTTTTTAATGGTGGGCGCACCTGAAATGTTTTTAATGTTACAGATTTAAAGTTTTAAATACGTACAGAGCTCCATGAGTCCAAACGCTCAGGTTACAAAATGTACGCTCTGTCCAAAATGTGCAAAAGAGCATCTTTTTAAGGAAAACTAATTGTTTTGTGCAATGTAAAGTTTAGTGTAGTCATTTAGTGTGCTTGTTTTATATACACTACCAGTCAAAAGTTTTTGAACAGTAAGATTTTTAATGTTTTTTTAAAGAAGTCTCTTCTGCTCACCAAGCCTGTATGTATTTGATCTGAAGTACAGCAAAAACAGTAATTTAAATTGAAATGTTAAAATTAAATATAGAAACAATACTTTTAATTAGCAAGGATGCTTTAAATTGATCAAAAGTGATAATAAAGACTTTTTTACAAAAGATTACTATTTCAGATAAAAGCTGTTCTTCTGAACTTTCTATTCATCAAAGAACCCTGAAAAAAAATGTACTTAGCTGTTTTCAATATAATAATATTAACACACGTTTTTCTGAGCAGCAAATCAGAATATTAGAATGATTTCTGAAGGATCATGTGACTAGTGATGCTAAAATGATGCTAAAAATTCAGCTTTGAAACCACATGAATAAATTACATTTTAAAATATATTCAAATAGAAAACAGTTATTTTGAATAGTAAAATAACTAGTTTTTGCTGTGCTTTGGATCAAATAAATGCAGGCTTGATGAGCAGAGGAGCAGTTCAAAAACTTTTGACTGGTAGTGTATTTTATAGTTATTGAGAATTGAGTGTACTAGCTACTAGTTCTGTCCTCTGTTTGAACCTTATTCATCTTTTTCAGTCCCCTGTCCAGCGGCGATCTTAAACTTGATCTTGAATGTTAAATCAAGGATATAAATATGCAGATTCACTTAAAGGCTATGACACATCCTTGAAGACATTTCCTAGACTCAACAAATTAAGATCTTGCCTGTCAGCGCTTATAAGACCAACACACTCACATTTGCCCGTAATTTGTAGAGTTTGCAGGTAAAGATGTTTATCTTACAGGATTATAGGCATCAGTTAACTAAGCTCAAGAGACTAGTTACCTCAGTGTTCTCTGGTTGCCTGGGAGAAGAGAGAAACCTCATACCCTAGAAACACCAAGCAAGGGACTACCTTGTTATTGCAAAAAGAATATTCCCTATGGTTCATGTACAGTATCTTAAACTGACATTCATTACAAACATATGAAATATGCACAACCTATGCCTTGTTTTTTGGCTTGGCTACTGAGAGCTAAACTAAACCCACTGGATACACACACTCTTAATACATAATAACACTCTTTTTGTCCTTGGACTCTGACAGTTGAATGACGTATTACAATTAGGAAATTCTGAGCCCTAAAGGATTTACAACCATCTGATACTACAGCATCACATACCTGCTAATTATATAAAGTGTTCTTCCGTAGTCTTTCATCACCCTGTTCAGCATCTTACCTTCTCTCCTCTGTTTTCTCCTTCCCCTCTTTCTGATTCTGCCCTCGGGCCCATTTCTACCATAGGCAGTGGTGAACAGTGTTCGAATGAATAACAAATCCAGTCTTAGAATGGACGGCAGCTACAGCGTGGGCTGCAATGACGCTGTTTGGGTGCTGTGGAGCTCCAGCCAGTGAGCCTGGTGTCTAGTGCTGACATGTTTGGCTCAGGCAGCGAAGGAACCTGACGATAAGGCATTGAGTGATGGAAGCAGGTGCAGTCAGGCCACCACGCGCTCATCTTATACCATCCGCCAGGTTTGGTTTTACTGCCTTCGCATTCTTGTGCTCTTCAGAAACGCATTGCATAAGGTCAGTGTCACGTTCAGGTAAACCCAGAGGTCAGATTTGGAAAAATTTAGCATTACATCACTTGCCCACCACAAGGCAGTGAACGGGTACCGTCAAAATGAGAATTCATAAAGCTGACAAAGAGATTTTGTGCAGCTTTTTAAAAGAAATGTGTATCATATTTACACATAATATTATATTTATATAAAAAATAGTCTGTGTTGCATTGTGGGAGGTTCAAGAACTATCTGCTTACTAAACACTGTAGCACTAGACCTGTTTTCTGTCACACAGGTAAGCTGAGAATTGTTATGTCACTGTCTGTGCATCCTTAACACAACCATACAGTACAGACACAGACACACGTGACAATATGGGCAAGGTGATCTTTCTTTGTAACAGACACAACACACAATCTACTAAAACCGCCTGTGCCAGACAACATATTGAATGCTTTGTATATAGTCTAGTTGGTTCTTTTTAACCATTTGCTTCCAAGAATGATAAATAATGATAATATGAAATGATAATAATGAAAATGAAAAGTATGCATTGATGAGTTATTTACAATAACATTATTAGGGCTGGGTTTTGACACAAATTTCACGATTCGATTCAGATTCACAAGCTTGTGCTTTGATTCGATTTCTGATTCGATTCCATTTTGAGTATTTTGAATATATATCAGGTGTACATGACACATTTTTACAGGTAGGCTACTAACTTTACATATACAGTCAAGCCCGAAATTATTCATACCCCTGGCAAATTCTGACTTAAAGTTACTTTTATTCAACCATCAAGTTTTTTTTGGACCGGAAATGACACAGGCTTCTTCCAAAAGATAATAATACGATGTACAAGAGGCATCATTGTAGAAAATTTTTTTCTCAGCTTTTATTTACATTTGAACAAAAAGTGGCATGTCCAAAATTATTCATACCCTTTGCAAACTGTCACAGTCTATGGGAAAATCCAAAGTTCTATACTATTCCAAATAGTCCAAGCTGTTCTAAAGCATCATAATTACCCTGATTCATTGGGAACAGCTGTTTTAATCAACTCCACAGGTGAAAAACAGAAGCTCTCTGCTGTTGGTTTGTGGACAATCATGGCTAAGACAAAGGAGCTCACTGAGGACCTGCAGCTGCACATTGTGACTGCTCACAGATCAGGAAAGGGCTATGAGACCATATCTAAATGTTTTGAAGTTCCAGTGGCTACAGTGCAAAGCATTATTAAAAAATACAAAACATTCCACACTTTGAAAAATCTCAGAGGACGTGGTCGGAAGCCAAAAGTGACACCTGTGCTGGCCAGGAGGATAGTGAGAGAGGTAAAAAAAGAATCTAAGGATCACCACCAAGACCATCCTGATGAATCTGGGCTCTGCTGGTGGCAACATCTCAAGGCAGACAGTTTAACGGACACTGCACACCGCTGGGTTCCACGGACGCAGACCAAGGAGGACACCACTTCTCCAGATAAGGCACACAAAAGCCTGCTTGGACTTCTTTTCTTCTTTTTTTATGGTCAGATGAAACAAAAATTGAATTGTTTGGCCACAATGATGTAGCCTTCATTTGGTGTAAAGAAGGAGAAGCCTTCAACCCTAAGAACACCATCCCCACTGTCAAACATGGTGGTGGGAACCTAATGTTTTGGGGGTGTTTTTCAGCCGGTGGACCAGGGAACCTAATCACAGTAAACGGCACCATGAAAAAGGAGCAATACATCAAAAACAACATCAGGCAGTCTGCAGAGAAACTTGGTGCCTTGGGCACCAGTGGACATTTCAGCACGACAACAACCCAAAACACACAGCAAAAGTGGTGAAGAAATGGTTAGCAGACAAAAACATTAACCCAGCCAGAGTCCTGACTTAAATCCAATTGAGAATCTGTGGAGGGAGCTAAAGATCAGGCTGATGGCAAGGAGACCCTCCAACCTGAAAGAGTTGGAGCTCATCGCTAAAGATGAATGGGCAAAAATACCAGTGGAGACATGCAAAAAGCTGGTCAGCAATTATAGGAAGCGTTTGATTGCTGTAATAGCCAATAAAGGCTTTTCTATTGATTATTGGGAAGGGTATGAATAATTTTGGACATGCCACTTTTTGTTCAAATGTAAATAAAAGATGAGTAATAATTTTTTCCACAATTATGCCTCTTGTACATCATCTTATTATCTTCTGGGAGACGTCTGTGTCATTTCTAATAAAAAAAACAAAAAACAAAAACTTGCTGATTGAATAAAAGTAACTTTAAGTCAGAATTTGCCAGGGGTATGAATAACTTCGGGCTTGACTGTAGATAATTATATTTTTACTCTAATTCGTTTTTGAAATATAAACATTTAAATGTTGGCTGTCATAAAAACTTGACGGATTTATTCAATTATGAAACATTAAAGAACTTAAAATTATAATTAATATGTTAAATGGGGCAAACATATTTAGCAAAATGCTCCTCTCTAGAGTTTCTAGCAGTTTATGGTGACTATATCGAATATATTTTTTTCTTGAGGTAAATTTGACGTTATGTGACATATATGACCCAGGACCACAAAACCAGTTTTTAGTAGCACAGGTATATTTGTAGCAATAGCCAAAAATATATTATATGGGTCAAAAAAAATATGCCAGAAATTTTTGGGATATTAAGTATAGATCATGTTCCATGAAGATATTTTGTAAATGTCCTATATCAAAATATAATTACTTAATTATAATATAACTTGTAATTAAGTTATAATTATAATATAAACAAAATCATACATTTTTGTACGAATTCTATTTCTCTTGAAAATTTCAATCCAAATCACTTTGTTTCAAATGAATCATTTAAATATCTGACTCAAAAAAGACTCTTTAACTAATCCAACATTGCCATAAGCAAATCAAATTTACCAAATGACCTGAATCTGCTGTTGGGATCCATTTTGAAGAGATCTGTGTTAAAGGGATACTTTGCCCAAAAATGAAAATTCTGTCATTAATTACTCACTCTCATTTCGTTCCAAACCCCTAAGACCTTCGTTCATCTTCGGAAGACAAATTGAGGTATTTTTGATGAAATCCAACTCATCAAACTTTCTGACCCTGCATAGAAAGCAACACAACTGACACCTTTTATTGACCAGAAAGGTAGTAAGGATATTGTTAAAATAGTCCAGTGGTTCAACCTTAATATTATGAAGCTACAAGAATACTTTTTGTGCACAAAGAAAAAATTTCTTCTCTTTGCTTTCAGTCACGATACCACTAGGCACTACTATGAACGTTGAAGTTGTTATATTTTGTTTTCTTTGTGCACAAAAAGCATTCTCGTATCTTCTTAAAATTAAGGTTGAACCACTGATCTCACATGGACTATTTTAATGTTGTCCTTACAACCTTTCTTGACCTTGGACCTGTCAGTTGCGTTGTTGTCAATGCAGACTCAGAAAGCTCTCAGATTTCATCAAAAATATCTTAACGTGTTCTGCAGATGAACGAAGGTCTTACAGTTTTGAAACGAATGAGGGTGAGCAATTAATCACAGAATTTTAATTTTTGGGTGAACTATCTCTTTAATCAAAAAACCACATTAAATCATAACCATTTATGACATTGATGACATAACTACTGTAATCCAACCTTTGACTATTTAAGCACGGCATCTCATCAAATTAAGCATGTTTCCCTTTTCAAAACTCACGCTTTTCAGGTTCGCGATACCCCAGCTGTACATCACATGGAAAAGCACACCTCTACATCAGCTTGTGACACATGGCAAGACTTAATCAACACGCAATTAATCATCTCTGTCTGCGTGACAACAGCTCAGTCACCAGTGTAGTAGAACAGTCGATCCCGTTATATCATAATCAGCATCATATGATGATGTAACTCCAATATTTGGTTATAAACAAACACCTCTGATAATGTGATGGATTAGATAAGGCATCTCTAAGAATACAGCTGAACTGCGATTATGTAATATCTTTCCTTGTATTCCATATTGTCAGACAGAGATTTGTTGTGTGCTTCTATAATTTGAGTTTGAGTGTGTCAACACTTGTGAAGTTTACTCTAATAATGATACAGCCTCATAAAGAGACTCTTGAGTCAGTAAATCTCCCACAAATCCAATTATGCCTTGTTAGGGTGAAGGGGCAACCCAGCTGTCCACAGAGCTGTGTCCTTTGCTCACGTTAGCCCGCTGAAACAATAGAATACATAAGAGACTGCTAGCTGAACTGTTACAACCCCTCATGTGGAGAAATATCACTGTGGACAGGTGGACAAAAGGAAAGATAGGCTGTTGGCATGCCGTTCACATGGTTAGGGATGATCCAGAGGGCACCGGTTGATGCCAAATAAAACATTCATTCATAAACTGCCTGTCAATAATTCAGAGAGGCTGATACTAATGCATGATGTTGGCTTGGGAAGAGAAGTGGAGCTGGTGTATGTTTTTAAAAAACGTTTTTTAAAACAGTTCTTATTGGCATTGATTGTTCCTTGAAGAACCTTTAATATCCATAGAACCTTTCCATTGCACAAAAGGTTTGTTATGAAAAAAGGCTATTAAAGATGCAGTATGTGCAATTATACGTAACGTTATGTACACTTTGTGACATTCGATGTGAAATGTCCACTGAGTAGAGGAACGTACATATGGTACGTTTAATGTGACGTTGGAAAGAGTTCCTTTGAAACCCTCTAGCTCCCCAGCTCCACCTGTATAGATCTGCTACAGGTTATTATATATGCTACTAGTATGTCTTAAATACTCACAGCACCATAACAGCGTATGTAAGCAGATCTATCCTGCCAAAAAACTAATAGATTAACATTGTCATATCAATTACCGTGCTAAAATCTTCAGAGAATTGTCATGATAGAACTGTTTACTTAAAGGTTCTTTGGGGTACCAAAAATGGGTTGTCTATGCTTTTAAATATAAAGGTTCTTTACTGGCATCAGGGAACCAAAAATGGTTCTTCTATATGGCTTTGAAAACACCCTTTTGGAAGCTTTATTTTTAAGAGGGTTTTTATAAACTGATCACTTAAGCGTTCTTTGGAGAACCTAAAATGCATCTTCTATGCATTGGTGTGAAAACCTCCTTTTAGAACCTTAATTTTTAAGAGTGTAATTATAAAATTGTGGCCTGTTGTGTATTTATGCTGACTGCTAAAGCTTCTACGCTTATATATGCTAGTGTGAGTGTGTAAACACTGGCCGGTTTTGTCATGTAAATCAAGTGTGTAGGGTGAAACCCACTGCTCCCTGACACGACCGAGGTGAATTGCCGGGTTTCATTTGGAGTATCCAATATCATCAGGAGCGCTGTAAGCTCCCATAAGAAACATTATCGGGTGAGGAGTTCATCTCGATAATGGCTATATCATCAACGCACACTCCATTGGAGGTCCAGGGCCTGCCAACACTTAGTTTATCAGACACCAAATCCAAATCAGTCAACATATTCCATATGAAACTAAGATGCGTATGAGATTGATATCTCAATAACCTTGCTGTTTTGAACTTAATGCTTATTAGTATATTGAAGATGAAGTTAGTAGTTTCTAGCAGTCTGCAATCTGTTTAAACTGAACTGTTTTCTGAAAATATACAGTGCTTTGCAAAAGTATTCAAAAGTACTCAATTTTTTCATGTTTTGTTATGTTGCAGCCTTATGTTAAACTGTTTTAAATTACTTTTTTCCCGCATCAATATACAAGCCATACACCATTATGACAAAGCAAAAACGGAATTGTCACAACTTCATAAATATATTAAAAATAAAAAACCTGAAATAAGTACATTGCATAAGTATTCATACCATTAACTTAGTACTTAGCAGAAGCACCTTTACAGCCTCAGGTCTTTTTTGGGTATGACTAGCTTTGCACATTTGGCAGTTATCTGCCATTCTTTACCTCACCTCTTCACCTCTCAAGCTCTGTCAGCTTGGATGGGGACAAACGTACATTTTCAGATTTCTCCAGAAGTTTGATTTGGTTCAAGACCAAGCTCTGGCTGGACCACTCAAGGACATTCACAGAGTTGTCAATAAGCCACTCTTGCTTTGTGCTTAGGGTGCTTAACTAGAGTAACCATCCGGATCTTGGTCACCACTCTAACCAAAGCCCTTCTCCATCAATTGCTCAGTTTGTCCAGGAAGCCAGCTCTAGGAAGAGTCCTAGTTGTTTCAAACTTTTTGCATTAAGGGTAATAGAGACTACATGCTTCTGTGAACCTTCAATGCATCAGAATTGTTTCCGAACTCTTCCCCAGATTTGTGACTTGATCCAATCCTGTTTCTGCTCAAAAGGATTTTTTTTTTACCTCAGGGTTTGGTTTTTGCTCTGATATGCATTTTCAGCTGTTAGACCTTTTTTTATTAAGATGTTTGTCTTTCCAAATCATACCATTCAATTGAATTTGCCACAGGTTAACTCCACTCGAAGTGTAGTAACATCTACAAGCAATATGAATGCTCCTGAGCTGAATTTCAACGGTCCCAGATAAGAGTAGGAATATTTCCGCAATGAAATCCATTCAGTTTTTAATTTTTTTTTTTTTAATTTTGCAAAGATGAAAAAAAAAATGATTTAAAGCAGTTTAACATACAGCAGCAACATAACAAAATGTGCAAAAAATGAAGGGGTACGAATACTTTCGCAAGATACTGTAGCTAACGCAGAATGTGTTTTTGCATTACACTTTTCTGTTTTTCTATTGTTTTTATTGTAAATATGCTGTAGCCCTCGCTTTTCAAAAGCAGTTCAACTTTTAAAAAAGCACTCAAGTTCAAAGTCATTTCATGTTTTAAAAAATGCATTGATTTACCTTGTGTTTTTAACTAGCCATGCGTCTCTCATTTTTCCATTCTGCTGTGCTGCTTTTCCATTGTTTTTCTGTGTAAATTTGCTAGTTTGACCATTATGCTTGGGTTCTTTGACTTTTGCAGTCTCTAAAGACAAAAGTGTGCTAAAAATATGGCGAAATGTGGCAAAAGTGCGCTAAAAATGTGACGCTCAGGTTTAAAGTCATTCAACATTTAAAATATTGGTGTCTATAGACCGTTGTTATTTATTCCACTCGTTTTCTAACACTTTTCTGTGTAAACTTGTGCTAGACAGATGCATTTTCATTCCGCTGTTCTGCGTTTTGCATGTGTGAATGACACCTAAAAGCGTCTTTCTCTAATAATGTTTAATTATTAATAATGCTTAATAATGTTTTGCAGTATATACTACGGTAACCGTCACAACTAAAACATTTGGTGAAAATGTCACAACCGAAAAATGGGATGTTTTTTCAAAAATAAAGTATGCTGAATTATCAACTAAGATGTTATGATAGTGTTTGGTTCAATGTATTCAAACTAATAAATCCTAAAGTTTGAAATCAGTGTCAACTTTTTGCCTTTTACAAAGAACAATTGGATTCAAAATACAACAATTCTCATAAATCACACTTGAAATATTGTTAAAATTGTAAGTGATAATTATTTACATCTGAAAACTTTAATAAACTAGAAAAAATATATACATTTACAATGTAGATGTAAGCAAATTCTTAATATGTCAGTATAACCCTTCTTATTAAATTATATATTAATGTGTTTTGGCAGCGACACATTTGGGGAGAGGACAATTATTCCAAAACTTTCTGAAAATACAATATGACTCTGACTTTGAACCAATTCTGTAGAATAGCCCATATGCGAAAACAAGAAACAAAAAAACATTTACATTCATTTATTAATAGCGTGACATAAATCTCCCCATGCTTAAATTAGAAAAAATATGCAGCAGTAAGTACAGATGGACGGTATGTTCCCCGCACAAACTGTAGCTAATGATAGCACAGCGCCATGTTCAGATGTGCCACATTCAGTGAATCTCTCCCGCAGTCAAAGGAATGGTGGGAACACAACACCTCCACTAAAAGAATTGAAACCAGCACCAGTCCACCACTCTAAAGCGGTGGCTGTTTCCATGGCAGCGTAACTTGTTGAGCAGAAGTGGGCTTTCTCTCAGAAACCCGGTTGCCTCAAGGTCTTTGCTGCCTCTCACTCTGATTGAAACGAGCTCCTTCAGAAAACAAATGTTCTGTTTTTCTGCCAGCTGACATATTAAAGTGATGCGCTGTGAGGATCTTGTACAGCTTGAAAGCAAAGACGCACATCATCTTGTAATACGTTTCACAAACAGATTGAACAAAAAAAAGAGTCTAACACTATATCCATGACTAACCTTAAGCAATTCATTGCCTGATTCCCCTCATGCAGTGCCTATTCTAAAATCAAAGAAAGAAAGTCTTTCAAGACAAGAATATCGTCACAAAGTTATAGATTTCAAAATTCAGGTTCTAAGTGTCTGTACTGCTTTACATTAAAGGACTACATTAAATGGTTAGTTCACCCGAAAATGACTCACCCTCGCGTCGTTCCAAACCTGCAAGACCTTCGTTTATCTTTGGAACACAAATTAAGATATTTTTGATGAAATCTGAGAGCTTTCTGACCCTGCATAGACAGCAACGCAACTGACACGTTCAAGGCTCAGAAAGGTAGTAAGGACATTGTTAAAATAGTCAGTGGTTCAACTTGATTTAATTTTTTTTTTTATGACGGACGGCTCTTTCGGAGACAGTGTGTAAATGTGATTGACACAATGTGAGGCCGTATTTATTTTTTATTGTCCAAAGTATGCAAAGACCTTAAGTCATAGTCTTTTGACTAAAACGCCATTTAGTTTTAGTAACATTTTAGTAATCTGAATTGTTTTAGTTTAGTTTTATATAATATCATAAGATTTTAGCCGATGAAATCTCCAGTAGATTTAGTTGGCTAAAATCGCAAAAATGTATTGAGCATTTCACTAAAATGACCCATTGTGGGTTTGTATAGATTTTATCATGATAGACACTGCTGTTTTTATATTAAAATGTAACCGCATGTCTTTATATTAAAATAATATGAAACCACTTCTCATAAAGAAACAAGAACATTGTCTTCTTTTCAATGAAATGCAAATGGTTATATAGGCTAATTATGCGTTCTTTATAACAACTTGTTTACCACATTCTTCATTCTTTCAAGCAAACATATTTATTTATATTTTACATTTTGATTAATTGTTATTAGGGCTACTAATTGATTTTTTTTGTTGCTTGATTAACATCAATGCCACAGACAGTAGCAACTAAATTAGACTGCTGTCCCTTTAAAACTGAAAGCACGGATACATGTCTCCCAAGCATTTCTCTTCACCTAAGATGTAACCGAGTGTGTTTATGTGAATACTCGTCAAAACGGACAATAGGACATAATTTTGTGTTTATTTCTCCGTTTATGAGACGTGTGAAAGAGTCGCTGTGTCTGTGCTCCAAAAAATGGACCGAATTGTGTTCTCTTTTGCGTCGTCAAATTTATGTCTACATTGACATTTTTGAACACAGCAGATTTTAGCTGAATTAATCCCTCCCTAGCATTTTCATCTCGTCTTTATTGGTTGACGAAAATGGCAATAGATTTTGGTCATAATTTTTGTCTTTCAAAATGAGTTTTCATCTCATTTTCATCAGTGAAAAAAGATCATTGACGAAAATTATTTGTCAATGAAATTAACACTGTTGAGAACACTGGCTCCTGTGCATGTATCTTGCTATTCTTACGAAAGTGCATCGAAGGATGACGCGGAAGAGGAGAAATTGTTCAAGTCGTTATTTTTGTTTTATTTAAACACAAAAAGTATTCTCGTAGCTTCATAACATCAAGGTTGAACCACTGATGTCACATGGACTATTTTAATGATGTCTTTAAAACCTTTTTGGGCCTTGAACATGTCAGTTGCATTGCTGTCTATGAGGGTCAGAAAGTCCTCAGATTTCATCAAAAATAATGTAATTTGTGTTCTGAATATGAACAAAGCTTTTACAGGTTTGGAACAACATGAGGGTAAGTAACTAATGACAGAATTTTCTTTTTTGGGTGAACTATCCTCCTAAACATCTTTTTTGTTTTTGTTTTATGGAAAACAAAAAAAACATACTGGATTAAAATTTGGATAAGTAAATGATGACAGTTGTCATTTTTTCTTTAAATCTACCTCTAAAACATGCAGATGCGGCTTGCTGAAACTGAAAACAGAACAGGACAGCCATTAAGCATGCCACCGGTGTTTCTGTTTCACACGTACAGTGCAATGATCCGAAGACAAACGTCACCAAGTTGTCATCCCTAAAACAAATTAATGGCAGTATTTTCAAAATAGATGAAGATAGTTGTAGTGTGTCAGCATAAACAGGTACACACAGTTTCATAACATCACGTTCTAACTGTTTTATGAGTTTGCTGTTGCACCAGAGATGTAGTGTCTGCCAAACCTCCAGGATACTGGACTGGTATAAATGTTACTGAGAACTTCTGGTTCATTAGCCACTGTAGCGAAATAACGAGAAGAATAACAACGCAGTAAACGGTAAAACTGTTTGCACTACAAACCAGTGCGTTCATAATTAAGATAAAGCATTTAAATCATATGGTAAGGCACATCAATTTGCTATATCAAGCAGCAAAACAAGTTTGCTTGACGTGGATGAGACCGGAAGTCAAGCCCATAAAATTTACAAATGGCCATTCCCACGCTTACAGGAAGAAAAAAGTGGATTGGGTACCTATGCAAACATCTCTTTTTAAAACACTTCTCTGCCTGCCATTGGTCCAACAAACAGACAGTCCTGCCCTAAACGCATGCTTTGGATGAGTCAGTGTTCTTACATATAGTTGTTTGTGCGTGTAAGCTTGGTTTGTAGACTTTATTTTAACACTGAATAAAGCTTCAGCTTTCATATTTGTAAAGCCATCGTGAGCACAGGTTTATTTATGTGCACATAGTGCTGCACGAAGTTATGACTCATCCTTTTGGAAAATGCATTAAAGCACACCTACCTTTTTCAACAAAGGAAGGCTAATGTGCTTCTCCTTCATGAGTGTCTCTAGTCTCTTCCTCACAGCTTTTCTGTTCAAAGCAAAATATATGCTTTAGGAAATGCTGTAGTAAAAATATACATATTTTTAAAAAATCGTGTCATTTTTAAAAATCAGTGAGAAATTGCTAAATGTAGTTCACAAATAATTACTAAGAAACACATTGTAACACATTAAATTAAATGTGCAAGTTTGATAATTTATAATAATTATTTATTTGTATAGAATGTGACCCTGGACCACAAAACCTTAAGTCTTAAGTTAGCATGGTGTATGGGTCAAAATTACCGATTTTTCTTTTATGCCAAAAATCATTAGGATATTAAGTAAAGATCATGTTCCATGAAGATATTTTGTTAATTTCCTACTGTAAATATATCAATACTTATTTTTTGATTAGTAATATGCATTACTAAGAACTTCATCTGGACAATTTTAAAGGTGATTTTCTCAGTATTTAGATTTTTTTACACCCTCAGATTCCTGATTTTTAAATAGTTGTATCAAACATGTAGCCAAACATTGTCCTATCCTAACAAACCATACATCAATGAAAAGCTTATTCAGCTTTCAGATAATGTATTAATCTCAAAAATATATAAATAAAAAAGAAATTGACCTCTATGTCTGGTTTTGTGGTGCTGGGTCACATATATTAATATGTATATGAATTATGAAGCATATAAATACACTGGCAGTTATTAATGCTGGAAGATATACTGCAAGCTACTAGTGACCCCAACTGGTTACAAACGTATTTATTCGTATAGTCTGTGCAATGTATTCTCTACAGATTTGTTTTTTTATACATTCTTTATATGGCAACATAAGCTTTATTTTATATTTGCCGATATCATAAGCCTTGTTGTATATTGTATAACTCGCACAACACAAAACAAAAGTGGAAGAATGCTGTACAACAAACTACGACACAATTAGCAGTTTTCTACTTACTTTTTGTCCATAGTCAGATCACCAGCCCTTATTTAACAGGGTATGTGAAAATTCATCCACTTCTGCCCATATTCTTCAGATCCTGTTTATATGATGGAGAAGTGTGTACTGTAGTAAACGGGAACGCGCAAAGTGAAACTGACGAGGGCGGCAGGCAGGGGGCGCGCCTCCCACGCACGTGTTCCCTCTTGTTGTGGCGGTCGACGTAACCATGGCGACAACGTTACAATGCAGAGATTATACAACGTGAAATACGCCTGAATGTTTCTGGAATCATTAAACTGTTTATTAAAGGCATAGTCAAATAATGCTTCACTTTTTGTCAATATGTACCAGGTGTATGATTTTTTTTTGGTATGGTTTGTATGATTTCTATTGTTTTACACAGATCTCGATAAAATAATAAATATGAATCATGTTTATGATCTAAACAAAGAGTTAAATAAATTATGTAAATATTTATCCAACTTATTTTGCGGAAGCTGTTTTCTGGTAATTTGTGAGTTTTCCTAAGCCGCCACAGGAAAATAACGAATTTCGAAATGCATTAAACAGTAAAACTGTTTGCATTGTGTTCAAAATTAAGGCTGATGATACACTGGGCAACTTTTTGAGCAATGTTGCCGGGCAACTTTGGCAAATGTTGCCGTCAATGAGCAACCAGGTGAGATACAGGGCCCACGATTGATCTAAATTATCCAGATAGAAATCTGTTACCCATTTTCAATGGGAAAGTGCCCAAACAATATTTCAAAAAAAAAAAAAAGTTGCCCCGTGTATCATCAGCATAATGTAATACATTAAAATAATATGGTAGGACTGGACACACCAGTTTGCAATATCAAGCAACAAAACGAGTTATTTTCTACAGCTGTCCGTGCCTGCACTTATGGGAAAATAACGTGGATGTGGAAAATATTTATATCATTTTTTATAACTGTCCCTTCCATTACAACCAACAAACATAAACAGTCAATGTATGTGCTTACAACTGTGTCTGTGAAAAGCTTGACAATTAGGCTGTAAGAGACATAACATGTAAAAAAAATAAAATAAATAAAAAATAAAAATCCACACATTTAAATTTATATTTTATTGTATGCATGTCATTACCAATCAAGCTGTATTATTATTTTTTTTTACACTTTTTTCAAATTATTAAAATATTATGTTGGTATTATGTTATGGATTTGTGATACATAAATTCAGTTTTATTCCAAAAATATTTTAAATGCAATTTTCATCACATTTAACAATGCATAACTTCAGATGTGTTGGAAATAATAGGATGTCGTGGCAATGTTCATGATTTTTAGACAATGTGTATGCACTGATTTTAAAATACTTCATATAATATCAATACCAATCAAAGCAATTACATTTTACATATACTGTAAAAAGATTTCACTAGTTTCAACTTAAAAACTTTAGTTCAGCAGTCTTAAAATAGTAAGTTAAATCAACTTAAAACTTTTAAGTTATTTCAACTCCGGACAATAAATTAGTTAAAATGATTTAACTTATGGGTTGAAATTACTTGTAGTTTTATGTTGATTTAACTTAAAATGTTAAGGCAGCTGCTGAACTTATGTTTTTAAGCTGAAACTGGTGACAACTTTTTACAGTGAGCTGTTTTCTGTAGTTGGCTTTTTTGAAGCTCAGGCCACATGATGATGTGATGACAGTCTCATATTTTTCTCATGAGGATTTGGAAAGAGACAGTGGCGTGCGTGATTTAGGCTTCAAGAGACAAAGAGCTCAACAAATGTGTCATTCTACCTGTAACTGATACAGCATGCATCTTTAATACAGGTCTTGTCTATGTAACAGAGAACAAATCCTGTATTCACACCTCATGCTTCTGTTCAATGACAACAGTATCCCATCCTAAATGATACAGTGACACAAAATACTAAACTATTAATATTAAACTATTGCAGCAGCACGTAGGGACTGATATTATTCAGTGGACAATATAGGTCCATAACCTCTATTATACAAATAACCTTGATTTTAACATAGAATTATCCATATTGACCATTTTTTCCTCTTGGTGAAATATAGTTTATACTATATTATTATTCTCTCTACAACAAAACAGCTCAGCCATTAAAAGCATTTACCCATGTTGTTTCAAACTCGTTAGACCTTCGTTCATCCTCAGAAAACAAATTAAAGTATTTCTGATGAAATCTGAGAATTTTCTGACCCTGCATAGACAGCAACACAACTACCACGTTCAAGGCCCAGAGAGGTAGTAAGGACATCTGTAAAATAGTCCATGTGACATCAGTGGTTCAACCGTTATGTTATAAAGCTACATGAATATTTTTGGTGTATAAAGAAAACAAAAATATTGACTTTATTCAGTCTCCACCGCAGGTTTACGAGAGTAGGCTACCCCCTCATGGAACATATTAATGGAACGTGTATAGTTGTGGGGAAATAAACTGAATGATGTTTAAAACACATGACCAATGATCAATTGAAGTATAAATTATACATTAGATTAGTATTTTATCTGTTAAATGTTTATTTTTACGTGCAGTAGACAAAGAAAGTACTGTGCTTACTTGTATTGAGGTTAAAATTACATTTTCAAAAGCAAAAATAATATTTCACCTGATTAATGTGCACGAAGTAACATTTTTCATCAGTGTTTGCTTGTAAATTTAGCAGGAATGAGAGAATTCAAAATAGTTCTTGTTTTGTTTTGATTGGACCATATGAAACCCAAATGATGAACATTGAAATTAAAATAACAAACCTATTATTCACATATTTACACTATTGCGTTAGCATAAAACGCTTAATTGCACTCCTGTGGCACAATTTAAACGATTCTGTTGCGTTTTTTTGTATTTTGTGTTGAACGAAACACTTTCAACAAACAAAAAAAACAAGAATTATATGACTTTCGACTTGTATGTTGGTCTTAAGTATTGCATAGTAATTATTGCGAAAATAATACAAAAAATTAAAACACGTGCAGGCTACAACAATCCGCGATTATCTTTTCGTGTAGAATCTGCCGTTGCTAATCATACATTAGCTGATCAGCTGACATCTAGCGGAGTAAAACAAGCGGAGGTAAGCAGGAAGTGTCTTGCAAGCAAATAATATTGGACAGTTTACTAGAAAAATGCACGAATAATAGCTGTATAATTCTGCTACACTTGCTTTTCAAATATATTTCAGTTAGTATGTTGTGGTTTCGTCGTCTAGCACTAGCTCGTTTCCTAGCACTCAGTTCATTCATGTGATGTGAGCTGTTATTGAATAGCATTAACGTTAGTTATTCACATAATTGAAATGGTGTGCTCATATATTTATGAACGGATATATTTACGTCTATATTTTCTGTATTTGTCTAACGAGAGCTTCTGGATACATGACGTTGTTATTTATGTATTACAATGCATCTCTGCAGAAACCATAGCTGCGTCTCAACATCTAGGAAGCTACCCTAACTAGACAGCATTCACAATTTGTATTCATAATTGTGTCCGTATCTGTCGTCCATACAATAAATCCAGTATTTTTATGTCTGTCTTTTAAATACAGGTGAAGATGAGGAAAAACAAAGGGAAAACCAACACAATCGAAAAGGAGTTTGTATTTGAGTTCAAGGCAGGAAAACATCACTGTGTCCTCAAAGTGCCACTTCAGTTCCCCCTCAAAGAAAATGTCAGTGATCTTCATGGCAGGATCATGCTGCTTCATAAAATCCCCTGCTTTGTAGAAAATGGTAATGTATTAACACTTATTTGAGCATATATGTGATTAGATTCAACCCTCAGATTGTCAATGCATTATTTACAAGTCATATATGAATTACTGTACACCCAATGTAACTCTTATGCATTGATTTTAGACTTGAAAAACAGCCTGGTTAGTTTCATAGAGAGGGAAACGTTAGTGGATTATGACCGGGAAGCAGAAGCAGCCCTGCAGAGACTCACAAATGGAGAGGTCGACATCAACAAACTTACAAATTCATGGGCTAAAACCTATTCTGAGGTAAGAGTACAGTGTCAGTTCAAATGATTAAATTATTTTTTAGTGTTCTTCCTTTTTTAATAGTTTCATTTTCAGCTATAATATGTGAAACATATACTGTGTACATTTAGTAGCTAATGTACATAACATTACTAATTTTTTTTTAAATGAACAATAATTATTACATATACAATTAAATATTTAAATTTTATTAATTTGACTACATTTAGTTAACTACAACAGCATTTATTAATGTTACTTGATTTTGACTCCAACATTTATAAATACATCATTAAATTTGTTTATTTATTAATGTTATTTAAAGAGCTAACATAGACTAACAATGAACAGTTGTATTTTTAATAACTAATGCTAAAAATACTGTATACAGTGTAATACAATGCTATAACTGTACTATAGCAATGTATTTTTATTGTTAATGTTAGTTCATTTATTAAATATAGTTATATAATATATATATAGTGTTACCAATATGATATAATACAGTGCAATGTAATATAAAAATAACAATATATAATTTGTTTTCATGTGTTATCTCTTAATAAAGATTGTTTTATGTTAAATGCTATTGTGTTTAGATTTTTGGGGGAAAAATCATTTTAAAAATCATACTTATAGTTTTCTCTGCATATTAACTTTTTAAAAATGTTTTGCAATTGAAAGAAATTACACGCTTAAGTTATTAATTCTAAATAAGTTTCTATTTAATACGTCTATCAATCAATGGTCAAGTCACATTTATTTATATAGTGCTTTATACATTAATTGTTTCAAAGCTTCACATTAATAAAACAGGAAATTAACATTAATGTTGTAAAAATCATCCGCTATGAAATAATTTCAATTTAAGGTGTAAAGCAGCTCTACAGAAGATAATAGTGTCATTATTTTTCAGTTCAATTTAGTTTAATGTTGTTTCAATTCAGTTTAATAACTGTCAACATTCAGCAATTAAGAAATGAGTTTAATTCAACTATAAGCAGCTCTACAGAAGGCAGTTGTGTCATTGTTTAGCTCAATGGCGTTCAGACTTTGTTCTCAGTGCTATAATATTACTAAATATGAATTGTCTTTTAAACCAATAAATTACTGACTCTGCCCACACAAGAGATTTCTTTGAAACTGAATATCTGCCCTGTTTCCACATTTAAGAAGGTCAACCTGACCATCTTCATTTGCACTTCAAAGTATTGCAGTTTAAATTCTGCTTCCACTTGCTCCAGCAAACTTATAAAAAGAAAGCAGAATCCGCCCCCTCCCATTCCTATGAAGCGCGGTTGGCTCACAGCTATGCACACAAGATAACCATTAACATTTTACAGCAGGCGTACACAAATACACATGGATGCTCTCCAATCTATTTCAAGCCCATCAAATGGCCTTTTAACGACCACCTGGTTGTTTGCGTAAAATGTTTATTTAGAGAAGTAATTAAGCTTCTAGGTTGTTCTGTATGTTCAGAATATGAGGGCAAAGGTTAATTGTAAAGTATTAAAATAGATAATAGACAATCTATGCTGTTATTTGGAAAAGAAAATTTATGAACAAAATTTATTAATAAAAACAAGTAAATCAATTAATTTAGTTCCAGTAGCTGCTACAGAGTGAGTACTCAGGTAGTTGATTACTTTAGTGGTTTTTAATAAATGTCTGTTTTGTGTCATTTTTTGTATGTAGACTACATTGGAACACGCTCGTCCTGAAGAACCCAGCTGGGACGAGGATTTTGCGAGTGTCTATCATGAACTGATCCACTCCCCGGCCTCAGAGACTCTTCTCAACCTGGAGCACAGTTACTTTGTCAGTGTCTCTGAGCTCATCAGCGAGAGAGACATGGAGCTCAAGAAACTTCAGGAGAGGTTTGTGTGAGAGGTTGTTGTGAGATGGAATACTGTTTTATGAGGAAAAATGCCAGGGAGTGTAATTTTGGATAATGAGCTCCCAACATAAATGCAGAATGTTACCGTACTGAGTAATTAACAAGTAGTGCTGGGCAACAATTAAACGCAATTAATGTGTGTGTGCTGTGTGTATTTATTATGTATATATGAATACACACACATGCATGCAAGTTATTTTTGTATATTAAATATATTTATACAAAATATAAATTATATGAATATAAATATATACATGTAAATACTTTCAAAAGATATACTCTATGTGTGTGTGTCTATATATATATATATATATATAAAATGTATAAACAGTACACACACGTATATTATATAAAGAAAAACTTATTTTGGATGCGATTAATTTGCATTAATTGCAATATTGTAAAATATTGGTACAATTTAAATGAACTGTTTGCTATTTCAGTACATTTTAAAATATAATTCACTCCTGTGATGCAAAGCAGAATTTTCTGCATCATCACGTCAGTTCTCAGTGTCACATGATCCTTCAGAAAAGAAAATTTTATTATTATTATTAATATTTGAAACAGCTCAATATTGTTGTGGAAACCATGATACATTTTACAAATAAATTATTTTAAATTTAATTATTACATAAATTCAATTTAATAAATGAATTTAATTAATACAAAGTTAAACTGAACAGCATTTATTTGAAATAGAAATCATTTGTAACATTATAAATGCCTTTACTGTCACTTTTAAACAATTGGATGCGTCTTTGCTGAATAAAGTTATTCATTTAATGTAAAAATTATTTTTTTTACTAATTACTGAATTATTATATACTATAAATATTAGATTTAATTCTAATAGATAAATCTTTATCTTTAAAATATTACCAAGTTAAAAAGATAAAAAGTTATTTTAAATAGAAATAATTTGTAAGATTAAAATTGTCTTTACTGTCACTTTTGAACAATTGGTTGCATCTTTGCTGAATAAAGCTATTAATTTCATTAAAAAATGTTTAGTAATTATTTAATTATACTATTAATAAATATTATATTTAATTATATTAAATAAATGTAATTAATCTTTAATCAATACATTGTTAAAAAGAACAGCGTTTATTTAAAATAGAAATCATTTGTAAGATTAAAATTGTCTTTACTATCTCTTTTAAACAATTGGATGCATCTTTGCTGAATAAAGCTATTAATTTCATTAAAAAATGTTTAGTAATTATTTAATTATACTATTAATAATTATTATATTTAATTATATTAAATAAATGTAATTAATCTTTAATCAATACATTGTTAAAAAGAACAGCGTTTATTTAAAATAGAAATCATTTGTAATGTTATAAATGTCTTTACTGTCACTTTTGAACAATTGGTTGCATCTTTGCTTAATAAAGGTATTCATTTCATTTAAAAAATGTTTAGTAATTATTGAATTATTATACTATTAACAAATATTAGATTTAATCATATTAAATAAATTCAATTATTCTTTAATCAACACGAAGTTAAAATAAAACAGGATTTATTTGAAATAAAAATAATTTGTAATGTTATAAATGTCTTTACTGTCACTTTTAAACAATTGGATGCATTTTGCTGAATAAAGCTATTAATTTAAAAAAGAAATTTGAGTAATTATTGAATTATTATACTATTAATAAATATTAGATTTAATCATATTAGATATTGGATGCATCTTTGCTGAATAAAGAAGAAAAATAAATTCTTAGAAATTATAGCATTAATATGTACTATAAATAAATATTAGGAATTATATAATGATATAACATGTTAAATAAATAAAAGTTATAATACATTTAAGCTTCTTCATGAGAAAAACCCATCCAAAATGTTCAAACACTTTGTTTTTTTACAATTTATTTCTTGCCATTTTTTCCTTTAATTTGATAAGACAGTAGGTAGACAGAAAGCGAAGTGGGAGAGAGAGATGGCGGGGCAGGATTGGGAAAGATCCACGAGTCGGGACTCAAACTCGGGAAGAGTTGCGCACAAGGCTAATTGCGCTGACAAAATGTCTAAACTTTAATAATAAATAAATGTATATAAAATATTTGAATTTGTCTTTACAGACAAGCTGTTGAGATGAACAAAGTCATGCAGGAGCTGGGAAAGACCTTGTGTGACCAGGATGTGAATACGGTGGCTGCCCAACACTTCGATGCACAGCAAGTAAGACCAATCTGACAGTCAGATTAAAGCTAACAATAATAATACAGAACACATCGATGACCCTTGATTCTTCTTTTTGGTCTTTTTGTGATGAGAAGGTGCTAGAAAACAAGTGGGCCAGTGAACTAAGGCAAGTCACAGGCATTCAAAAACAAGAGTATCAGGAATGGGTGATGAAGCTTCATCGGGACCTACAGAACCCCAACAACAGTACCATAAAGTGAGTAAAAGAGAATGTTTTAAAGATGCTGATGGAATTGAGTTGATCAATGATTGTGCCAGGAAGTCAATAGTAGTGGGAATCGAGTGAAGCAGAGGAGCAGAAAACTGCTGACACAGATATTCCTCTTGGTGATGACTCTGCAAATGCTGTCTTGGTGATTTCATTCAGTTTCATTCAGATGTTAGTGTTCTTGCCACCACATTAGATGTAGTTTCAGTTTTTACGTTTTACGACAGCCCCACTTTGACACATTGACACCATCTAGCTCACAAGTTAATAGTGTTACACTTGAGCCAACAGCAAAACAACTGTATTCATCATTGTGATTGATGGACGCTGAAGAACTTCAGAAGTCGAGCCTGTTATTTGTGTTTCAGCGAGGAGATCAAGGTGCAGCCCGGTCAGCTGGGGGAGGCAGGGGAAGCGGGGGCCCGGCTCTTCGAGGAGCAGCGACAGCTGGAGGAAAGCTTTACCATCCACTTAGGTATGGAGTTTCCTTGGAAACATTGGCCGCTACAAAACGCTGCATAAAAATACCCGCATACAACACACTGCCACGGTAATTTGCGCCCACTTCCAATGTCTTTTCAATCTGTCTGTGAAGTTTCAATGTAAAGTTTTATTCAACATCATTTTGTGAATCTTTTATGCTAATGTTTTCTAGTTATCTAGTACAATGACGTTCGTATATATATATAATGTTAACAAACACAAGTTGTGATTTTAATAATGCATTAGTAAATGCCAAAATTAACATGAACTAAAATTAATAAATGCTGTAGAAGTATTATTCATTCATAGTTCATGTTAACAGATGTAGTTAACCTTATTGTAAGATGTTACCATTAAAATTGAAATATCTATATTATTTGGGCTAAATAAAGTATTAAAAGGGACTAAGAACTTAATTTTTAAATCATTTTAACATTTAAAAAATTATCAATTTTTTATGCCAAAAAACAGGCAATTAAGTAAAGATCATGTTTCATTAGATATTTTAAAAATTTCCTACCATAAATATATTAAAACTTATTTTTTAGTAATAGTAAAATGCATTTAGTAGATTAATAATACATATTGCTAAGAACTTTATTTGGACAATTTTAAAGACAATTTTCTCAATATTTTGATTCCAGATTTTTAAAATTGTTGTATCTCACCCTAATATTGGTACCATACATCAATGGAAGGTTTATATATTCAGCTTTCAGATCATGTATAAATCTCAATTTAAAAAAAAAAATTGACCCGTATGACTGGTTTTGTGGTCCAGGGTCACATATGTCATTTAAAAAAAAAACAAAGTAAAATGGATACAAACAGATATAGTGCTTTGATATACTTTTAGGGGCTCAGCTGAAGACCATGCACAATCTGCGTCTGGTGCGATCTGACGTTCTGGACTTTTGTAAGCACCGGCGTCACAGCAGCAGTGGGGTGAAGTTACGTCGATTACAGACTGCTCTTTCGCTGTACTCCACATCGCTTTGTGGCCTGGTGCTGCTGGTCGACAACAGAGTCAACTCATACAGCGGCATCAAGAGAGGTATCGGATCTAATTTCTAAAGAATATATGTAAAGGATTTTGCTATTAACATAACAGTAACATCTGCAATTGTTCCTATGGCATCAGACTTTGCAACAGTGTCTCAGGAGTGCACAGACTTCCACTTCCCCCGAGTGGATGAGCAGCTGGACATCATCCAGCAGGTGGTGCTGTACGCACGAGCTCAGCGCAGCAGCAAGCAGAAAGAGCAGCCTGGTGAGTGACACAACAACTGTGTGTGTTTGTGTCCGTCCAAAACCAGCACCTCTGCATTGCACCATCACATATCCGACTTCAGTCCTACCGCGAGGAAGTGTTCAGTTTCATACGACAGGGACTAGCTACAATGAAACGCGATACACATTTTTTCAACATGCACAAATGTTTTGGCAGAAAGTGGAATGCTCTGGTACAGTTTGCATTTTGCTAACTGTTTGTAATAACTGTTATCGATCTAATGAACACTGTTACATAATTTCGATTGAAAGAGAACACATATTACCATAATATTATCTTTTAGTATTGTTTTTTTTTTTTTTTTTTACTTGATTTGCAGTGAAATGAACCACTGAAATTCACATTTTATTGTGTGGTATTTATATATACACATTACATTATATATTATATTACATATTTACTGTTTTTACAGTATTTTTTTAAATCAAATAAATGCCGCCCTGGTAATTTCTTTTTTTTTTGTGAACGTTTTTGAAAGACATCTGGAGATATATATATATATATATATATATGTATGTGTGTGTGTGTGTGTGCCCAGGTCACATTTAACACCAAAATCAAAAGGAAATAATATGAAATACATTTGTTTTTGCATAAATTATTTTATATTTTTATATTTTCTATTTATTTTTAAGCACGTCCTCCCACCTCAATTTTACAGCAGCCTGCTATACTTATTACAAATTTTTTTAAAGACTTAAATGTTTTAAATTGTTAAAAACATTTTTTTTTTTACATTTTATGCCCTTTTTGAACATTACAATTAAGCACATTTCTTCTTTAATTCAGTTATTATAATGCCATTAAAATGATATATTATTTAAATTGTAAATTAAGTTGTAAATGTATTTTACTATTATGCATTATTTTTATAGATTTGTATGTGGGTCAAAGATGTGCACGTCAAAATAAATTTACAAAAGTAATTTTATGTCTATAGAAAGCACATTAAATGTAAGTAAAGTGTCTACTTTTAAGGTTTCAAATAAATTTTTTGAGAATAAAATGTCAAAATTTGGTTGAAATAATGTTAAATTGTCATTCAGTGTAACACAATATTTATGTAAAAATTCAAACAACATGCTTATTCTGACTTGTACATATCAAAATATATAAAAGAATAAGGGAGCAAATTACATTTTATTGTGTTAAATGAGTAAAAAATTCTTACTGACAAATGGGCAAAACCTAGGATAGTGGCACATTTTAAAAATGTAGAATTACAACTAATTAGTATTTGGGGTAAAAGTAATTCATCTTTTAATACGTCATAAATTGATTTTTGTTGTAAATATGCTTGACAAGACTGTTACACTGAATGACATATTAGTGGGTGCCTTCTGTAAATTAGGGAAAAATAATTGATTTTTATTTTTTGCTCAGAAAAACAAAAACAAAAATGCAATGAAATTAAACAGAAAACTTATATATATATATATTTATTTATTTTTGGGGGGGGGGGGGGACTATTTAAAGCAGTATTACTCTTGTTTTTATGCTTAAACTCTTTTACATCTTTGACCCATGTATGTTATTATTATGTATTTGTTGGACTAACTTTCATGTGTATGAAAGCCCGTTTCCACCACTAAGTTATTGCGACTTTTTATCTCATAATTCTGACTTTTTTCCCAGAATTGCGAGATATAAACTCGTTTCTGACTTTTTTCTCAGATTTACATAATATAAACTTACAATTAGAAGTCAGACTCACAAAGGCGAGTTTATGTCTCGCAATGAATTTTTTTTAAAGATATAAGATATGAACTCGTAATTGCGAGTTATAAAGTCCAATTTTTAAAGGAAAAAAGACTGTTCTCAGAATTGTGAGTTTTATCTCACAATTGTAATTTTTTTTCTCAGAATTGCGAGACAAACTCATAATTCCAATAATTACAATTGTCATTTATTTCTCACAATTCTGACTTTATAACTTGCAGTTGTGAGTTTATATCTCACAATTCTGAGAAAAAAAAGTCAGATGTAAGATGTAAACTCACAATTGTGAGAAAAATGTCAGAATTGTGCTGTAAATAAAAAGTCGCAATTTTTGTTTTTTAAAATGTTTTATTCAGTGGCGGAAACGGGCTTCTGTAGATGTGTGCTGATTTGGATAAAAAAAGTGTCCATACAAAAAATCTAAATCTAATGACAATTATTGTGAAAAAAATAATCAAACTTAAAAATGACATATAACATATCTGAACGTATTACACTAATGCATTTCTTGAATTTGTTTTATAGAGATGCCAAGAAACGGAGGAAGTGAAGACAAAAACAAGATCGTAGACAGAAATTCCTCCAACATCCTCCCAGGTAATTAAAACATTATCTCATGTTTTTAGTGCTCTGTTTGATGATTCGTAACATTGGAGGATGCTGTGCTTTCTCTTCAGGTGAATTCTACATCTCACGCCATTCAAACCTGTCTGAGGTTCATATTGTGTTCCACCTCTGTGTGGATGACAATGTGCGTTCAGGAAACATCACAGCCCGGGACCCAGCCATCATGGGCCTGAGGAACATCCTGAAGGTCTGCTGCACCCATGACATCACCACCATCACCATCCCATTGCTACTAGTCCATGACATGTCAGAGGTAAGAGTAGATGGATGATCTTTCATTAAATAAACAGATTTAATGCTGAACTGTTTAGTGAAAATCATGGGGTTGTTTTAAGGTCTGAAGACCTGAAAATGTCCAAATTCTGAACTTTTGAGTTGTTACACAGTATTTGTAAAAATGGCATTGGAAGACATTGCCAATATCGTAGGGTGTTCAAAAACCTAACCAAACCTCAACTTACTATTCCTGGAATTTACAACAATCTGCATTCTAAGGGTGTTCCAGTGCTTTCCTCTGCCAACTACCATCATTTAAATGTTTTTTTGTGGGAATTGTTGAGGGTTTGGCCTTTACATTGGCATCTAGTTCTAGAACAAGAAAACAATCAGCCAAACAAAACATTCCAGTTCCAGTTTAACCACCTGCGTCACGCTACATATCATCTGATATATTTGCCCTCAAGATGCAAAAAGCATTTTTTTTTCACTTCAGCTCTGTGTTTCTATTATGCAGCATGCATTTCTATAATCTTTGAAAATATATCATTGTTCACACTTAATTACTGTAAATTGTTAACAAGCCAAAGCTTGTGATCTGGTTTGTATTGATGTGTTGCAAATGAAAATAACAGGCTATCTCTTAGAAACAATTCTATACTACCTTTGTGGTTAATAAAAGAAATAAATAGAAAGAAAGAAAAAATCTTTTAAAATGCAAGAGTAAATTTAGGCATTAAAATGTTATAATTTAGTAAAATAAAATAATGGATATTCATTTTTAGATGTAACAGTTTTATTAAATTATTAGTGATATATATTTTAAGTGAGAGTAACATGACAGCAAAGGTAATTGCAATTAAATAAACTACCAGTCAAAATTGATTTGATCCAAAGTACAGCAAAACAATAACATTTTTACATTTTTTACTAATTAAGATAACTGTTTTCTATATGAATATATTTTTAAAATGTCATTTATTTCTGTAATTTCAAAGCTGAGGTTTTAGCATCATTACTCCAGTCACATGATCCTTCAGAAATCATTCTAATATTCTGATTTGCTGCTCAAAAAACATTTTTATTATTATGTAAAAAACAGCTGAGGAGATTTTTTTTCAGGTTTCTTTGATGAATAGAAAGTTCAGAAGGACAGCATTTATCTGAAATAGAAATCTTTTGTAACATCATAAATGTCTTTATCATCACTTTTGATCAATTTAAAGCATGCTTGCTAAATAAAAGTACTAGTTTCTATAATTTCATTCCCAAAAGAAGAACAAAAAAAAAAAACTGACTGGAATCTTTTGAATTGTATAATATATTGAATGGTGTAGTGTATAATGTTACAAAAGCTTTTAATTTCAGATAAATGCTGATCTTTGGATCTTTCTATTCATCAAAGAATCTTGGAAAAAAAACAGCAAATCACAATATTAGAATGAATTCATAAGGATCATGTGACACTGAAGACTGGAGTAATGATGCTGAAAATTTTGCTTTGACCACAGGAATAAATTATATTTTAAAATATATTCAAACAGAAAGCAGTTATTTTATATAGTAAAAATATTTACATTTTTTACTGTTTTTTCATACTTTTGATCAAATCAATACAGACTTGGTGAGCAGAAGATACTTCTTTAAAAAAACATTACAAATCTTACTGTTCAAAAACGTTAGACTGGTAGTGTATCTAATATCAGCCGGTTTATATCCAGTATTTGACGTATAAATAAAATAATAAATAATACCCAATATTTTCCATTCTGATTAAATTGAACTCTTTAACTTTAGGTTTAAACCAGATTCATTTGTCTTTTTTAACTTGAATGCTCAGCCTCAAAACTTGTCTAATTTGGAAATGGTCTATTTTGGATCAAGCTGTCTGGACTGACCGGTGCTGGGTAAATGAAAGCCTCAATCACAGCCTTTCTAACCACAGGCCGATGTTGAGGAATGTTCAGTGTTCAGGAAATGTTTTTCATCTGAATAGGAACTGTGTGTTCTACCAGCCAAAGGCCAAGGATGGTTTTAAAGCCGATGGTTTTCAAGCTGTATCCAGACAGGATTCGTTTTAGGACATATGTCTGTGAAATAATTGTTACTGTAGACATCTGTAATGTTTATCATCAAACCCAGCAAGATTGCTTTGTTTACTGCATTTATAGATATCTGTAACACATAAATGACCTATCACTAAATTATGTTTATGTTTGTGTTATCAGGAAATGTTAAAAGAACAGCTTTACTAGGAGTAAATATACAATACAAATATACAATTAAAGAACAATGTGACATTTATTGGAGATCTGAATAGTCTTGTTTGAGAAGTTGTAGTTCTTTACTTTGTGTAAAGGAGTGGTTCAGTACGTTTGTAATCTGGTTCACCACATGGTTAAATATTATCTCAGTCTCTTCTCTTTTCCTCATCTATACAGGAGATGACCATTCCCTGGTGTCTGAAACGAGCTGAGCTGGTCTTCAAGTGTGTGAAAGGTGGGCAAGTAATGATGTCAAATGTAAAACAGGCAACTGTCACTGATTATTATTGTATTATATCATTATATAAACTGTGTTTACATTCTGCTTAATATTTTCCTTAAAGGAACACTCCACTTTTTTTGGAAATAGGCTCATTCTCCAACTCCCCCCAAGTTAATAAGTTGAGTTTTACCGTTTTGAAATCCATTCAGCCGTTCTCCTGTTCTGGCGATATCACTTTTAGCATAGCTTAGCATAGATCATTGAATCCTATTAGACCAACAGCATCGCGTTCAAAAATGACCAACAAGTTACGATATTTGTCCTATTTAAAACTTGACTCTTCTGCAGTTATATCAAAATCAAAATCAAATCAAATCACTTTTATTGTCACATCGCCACAGCACCTCTGCCTAGGTGAGTGAAATTCTTGGGAGCGAGCTCCAGACAGTGCAGGGACAATTTACATATAGACAGTTACATACCTTACAGGATTATACAGAGTGACAATATGCAACATATACATACATGCATACATACATAGTGCACACAGTGTACGATTAGACATATTTACAGTTAGCAATACAGTGCAAGTTGAGCTGTATTTTCAAGAAATGTGCAAAAGAGGTATTATTTATATGAAATTGAGCAGAAGAGAGATTGGGGAGGATAGCACATAGTGCAAAGATTTCAGTGCAGTTATAAACATATATTATTCATATTGTGAATGTGCAAATAGAGCAGAGTGTGATGCTACAGGTGGTTTGTATGGCCCACTCACCTGTGTGTAGCACACTCAGATTCCACTAAGGAAGATTGCAACAGTGCAAAGGTGCAGTGGATTATGTGTAGATTGGATATGCAAGGACAAGGATGTGTATTGGATGGTTTACAGTGTAACAGATATATTATTGTAAACCATCGTGTACTAAGACCGGCGGAAAATGTAAAGATGCGATTTTCTAGGCCGATAAGATTAGGAACTACACTCCCATTCCGGCGTAACAGTCAAGGAAGTTTGCTGCCGTAATATGGACGCAGCAGGCGCAGTAATATCACGCAGCACCTGAAATTAGTTCCCAGCTAGGTAACTTGCAACGAGGAATGCTCCTTGTGCATTCAGTTGGTCACGTTGTGCTGCGTGATATTACTGCGCCTGTGATATTAAATCGCAGCTTTACATTTTCCGCGGTCTTAGTACACGATATAACTGCAGAAGAGTCAAGTTTTAAATAGGACAAATATTGAAACTCGTTGTTCATTTTTGAACACGATGCTATTGGTCTAATAGGATTCAATGATCTATGCTAAGCTATGCTAAAAGTGATATCGCCAGAACAGGAGAACGGCTGAATGGATTTCAAACGATAAAAATCACCTGATTAACTCGGGGGGGAGTTGGAGAATTAGCCTATTTCCAAAAAAAGTGGAGTGTTCCTTTAATGTTGATTTCAATGCATTGGATTCTATTTGAGGAATTTTAGATCTAAAACATGGTTGTAATATATTTTTAGTTAAAAAAAGGAAGATACCCATTCTGCTTTGTCATGTAAAACCAGCCTTAATGTGAATATTCTTCCCTACTAGTAAATATTACAAGTAATTTTCCAAGTTAAACTCTCTGGAGCAAAAGAATATAACAAACAAACTAATAAATAAATAAGAAAAAATTAGATAAAAAGTAAATTACATTATTTACTTTTTGTGGTCAACATGTATAGTTTAATCAATCAGTTTTGTCTAGTGTTGTTCACATTTACCAGCACTGTAAAAAAAAAAAAAAACTGATTCAACTTAAAAAATTAAGTACGGAGCCCCTTACGTCACCTGTAGAAGAAAAATAATTAATCCGTGGGGACGGTTTTGCAATTCGTTCCCTCAGTTTATAAACCGTATTCACGAATTCTTAAACTGTTCCCTCGGTTTAACAAACCGTGCCCACGAATTTCCAATCCGTGCGCTCAGATTTTGTAAACCGTACCCTCGGATTTTGAATCCGTACCCACAAAATCATAATCCGTGCGTACGCTTTCGCAATCCGTTCCCACAGTTTGTAAACTGCTCTCACGGATTTGTGATTATGATAAGCTTTTCACCCAGAGTTAGATACATGCTGCTCTATTAATGTTATTATTAAATAAGGCTTATTATTACATTGCATTTAGTTTGAGAGCAAAGGAATGACAACATAACCTGTACATTATTTGTTTTGTATTGCTTTTTACCTTCTCCTCTCCAAAACTCGTTTTTTTTTTTTTTTTTTTTTTTTTAATTCAGGTAATTTTATATTTTGAAAGATATTATTAAATAAAACAAAGCCGTTTGAACAGCGCTCTTCACTTATTATTTTATTTTGGTACCATGACCGCACTTACAAAACAGGCTTCTTTTTAGCGTTTATTTTACATTAATAACCAATAGGATAAAACACATGGTGTTTTGGCCGCTAATCTATTGGTGATCAATATAAAATAAAGCTAAAAACTCTGTTTTGTCAGTGTTGCATAGTCTCATATAGCCTACTGAGAAATAAAGTTTAATAAATGCAAAACAATGCATCCAGCACTTAAACAGGTGGCCTGGTTGAATTTGGGGGCGGGGCCACAAATCCGTGAGAGCAGTTTACAAACTGTGGGAACGGATTGCGAAAGCGTGCGCACGGATTATGAATTTGTGGGTACGGATTCAAAATCCGAGGGTACGGTTTACAAAATCTGAGCGCACGGATTGGAAATTTGTGGGCAGGGTTTGTTAAACCGAGGGAACAGTTTAAGAATTTGTGAGTACAATTTATAAACTGAGGGAACAAATTGCAAAACCGTCCCCACGGATTAATTATTTTTCTTCTACAGGTGACGTAAGGGGCTCCGTAAGTAAGTGTTCATGCTGCCTTAAAATTTTAAGTTTAGTCAACATGAAATGTTAAATTGTACTACACGAAAATGTGCATATTTGAGTTGGATAAACTTAACATTTTAAGCCAGCACAAACCCTTACTTTTTTAAGTTGAAACAACTTTTTACAACGTGCCTACCAGTAATTTTCTCCATCATCTCAACATAAAATGATGTAATAATGTGACCTTTTCCAGGTTTTATGATGGAAATGGCTTCCTGGGATGGAGGAATCTCACGGACTGTACAGTTCCTTGTTCCACAGGTAAGTTTTGCCCTCTTTGACAGTACAACCATGTATTTTTTTTTTTTGTAAATCTAACTTGAGGATATGCACTTTATTAGGAATAGATTAAATTAAAGGGATAGTTCACCCAAAAATGAAAATTACCCAATGATTTACTCACTATCAAGCCATCCTAGGTGTATATGACTATCTTCTTTCAGATGAATACAAATGGAGTTATATAAAAAAATGTCCTGGCTCTTTCAAGCTTTACTATGGCATTGAATGGGTGTTGATATTTTGAAGTCCAATAAAGTGCAACCATCCATAATAAAAAAGTACTCCACACAGCTCCAGGGGTTTAATAAAAGCCTTCTGAAGCAAAGCGATGTGTTTTTGTACCAAAAATATCCATATTTAGAACTTAATAAACTGTAATCTCTAGCTACCACTAACTAGAGAGTTAGCTCCAATGAGAACTGACAAACGCAGAAGCGCAGAGGAGAAAGCAAAACAAAACCAGTCATGAATTAGAAATACAAAACCAGGATTTGTCAAGAAAAATGCTGGAGGATTTCGATATAAGCCAAGAGGAGACTGGTTTTCCTTTTGTGTAAACAAAACTTGGTTCTCAAGAGAGCATATTCTCACCAGAGCTTACGCTAATACAGTGTGTATTCTCAAACAATAGTGTCCATCGTTTGACACATGCTTATAGGCTCAAGGGACTCTTCAAATTCACAGCTGCTTGTTTTACTCTTTAGCACCTTTTAAAATAACTCCCCTAAACTCTTGTCTAAATGTCACACACACACTGTATACCTACATTATTGTTCAAAGGTTTTGGTTAGTAAAAATATAGTAAAAACAGTAATACCATTGCAATTTAAAATGACTGTGCAATTTAAAATATTCTGTTTTAATGTGTTTCGAAATGTAAAGTGATTCCTGTGATGGCAAAGCTGAATTTTCAGCATCTTTACTCCAGTCTTCAGTGTCACATGATCCTTCAGAAATTATTCTAATATGCTGATTTGATCAAGAAACATTTCTTATGATTCATTGGGGCAGCCGTGGCCTAATGGTTAGAGAGTCGGACTTGTAACCCAAAGGTTGCAGGTTCGAGTCTCAGGTCCGGCAGGGTTTGTAGGTGGGGGGAGGGAATAACCATGCTCCGGGTGTGTGTGTTCACTACTGTGTGTGTGCACTTGGATGGGTTAAATGCAGAGCACAATTTCCTAGAATGGGTCACCATACTTGGCCTCACTTCACCTCCTTTCCTTTCCTTTCCTTTCCTTTAGAAACCATGATTCATTTTGTCAGGATAGACAGTTCAAAAGAACAGCCTTTATTTGATTTTATTCCAACAATGTAAAAGTCTTTACTGTCAGTTTTAAACAGTTGAATGATAGCCTATATAGCTTGATTTGTTTAATTTCTAACAAAGGGAAATTATTTAGCAGTTTAAGAACGTGGCATCAATCTGTCTTTCTGATTTTCTTGTATCATCAGAGTATCTCGGAGGAGATGTTCTACCAGCTGAGCAACATGCTGCCTCAGATCTTCAGAGTCTCCTCGACGCTCACGCTAACGTCAAAGCGCTAAACAAACCACACAAACAGACGCATCAGCCGTTGTTGCTGGCAGTATGGAGGACATCTTGTCACTTTAGGTTCTTAACTTTCAGAGAAGTACAAACCATAAGCTGTTTTGATATGCACTGTCATGTGATCACAGGAGGCTTAGCACCATGTCCTGATTATTTCAGTCATGAATTGTGACATTTTTGTACATTCCACATCAAAAAACACATTAAATATGAGGGGGAAGTGTTCAGAGTATTAGCTCTTGTTATTCTGTGAGTGCTGTTTACCTAACACTGCATTGGAGACAGGTAATGCCAAGACAAGCTGTGTGTTTGTGCTGCATTGCAGTCAACACCTTTGGCCCCTGGTGTCATCGTTGCTCTCCACAAACACCAGATGGCGCTGTATTCGGTTGGTTTTACATAGTGTAAGGTAACCAAAGCTGCTGATTCCAAATGTCAAATGAAACCAACCTTCCAAGCTTTCTAAGTGATTTACCATGTGTTTGTATATTAGGTACCAGTTGTAAACCCTGGCATGTGTACAGTTATATTTGAACTGTGTAATCTTTGGAAAACCGTATCATCTGTTTTTTAATTGTGAACCTGTTTACCTGATTTATATTTTTAAATAGGCTTATTGATCAGGCTAGTGGGAAAATTATGTTCAGTTTTGTGTTTATTTTTTACAGCCTTTACAAAGAAAATCTGCATTAACTACTGTCTGTTAAGTGTTTTGTTGGATTCCCCCTAATGAGGATATTAGCATACGAAGTAGCAAAGTAGGGCTAATCTGAGAGTTGAAGCATTTGCATCTATTAGCCTTTTGTTCAATACTACTGACTTGCTAATTACTGCAGATCTGTTGCCTCATAATATATGTAATAATAAAATATTATATATGTAAGTAGTTTATCTAAATAAAATCTAAATAATATATATATATATATTAGAGTATTTCAGGCTTTTACTTGTTTGCATTTATTTAAAAGTAGAATATTAGGTTTTCATTTTCATAATAATTTTAGAATTTTAGAATTAACTCTTAGCTATGGAAGCCTTTTTCCACCACTAAATAATGCAGACTTTTTTCTTGCAATTGCATGAATTTTTCTCAGAATTACGTGATATAAACTCAAAGTTGTAAGTTATCACATTGCGTGATTTAAATCCAATTGCGAGAAAAAACTCACAATTCTGACTTTTTTCTCAGAATTGTGTTTATTTCTATTTATATCACTTTATTACACGCAATTGCGAGTTTTTAAATTAGAATTGTGAGACATAAACAGATTATATACAGTCTGTTTTTTGATTTTATATCTCAAAATTCTGAGAAAAAAGTCAGAATTACGATATACTCACATTTGCAAGAAAAAGTCAGAATTGCGAGTTCTTAGTTAGAACTTTAGTGACTTTATTTCTTGTAAATATATTGCAATTCCAACTTTTTTCCTCATAATTGTGAGATATAAACTCGCAGTTATGACTTTTCTCAGAATTGTGTGATATAAACTCGCAATTGCGAGAAAAAACTCAGAATTGCAAGATGTAAACTCACAGCTTTGACTTTTTTCTCAGAATTGTTAGTTTATATCTATTTATATCACTTTATAACACGCAATTGTGTGTTTTTAAGTCAGAGTTATGAGATATAAACTTGCAATTCTGATATAATATACGTTTTTTTTCCCCTCAGAAGTCAGAATTGCGAGTTCTTAGTTAGAACTTTAATTCTTGCAATTTCTTGCAAATGTGAATATATCGCAATTCCGACTTTCATAATTGTGAGATATAAACTCGCAGTTATGACTTTTTTCCTCAGAATTGCGTGATATAAACTTCCAATTGTGAGAAAAACTTAAAATTACGAGATATAAACTTTTATTTTATATCTCACAATTGTGACTTTATTTCTTGCAAATGTGAATATATCACAATTCCAACTTTTTTTCTCAGAATTGTGAGATATAAACTCGAAGTTCTGACTTTTTTCTCAGAATTGCATGATATAAATTCATTGCGAGATATAAAATCAGAATTACAAGATATAAACTCACAATTCTGTCTTTTTTCTCAAAAAAACTGACTTAAACTCACCATTTTGACTTTATAACACAAAATTGCAAGTTAAGTCAGAATTATGAGATATGAACTCGCAATTCTGAGAACATATCCGTCTTTCTTCCCACAGAACTGGACTTCATTACCTAAAATTGCGAGTTTATATCTCACAATTTTGAGAAAAAATTGTGTCAGAATTGTGAGTTCTTAGAACTTAGTTCTTGCAATTTTGACTTTATTTCTTGCAAATGCGAATGTATCACAATTCCAACTTTTTTTCTCAGAATTGTGAGATATAAACTCACAGTTCTGACTTTTTTTGCATGATATAAACTTATAGTTGCGAGATATTAAGTCAGAATTGCAAAATATAAACTCGCAATGTGCAAAAAACGTGCAAGGTATAAACTCACAATTCTGACTTAAACTCGCAATTCTGACTTGATAACATACAATTGCAAGTTTTATTCAAGTCAGAATTATGAAATATAAACTCACAATTCTGAAAACATATCAGTCCTTTTTTCCCTCAAAACTGGACTTTAAAACCCGTGAGATTATTTCTCACAATTCTGAGGAAAAAAAAAATGCAGAATTACGATATACTTGCATTTGTGAGCAAAAAGTCAGAATTGCAAGTTCTTTCTTAGAACTCTAGTTCTCGCAACTGTATTTCTTGCAATTGGCAGTTTATATCCCACTGCTCTGACTTTATAACTCTTAGTGGGGAGTTTACTGTATATCATGCAATACTGAGAAAGAAGTCAGAATTGCGAGTCTTTTTACTGACTTTATATCTCACAATTGCGATAAAAAAAGTCAGAATTGTGGAATAAAAACTTGCAATTACTTTTTTTTTGTATTCAGTGGCGGAAACAGGCTTCCATAATATGCTCTATTCCATAATTGTAGCTTTTCCACAATTGTTTTTTCCTTTTTTTGGGACCATTGTATAATTTTGGCCAGTATGGTTTCTCTAATAACTGTCAGTACAAATATATTAATTTAATATGATGTATTTTTGAGTGGATCGTATTTGATCACACAGGTCACAGAAGGGCACCAAAAGTTCTAGACTGTGCTGCTGTCCGTAGCAAAGTGAACTCAATCAGTCCCTAATGGCCCTGCAGTCTCGCTGTCATTGGCGCTCAACTCAGAGCTTGTGCTAAAGAAATGTGTCACCAAATGTCTCACATTCTTGGTATCAGTTAGTGGCGGAATCTGGTCTCTGGTTACCCCTGCCTGGGGTAGAGGACATAGGTGCAGGCTCAGCAGCAGGCCCCTCTAGCATAGCCACCTCCCCCTCTTTGCTTGCTGATTTAACGTCACAGCCCTGCTCTTTAGCCATCTGAGCCTGTACCATCTAACAACTGTGCCTGACAGAGCACTGTTTATTCAGCCAGGCCGAAACATTGAACACCCTCCCCTCTTGTTTTTGTGATGAGAGTAAGATGTGTTGGTTTTAATTAGAGCTTATCATCTGCACACTGTCTACATGTGTTGTCAATACACAAAAGGCTGGAAACAATAATTGGAAAGTTTATTCTCCTGGTGATTAAGTTGTCAAAAGAAGCTGACGCTCAATTTAATAATACAGTTTTCTGCTATATGTCATTTGAACAGCAATATAAGCCAGGCCCAGACATTCCTCATGGGATACGAAGGTGGCACAGACTGTTCTGTTAAGTATGCATGTCTGCGGTAACAGCTCTTCCTCTCAGAGACCAACACGAAGACAGCACAACTAAAATATTCTTATTTATAATATTATTAATATTCTTTATGTAGCTTTCTTGTATTCCAGCTATAGATAAAAAGAGTACTTTTGACGTAATCGTTTATCACATTGATTTCAATAAGATAATCTTGTTGTACCATATTGATATAAACATCCTTATAGAAAGAAAATATATTCTATTTGTTATTATTAATAACATGAAGTGCATTAAACATTACATTACATTGAGGTTTCTCTAACTGGGGTTTGTGAAGGGACTGCAGGTGTTTCATGGGTTTAATGAAAAGCTAATAATTAATAAAATCATCATAAAAAATGTAAATAAATACATTTAAAAAATGAAAAGTAAGAATTAGGGAGAATCAATACATTATGAATAATTTATTGCTATGATGGAAATAATGTGTAATCATGTAATCAATAAAAAAGTAACTGTAGTCTGATTACAAGTATTTTAAAATGTAATATAATCTAAGTAATCCAGATTACAAGTAATCAGTTACTTGATAGAAAGAAAGATGAATGGATGGATTGGCGGATAGATATATAAACAGACTGAAGGACTGACCGATTGACAGATAGATGGAAGGATGGATGGATAGATATATAGACAGACTGATGGATGGATGGATGGATGGATAGATAGATGGACGGATGAATAGATATATAGACGGACTGATGAACTAAAAGATAGATAGATGGACGGACGGACAGATAGATATATAGATGGACTGACATAGATAGATAGATAGATAGATAGATAGATAGACGGACTGATGTATGGATGGATAGATGGATAGATATATAGATGGACTGATAGACTGACAGATAGATGGATGGATGGACGGACGGACGGATGATAGATACATAGACAGACTGATGGACTGACAGATGCGTGGATGGATGGATAGATATATAGACGGACTGATGGATGGATGGATAAATGGATGGACGGATAGATATATAGATGGACTGAGATAGATAGATAGATAGATAGATAGATAGATAGATAGATAGACAGACTGATGGATGGATGGATGGATGGATAGATATATAGACGGACTGATGGACTGACGGATGGATGGATGGATGGATAAATGAATGGACGGATAGATATATAGATGGATGGATGGACGGACGGATGATAGATACATAGACGGACTGATGGACTGACAGATGCGTGGATGGATGGATAGATATATAGACGGACTGATGGATGGATGGATAAATGGATGGACGGATAGATATATAGATGGACTGACATAGATAGATAGATAGATAGATAGATAGATAGATAGATAGATAGACAGACTGATGGATGGATGGATGGATGGATAGATATATAGACGGACTGATGGACTGACAGATGGATGGATGGATGGATGGATAAATGAATGGACGGATAGATATATAGATGGACTGATGGACCGAAAGATAGATAGACAGATACATAGACGGACGGACGGACAGATGGATAGATACAAAGACGGACTAATGGACATAGATAGATAGATAGATAGATAGATAGATAGATAGATAGATAGATAGATAGATAGACTGATGGATGGATAGATGGATAGATATATAGATGGATAGATATATATAGATGGACTGATGGACTGACAGATGCGTGGATGGATCGATAGATATATAGACGGACTGATGGACTGACGGAGGGATGGACTGATGGATGGATATATATATATAGATGGACTGATGGACAGACAGATGGATAGACACATAGACCGACTAATGGATTAATAGGTAGATAGATTATATAAGAGGTATTTATAAGGATAAACGGATGGACGGATAGATATATTGATGGATTGATAGATAGATAGATTTTTGTTTTTCAGACACACATTCAGGCAACAGAATGTAAACTATCCCTGTGCCTAAAGTAAAATACGGAACTGGCTCTAAAAACGAAGAATAAACTGAAATTCCTTGCACTTCTTTCTCTTCTTCGGTGGTTGACCTGGGCTCAATGGGAGGATTTAACCCATCCTCTACACCTCCCTGGTCCGTGCAGTGATTCATGCTTTTTTTCCCTGATAATCTGAACACGTCACTGAGACCTTCCCACAAAGTTGGGAAACAGCGGAGCGTCCGTGGGACCGAGCGGACACACGAGAGCCGCGTCTGGAAGGTAAGACAAGCCTGTTCTCTTCTCTATACAAGTCATTATATAGCATAAATGAGCTTTACGTAGAGTCGTTGACGTGGTCGAGCTGAGAGAGGTTTCCGAATGAGTGATAAACGCAAGAAACTTGTTCATTGAATCAAAATAACTTCCGCTTCCTGCATGATACCCTCGCGCCGCATAAAATCACCGGAGTGGAGAACAGCAAACATGTTTGTACCGTTATACAAACACACAGACTAGCGTCGTTTGCAAGACGCTTGTTTTTATCAGTGAAGTCCAAGATCGAAACCGTCAACTGGTTTTCTTATTACGAAGTTTAACGTTTCATTTAAACTCTCAAACTTCTTGTAGCCTACTCTGCCTTTCCATTGCGTTTGTATGGAGTGCCAAGTGCCAGGGTGGCATCGACTGGTTGACAATTAGTGTCGATGAGTTTTTTTCCAACTGAAGTATATCTAAAGCGGTAAACATTTGGTGAAACCCCCGCTGTTTTGACACATGGCTGTGGGGGAGGTAAATACTTAAGTATTTTGAGACTTTGTTTAGTCTCTGCCTCATGTTTTGGCTGTGTCTCAAAACATAGCGAGCTGCCTGCCTAGACAGCATTTTTGGACGTCTTATGCGCTTGTGGCATATTTCGGCGTGCCAAGCGCTAAACGATGTCTGCTTTATGAACGAATCTTTTTTGAAATCTCAACTTTTAATCGAACAACTTTCTAAAATCGGTCTGAAGAAGACCAAGAACGTTATATTCATATAACTCGTCGACTTTACGAACCAATAACCATGTTTTTTTCGAATATATTCGATTCGAATTACAGGAATAATTGAAATGAAAAATGTAATAAACAACAAACTATCTGGCTTTACTGTAGCGTTCTGAACCGTGTAATAAACCACAATGTACTATAATAATGTAAAAGAATCGTTGACATCTCTATTGAATCGGTTTGAGTAGTCAGCATCTATCAAATACATTTTAAACGACAGCCAGCATTTCAGTGAATGTCTGCTGCACCAAATGCAAGATACTGAATGAACATGTTATAATGTCAAGTTCAGATGTTCATAATTCAAAACGGAATGAAGTGAAGCAGCAAAGGTGGTTATATTTGGTCACATTTCCATCCACCAGCACAGTTATTATGAGTCACCGCTGACAGCAAGACAATATTTATGGGGAGTCTAGACAAGTATTTATTTATAGCAGTCTCTCTTGACATTGTTTGCCTGAAACTATTTAATAAACAGAAAATGACACATTTGAAAGCTCATTGCTCAGTGGGAGAGTGGAGTGTGCCTTTGCTGTGTTTCTTTTATGCCAGACAGACAAACCTAGTTTAATAAGTAAGATTTTTTTTCATTAAGTTTAGCTGAGCATAATAATGCTTTAGGTCTTGAGATCCAGCACTAACAGGGCTCATCTGCTGTTTCCTTGAAAAATGTTTCTCACCCGAAATTCCCTAGCCAGGCCAGCTGTACTCAGCTCGACTAATACTACACAACAGCGGATCAGATCACGCAACCTGCAGAGCCTCTTAAGCCAGTCAAGGCGTTTTGTTTTCTTAATTACACATGCTCTTCTTTCAGCCCTCCAGACTGTTTGTGAGTGAAGCACCTTTACCACCATGCAAGATGGTGAGTTAGTAAATATAAAGAACACATTTTGGTTTGGCTTGATCCTCTGAATTATTTGAGTGATTTTAACATTTTAGTACTTTGCATAATAACTTCATAACTATTGTTAATGTTATTTCAAATGATATGTGCAGATACATTATATATAATTTATCATAACAACAAGAACAATAATAATAGTTATTAATATTATTATTATTATTATTATTATTAAAAAAATTCACTCTAAATGGCTGTAAGAAAAATGTTTTTAATGTGAAGTTGTATTAGTATTAATTAGTATTATTTATTTTACATTATATATGCATATTTTTATTTTAATAAATATTATTAATACTATAAATACTCTAATATAATATTAATACTATAGTATTATAATGCAAAATTGTCTTTAATAATATAATATAGTATTAATACTATATTATAATGCAAAGTTGTTTTTAATAATAATAATTGGTATTATTATTATTATTATTATTATTTGTTGTTGTTTTACATTATAGATGTAATATTTGTAATAAATATTATTAATACTATAATATTATAATGCAGTTGTTTGTATATGCATGTATTTATTTTCAAAATAAATATTAATACTATACGTTCTATAATACTACAATATTAATACTATAATATTATAATGCAAACTTGTTTTTAATAATGATAATAATTAGTAATAGTTGTTATTTTACATTATATATGCATATAATTAATTTTGTAATATTAATACTATATATACAATAATAATAAAATATTAATACTATAATATTATAATGCAATGTTGTTTTTAAAAATAATTAGTATTAGTATTATTTTTTATTTTACATTATATATGCGTATTCTTTTATTTTTAATTAACATTATTAAAACCACAAATACTATAATATAATATTAATACTATAATATTATAATGCAAAGCAATTTTTAATAATAATAAGTATTATTATTTATGTTATATTATATATGCACAGATTTTTAATTTTTAATAAACATTATTAATACTATAAATACTATAATAATATATTATTAATTCTATAATATAATGCAAAGTAGTTTTTAAAATTAATATGGATTATTATTATTTGTTAATTTACATTATATCAATAGATTTTTTTTATTAAAAACATAAACTACATGTGTTTATTAAATACTATAATAATATAAAATGAATACAATAATAATATAATGCAAAGCTGTTTTGCAATATAAATGAGTGTAAGAAGAAAAATAATTAAATGTTTTTTGTCTGAAACTCATTGCCAAATAGACTGTAATAATAAAATACTGCCTTATGTCTAGATACATTACAATATAAAATAATAATAATAATTATAATTATTATTATACATTTTTTGTTCATTTTATATATATATAAAATATATGCAGCAAACACATTATAATTATTCTTTTTAATTATAATAATAATTTTATTATTACTTCTTTTTTTTGGCCTGAAACTCATGGCCAAATGGACTATTCATCTATCCTCTGTATATCCAGTCAGTATTCCAGTCACCCTTTTCCAGTTACCCCATATTATCTCAACAAACGAGAAGCAGTTGACTTCTGGAATTTAGCTAATTGAGCTGCTGTAACTCGCCTTGTAACTCAACTAGTTTAATAAACTCTTGCTGGAGCTCAAATTGTCATTAAAAGACACAAATGCATTCCAGAAAGCCTCCCCTTGCCTCAAGGTCAGAGTTTACACCACTAACCTGTAATACAGAGAGCTATTGCCAGCTGGCTTAAGGTGAATGATGTCTCCACGTCTACACCAAACGGCCAAAGTTTGCAGGATTCGGATGGCCGCCAACCGGTTTTGGAAAGTCACCTTCCATTCTCTTGGCTGAGTTTATTCCTTTCAAGTTATTCATTCCTTTAATGTTTGCTGGACTGGATTTCAGTAAATAATTGGAGCTGCCAGCGAAGGCCAGGCTGAGCTAGCGATGTCTGCTCGAGTTAGAAAATGAAGTACATACTTAGATTGATGTGGTGTATTCTTAGGACTTGAAGACAATGGTGGTGAATGCAGATTTTGCGATGAAACACATTGCACTGCATGCCTGAGGCAGTGCGGTTCGAATAGTTTTATTTGCCCATCGTCCTAAGAATGCTGAAAAAAACCTCATATGACCCGTCTTGTGTAAAATAGCAAGAATGATTTGAAAGACATTGATTCGGATTCATTCACATTTAGCTTTATTCAGTCATGTCACCCTCCCACTTGTAGAATAACATGATGGCAAGATGACAATAGTGATGAAAGCCACTGAGCTGACACAGAATGTGGGAACACTGTGTTTCAACGTCGCTCTACCAACTGTTTATTTTCTGCCTCTGCGTATGTGGTCTCAAAGAACTTTTATTACAAAGAACTGGGGAGTTTCAGCCTTGTAGATAGGATATTTTTGGCATCCTTTGAAAAGATGCTGTTAGTCACAACAACTGACAAGAAACTACAACTGCTTTTTTGTATGTCCTTGAACAAATCACCTTTTATGTTTATGTATTTATATAAATTATTATTATAAAAAATATATATTTTATGTAAATGTAACATGAATAAAAATGCTTACCAAGATTGCAATTTATTTAATTAAAATATAGGCAAAAACTGTAATATTGTCAAATATTATTACAATTTTAAATAACTGTTGTCTATTTTAATATAATTTAAAATGTAATTTTCATTCTAATATGCTGAATTGATCTAAATTACAATATTTATAATCAAAAATAAATTTATATTTACACATACGGCTGAAGTCAAAAGTTTACATACACCTTGCAGAATTTGCAAAATGTTAATTATTTTACCAAAGAGTGATCATACAAAATGCATGTTATTTTTTATTTAGTACTGACCTGAATAAGATATTTCACATAAAAGACTCGAGAAGGTTCAAACGCTCAATGGTGCTTCAGAAGGAAACACGATGCATTAAGAGCTGGGGGTAAAAACTTTTGGAATTTGAAGATCAGGGTAAATTTCACTTATTTTGTCTTCCGAAGGGCAGTACTAAATGAAAAAATATATATATATATAAATTTAGGCAAAATAAGAAAAATGTACACATCTTGATTCTGTTCAAAAGTTTTCACCCTTGCTCTTAATGCATTGTGTTTCCTTCTGGAGCATCAGTGAGCGTTTGAACCTTCTGTAATAGTTCCATATGAGTCCCTCAGTTGTCCTCATTGTGAAAAGATGGATCTCAAAATCATGCAGTCATTGTTGGAAAGGGTTCAAATACACAAAAATGCTGAAAAACCAAAGAATTTGTGGGACCTGAAGGATTTTTCTGAAGAACAGCAGACAGTTTAACTGTTCAGGACAAACAAGGGACTCATGAACAACTATTACTAAACAACAACAACAACAAAAAAAAAAAAAACTTTTGAATGGGGTAATTTATTTTATTTTAGCTAGACTTTATTTTTGAATAAGACATACAGATATTCTTAGGCAATGCTATCTAGGTTTTTCCATTGTTTCAACTCTTTATGTCTTTGGTTATAAAGAAAAACGAGTCAAGGTTTGCAAACCTATCACCATGAATGCTTTCCTGGGGCTTTTAAAAGCTACATTTAAGGATTTGTTTGTAAGTTAGAACTGTTTAATGTGCCTCTGCCGCTCGTCAGCAACATGACTGCTAGACGTTTTGCATCTTAAATGTCCATTTTGTCTGTAATTCAATTTAGAACCCTTTCTCAGAGCGTTTTCATGGAGGCCTCATTATGGGTCGCAAAAAAGCATCCACAGATTTAATGTCTGCAGTGGAGGCCCCAGAGCTAAGCTATTTTTCTAATAGCAAGACATCCTTTTATGCAGAGTATCAGGGCAAAATCACAATGGCGTACATGGGGCCCTGAGGACAGGATAAATGAGACTTGTCTTGAGTCATTTTCCCATGGTAATAAGGCCAGATGTTGGTAGAGAAAAGCCACATTGACCGAAGGGTGGGAGAAGAGCCTCGTATGTAAACACTGATACTTCGGTTGAACAAACAGATTCTGTGTATGCCAGGAAACCCCAAGTTACGAAAAAAAAGAAGGAAGGGGATGAAATGAAAGTTTGTGATTTACTGTCCTTTCAAGTAACTTGGTGTCTGAGCGACAGTGTGAAATATGGGTTCGGGGAAGAAGGTCTCTTTCATGTAGTGAAAAAGGATAGAAGAGGACCTTTGATATCCGAGACGCACTGAACTCTTTGAAAGGATAAACTGTGATTTAAGTCAGTATGGCCATTTGCTTTGATGATCATTTCAGCTTGGCTATTGTTGTGCCATAAATGTTTTTTGGTGAAGCGTCTCCACATTTTGTTGATTCAGTAAATGTTTGAGCGCCTTATGTTTGTCTTTTTGACTGTACACATCCACACCCAAGTTATATTCCAGTGGCTTTTCATCTGGAATTTCTTCTTGAAAAGAACTTTGCACTGCGAGTTCAGCTGTTTCAAAAACCATGACATTAACGTCTACAAGAATAGACCAGGTGAGTTTTAAAAGGTGCAGGCAGTAAAAAGTCAATCCCTGGTTATGGATGGCCACATAAACATAGAAAGAGCTCCTGGTTGATTGTAATTTCCAAATTGCATCTCCTGTGTGACGTAATTTTCCACCCGGGAATGGGCTGTAAGGCTGTGCCTGCTACTGTGGCAACATTTGTTCCATTACCTACTGAAACGTCATCTAACTTTGGGATTTTCTGATTATATGAATTATTTTTGAAATAGAATGTACAATGAATTTTGATAGGCTACTGTTTACAGTATGTTGAAGGAGCTTTTGATATGTCTTGAGTTTTTTTTCTGCTTGATAGTACCTGTTTTACCATGACTCATTTGGTGAATGTGTACTCTTAAATGACTTAAATGACGTTCTGACTACTGACCTCCATTACGTGACTCTGGAATATTTAATTTTGATTGGTCAGTTGCAGCTTTCTGTAGTCAGTCTGCCAAACAAGTGGCTCTTATGAGTCAGTTCATTTAGTGAATCAAAAAACATATTACAACCAGTGTACTCTGTTTTCCGAATAAATGACTTTGGTGAGCCAGTTCTTTTAGTGAATCAAAAAATACAGAGCAAACAGTGTAATCTGATTCCATAACAAATTAATCTAGTGAGCCGGTTCTTTTTTAATGAATCAAAAAACATGGAGTGCTAACAGTGCAGTCTGATTCAAGAGAGAATGAATCTAGTGAGCTGTTTTTTTTTTGTTTTTTTGTTTGTGAATCAAAAAACAAAAGTGTAGTCTGTTTCCAGAGTGAATGAATCTAGTGAGCCATTTTTTTTTTAGGGAATCAAAATACAGAGCAAACAGTGTAGTCTGATTCCAGAACAAATGAATCTAGTGAGCTGGTTCTTTTTAGGGAATCAAAAAACAAACAGCGCAAACAATGTAGTCTGATTTCCAAATGAATGAATCTTATGAGCCGGTTCTTTTTAAGGAATCAAAAAACATGCAGAGCAAACAGTGTAGTCTGATTTCCAATGAAATGAATCTAGTGAGCAGGTTCTTTTTAGGGAATCAAAAACAAACAGCACAAACAGTGTCATCTGATTTCCAAATAAATAAATCTAGTCAGCCAAATCTTTTTAGGGAATCAAAAAGCAAACAGTGTAGTCTAATTCCAAAGCGAATTAATCTAACAAGGCAGTTCTTTTTAGGGAATTAAAATACAGCGCAAATGGCGTAGTATGATTCCAGAACGAATTGATCTAGTGAGCCGGTTTCTTTTAGTGAATCAAAAAATACAGCGCAAACTGTGTTGTCTGATTTCCAAACAAATGAATCTAGTGCGCCGGTTCTTTTCAGGGACTCAAAAAACATGCAGAGCAAACAGTTTAGTCTGATTTCCAAACAAATGAATCTAGTAAGCTGGTTCTTTTTAGGGAATCAAAAACAAACAGTGTATTCTGATTTCCAAATGAATGAATCTAGTGAGCCGAATTTTTTTAGGGAATCAAAAAACATACAGCGCAGACTGTGTAGTCCGATTCCAAAGCGAATTAATCTAGTTAGTCAGTTCTTTTTAGGGAATTAAAATACAGCGCAAACAGTGTAGTCTGACTCCAGAACTAATTAATCTAGTGAGCCGGTTTCTTTTAGTGAATCAAAAAACATACAGCGCAAACGGTGTAGTCTGATTTCCAAACAAATGAATCTAGTGAGTGAGTTCTTTTTAGTGAATTAAAAGAAGTAGCAGCGCAAACAGCATATTCTGCTTATAGAGCGAATGAATCTAGCGAGGTGGTTCTTTTTAGAGAATCAAAAAACAAACAACGCAAACAGTGTAGTCTGATTCCAGAATAAATGAATATAGTGAGCCGATTCTTTTTAGTGAATCAAAAAACAAACAACGCAAACAGTGTAGTCTGATTCCAGAAAGGATGAATCTAGTGGACTGTTCTTTTAGGGAATCAAAAAACATATGGCGCAAACAGTATAGTCTGATTCCAGAACAAATTAATCTAATGAGTCGGTTCTTTGTAGTGAATCAAAAAACAAACAGCGCAAATAGTGTACTCTGATTCCAGAAGGAATGAATCTAACAAGACGGTTGTTTTTAGTGATTCAAAAAACATACAGTGGAAACAGTGTAGTAGCCATGTAATAAACAGGAAAATGTAAATAACCCCAAGGTAACAAGGCTACATATTGTGCTTCTCTTTCCTTTTGAGATGATGTCTGACCAGCAGTCCCAGTATTTTTTCCCTTATTTCTTTTACTCGTACATAAGCCCTAAGGTCTGTTTTTCTCAGTAACTGGGAGTGTGTCGTCTTCTCAGACAATTTCATCATTCCTTGTGCTAACATAATCACTATTTAATGAACCAAAGATAGACAGCTTAGTCATCGCAATAAAGACCAATCCATAGGGAGGAGCGTTAGCACTCAGCACTCAAAGATATACCACACACAGTCTTAGTCACAAGTTTGCTTAAAGGTTATTATGTGAAGTAAATAACCAGTAACCCTTGATCGATGATACTGACATTTTAGTTATGTTTTGTATTTCATCACCAAATAGCGTAATAACTGTACATTTTCATGGTAGCTACACTGAGTCATGCATCTTTCCTTAAAGGGAAAATTTTAAGGGCCAATAATTTTCAAACCTGTATTACTCTATTACTCTAAAAAAAATGGCTTGGTCTGTTTGTGTGTCTGTACAATGAAAGTAAATGGGGTCCAAATTACTTTTTTCCCAACTGTATGAACAAAAACAGTTGAATTTGACAAACAATGTTGCATTAGGGTGGGGATTAGCATAAAGAGTCCATTTTGGTGTTGAGGTTTGGTTGGGAATGGTTGTAGAAGATTTTGGCCTCGGGGTTGGGAGGTAGAGGTGTGAGAAAGGCCTGTCCTTATGTGCAGTTTAACCTGATCTGGGCTATTATTGCAGGGTTTTTTAGCTAGGGAAATGAGATGGATCAGGGGGTTGGTGGGTGGGCTGGACAAGAGGAGGGGATGGAGAGAATACAGTCCTGAGGTGGAACTGATATGAATCCGTTCTTTGTTTCATATCAGTGTTGGGCTGCTGTGCTGGGGGCCACTTTAGTGTTGCTTGGGGCCTGAGGTGACAGGATTTTGGTGTCTAAGAGAAGGATTTCTGGGGTTTTCCATCACACAGGTTGGGGTAAATAAGAAGAATATTATAATAGGAGAGCAAGGGTGAGAATCTAAAGTTTGCAGAAGGAGTTGATGACATGGATGGTGTGTGCTATTGAATGTATCTGGTAAGATTTTATTAAATTTTTTGTATAACTGAAGCACTTTCTTTCTTCCATCCTGAAATTGCCTCAAAGCAAATTGTGCATGCTGTGAGAGAAATGTGTGTGTATGTGTGTAATCGGGCTGCTTTGAAAGTTCAAGGGCGATGAAGTCATGCTTTAGCTACCTTGAGAAGAATTCCAATGTTTGGTATTTTGGAAAGGCCACGAATGTTGATAAAACCTGCAATGCTTGACATATTTCTACATTTTCCTCTTCGTTTGTTTTTGTAAAATAAATAAAATAAATGTGTGTATGTGTATATATACATATTATATTTTACACGCACACGCACACGCACACAGACACAGATATCTAAAATTTAAAATGTTAAAAATGAATCATACAGCTAATTTGAAGTCTGTCCTTTCCAGAACTTTCCGGTAATTTCATAGCACTCCATTAGTGAGGATCAGAGCTTGCTTTATTGTGTCTCTCAGGTCATCGGCAGCCCACATTCCTCTCTCTTTTGACCTGATAAGTGTCTTTCTGTATCCAGTGTCTATCAGATAACTGAGCGCTCCTCTCCCGGGAGCTGCATAAAACCTGAGTGTGAACTGCCTCGGCAGATTGTGTGTCCGCACCTGAACCTGATACCATTGGGTGAGAAAGTGTGGGATCTTGCAGTTTAGTGAATACAACCTCTTGCTTTTGCAATGCATTGTTTGGGCACAATATTTTCAACGCTTCGGCGATATGAGTATATCTTGGTAAATATGTGTTTGTTTTAAAATGGTGGTTTCATTCAGTCAGATGAACACGACTGACACAGAAGAGAAGAAATTGTTCGATAAAGTCGTTATTTTTGTTTTCTTTGCGTACAAAAAGCGTTCATGAAATTACGGTTGAACCACTGATGTCACATTGGCTATTTTAACAATGTCTTTACTATGTTTCAGGGCCTTGAACGTGGTAGTTGCATTGCTTTATATGTAGGGTCAAAAAGCTCTTTCAAAAAGATTTTCATCAGAAGTATCTTAATATGTGTTTAAATTTGATTTTAAACTAAATGAGGTAGAGCAATTAATGACAGAATTTTCATTTTTGGGTGAACTATCCCTTTAAGTTCTGAATCGATAAATTAAAATTGACTATTTCAACAGATTAATGGAAGTGAGTCATTGTGATATTGATGTTAATCGTTGATTTTATATCACCAGCAAATATCTGTACCATCACAGTAATTTTACTTTTGAGTAATGAATTTACTTGTTTTTAATTAATTTATTTCTATACCATATTAAACTTTTAACCATTAAACTTATTAACCTTTAAACTTAAAAAGAAGGTCATATGGTATTTTAAAGTGTCCTAATATTGTGTTTGACTTCCCACAACAGGTTTAAATGCATCTAAGGTTAGAAAACATTGTATTTTCTCAGAATATACATTTAATATAAGAATCATTTTGCAATGATTTCGAAACTATTCTTTCGAAGCAGCAGTCGGTAAACCCCTCCCTTCCATAAGCATACTCTGCTTTGATTGGTCAGCGGGCCAAGTCTGTTGTGATTGGTCTTTTTCTATACAATGCAAGCGAATCGTCCACAGCTAAAGTTTAGCTGCTTAACTATAAACGCATAACAAAACAATAATAGTGGATACGTTAGCTGAGTGCTAACGTGACTAATTGATGAAACAACACAGTTTGTAAACCAAAATATGCCTAAGTTACATTCTTTATTATTAAACGAAATAAATTAGAACAACGACTGTCTACATTAAATCGACACATTCTTAGGAAATAGTGGGTTCACAGCAAATTATCAGAACTATTTCAGCAAGACAGTAATATTGATTTTCCTTGAAACCTAAAGCTGCACTAGGTATACATCAAATATTAGCACAAAAAAAACGTACAGGTTGTGGTTCGGAGATGCTTGTTGGTCCAAATAAAGGAGGGACAAACTTATCTTTCATTAGCAAGTGTTTAGCGAATGCCGCGTTGAACTCGCCAAGATTAGAGAAGCAGTTCTCTGTAAAATGACGAGCACACAACAAAAGGTTTGAATTGTATTGCTGTGGTGTCGTGGTTTTAACCACAAATTCTAAACATTGTCATCTTTTGGCAATGAAAACAAGACAAACTTTTGTGGGCAGGCGGGTATTATGCTAATGTGTTATCTAGTGATGTATATCGGTAATAGGCAGAAGATTCAAAAATATGACGACTATTAAGAGACAATATCTTTGTTTATCCTGCATTTTTTTTGATGAACAACTTTGCAGACTGTTTACATTGAAGGATAGCTGCAGTACAAACTGCAAAAAAGAAATCCATATGACCTGCTCTTTTAAATTACTACATTGCTCTAATCGTCACTTTAAAGGGGTTTTCAGGAATCAACATGAGAACAAAATGTCAAACTGTTATGTCTTTGAGTGAAGGTTTATCATATAATCGGGACCAAGTGTTGAGGGTTCACGCTAGCGGATGATAAGATTAATGTGCCTAGGTCATGCCATTGTCGTGTGATCTCAGTTAAGAGAAGAATTACGCCAGGACCTTCCCTACAATCAAGTCCAGGGAGGAGTCCAAGACAAAGTCCGAGATTTCGTGTTGACTGCTAAATAGCTTGTCTAAGTGGAATGTTAAATTGTAGGATTAGAGCTCCAGTGTTGCCTCGGTCTCATCTCGCTTTCAGCCAAAACCATGTTGAACATCATCTGAGGTTTTTGGTTGGATGTCCACTGTTGCTTGTGGTTCTGATGTCACTTTGGAGAAATGCTCTCCTCGGCTTTAAGCTCAGACATTAGGGCTGTTGTTAAGGGTGTTTCTAAGACTCTTAAGACTTGATAAAAGCTTAACTGAAAGGGCTTGATTCCTCAGTGTATCAAGTTACTAACATTGGCTCAATGTTCACAAAGCCTGTTTTGTATGGTAATAATGCCCTTCAGAGCCATTAAAGCTTATCTGCGGGGGCAGAGGGGGTTGCGGTATTGAATAGGTCTGGGATTGTGGTGTGTGAGACGAGCAATGGTGGTGTCAAAGGATCCTTAACCTGGTATGCAATGGTTAGAGCATGTTTACAAAATCAGGTTTGAAGATGTAAAAGCGAGGCCGTTGTGCTGGCTGAATGACCCAGTGCCTTTGCCTAGTGTGATTCATGTCACAGTAAAGGCACGGCAGGTTTAAAGCAAACACACGTGGCTTTCATTTGGCTTTCACATAATTTAAGGCACGTCAAACACGCTGCTAAATTCTATACGGTAGCTCCGCTTAGAACTTCCAGCTTCCCCTGTGTCTCTGAACCATGATACCCCTGGCATGATAACACTTTTAATGCCTCGTGAGTGACACATCTCCTTGAATTGTCAGTTTTCATTATGTCAAATTCTCCCCTTGGTAACAAGGGTCTGAAATTAACTGGAGTAACACAATCCTTCATGCTGACCTTAGTTTGCATTGCTAAAAAAGAATGTTCTGTGGCATAGCCTAATCTTGATTACCAGTGAAACATCTAGACTTGTCTCCAATTGTTTTATAAAGGAAAAATGTGAAAGCTTTTGTGTTAAATATTCAGTAAAAATGGGTTGTTTTGTATGTGAAAACTCCTCTAAATCATCCTTTTTGCAACTGAAAAGACATGTTTAACTAAATGTGACCCTGGACCACAGAACCAGTCATAATATCAAAATTGATTTATACATAATCTGAAAACATTAATAAGCTTTCCATTGATGTATGGTTTGTTAGGATGGGACACTATTTGGCCGATATATGACTAAAATCTGAGGGTGGAAAAAATTGAAATATTGAAAAGATCGCCTTGAAAGTTGTCCAAATGAAGTTCTTAGCAATGCATATTATTACTAGTCAAAAATTACGTTTTGATATATTTACGGTAGGAAATTTACAAAATATCTTCATGGAACATGATCTTTAATTAATATGACTTTTGGCATAAAAGAAAAAAGTATCATTTTGACCTAAACAATGTATTGTTGGCTATTGCTACAAATATAGCAGTGCTACTTATGACCGGTTTTGTGGTCCAGGTTCACAATTGTGTGTCTAGTTATACATTTACCAACATGATTCCTGTGGAATTTGCTTCAGATAAACAGTAATTTGCAGAAAGTAATGTTATGTTTGTTTCTGGTATGGTATTCATATACATTTTACATGGTTATTGATGTTGAACGATTGAATTTAACTTTAGTCATGCAAGGCCAGTCATAATGATACTAGATGATTTATTCTTCTAAAACATTTTAACAGTGACAAGTCACTGTCTTTTTGAGTGAGTCATTGATTTCTTCAACTGATTTGTTCAAAAACACTGACTCAATCAGGTATGAAAAATATATATTTTAAAACACTGATTCATTTAGGAACAAAACACAGCTACTGTGCATTGCTCAGAGACAAAATAGTGAAAATGATAGATGGATACACTTTATTGGACTATAAAATCTCAACACCCATTGACTGCCATTATTAAGATTGGAAGAGCCAGAACATTTTTAAATATAACTCTGATAGTGTTCGTCTGAAAGAATAACGTCATATACACCTACACTGTAAAAAGTTTTCACCAGTTTCAGCTTAAACACTTAAGTTTAGCAGCTGCCTTAAGATTTTAAGTTAAATCAACTTAAGTCATTTAAACTCACAAGTTATATCAACTCATTTTTATTGTAATAAGTTAAAATAACTTGTAGTTTTAAGCTGATTTAACTTAAAAACTTAAGGCAGTTGCTGAACTTAGGTTTTTAAGTTGAATCTCGTGAAACTTTTTATAGTGTAGGAGGGCTTAATGGTGAGTAAATAATGGGGTAATTTTCATTTTTGGGTGAACTACCCCTTCAATATAAACTTATTTTGTTGATTTTTTTTGAGGCGATTGACTTTTCCCTGTTAGTATTACTCTGCTTGACTATGTTTACATGTTCCAGACGGTTCAAAGCAGTTTGTGTTATTTGTAAAGGATTTTCTAACTTTTTGCAGGTTACAGTTAAGCAGTATGTGTCTTTTTTTTAGTAAGTCATTGAATAATTTGTTCAACCTGTTCATTCAAAAACATACTCATGAACAAAACAAGTGACATCTTATGAGTGAGTCACTGAATCAACTCAACTGATTTGTTCAAAAACATTGATTCATTTAGGAGATAAATTCTAACTAAAATGTAAAATGTATTTTTCTCCATATAGTGGATTTCTATGGTGCCCCAAGTTTAAACTTCCAAAATGCAGTTTCAAACTATCCCAGCTGAGGAAATACAATTTATATACTTTTTAACCTTAAACGCTTGTCTTGTCTTGGTCTGCCTAAACTCTGTTTTTTTTTTTCTGGTTTAAGACAGTTAGGGTATGTTGAAAAACTCCCATCTCATTTTCTCTACTTCAAAATTTCAAAATCGTCCTACGTCGCCATTTTACCTTTTTTTTTAAACAGTGTTTGATCTTCTTTGCATGTTCACTTTGCAAACACTGAGTTGGTACTTCTGCAGCGATGCAGGATGATTTTGAAATGATTTTTGATATTAAGGGAGAAAAAGAAATGTTTTCAACTGTTTTGAACCAGAGACGCACAGACTGCTCAGTGCTCATGCACATCGCATAGAGAGCATTTGAGGTTTAAAAAGTATATAAATTGTAATTAAAATAAAATAACCAATCGTTTCTCTAGACAAGACCCTTCTTCCTCAGCTGGGATCGTTCACAACCACATTTGGGATGGTTTGAAACTGCATTTAAACGGCATTTTGGAAGTTTAAACTTGGGGCACCATAGAAGTCCACTATATGGAGAAAAATCCTGAAATGTTTTCCTTAAAAAACATAATTTCTGACATGAACATCTTGGATGCATTATCTGTAATTTTTTCTTCTGGAAGTGGACTTCTCCTTTAAATCACTAAATAATGCTTATCTATGCCACAAATGCTGTTGATAGAGTATAACTAGTCAAAAACAAACCATATAGGCGATGGTGAGATACTTCAACACATCTGCATTAGAAAAGTCTATCAACTGCGACTCAGAGAAAACAGGCATTAATGTGCTTCTCTTTTGTAGTAGTTCTAGAAAAGTCATCAATAAGGTTGACCTTGAGGGCTAGTTCTGGATAGAGGTGGGGGGGAGTTGTCAAGGGATGGGTGAAAAGCAGGGGGGTTGTCTAGGCATTGGGACAGCAGGGTGGTGGTCTTAGTGAGATGGACTGGGATAGACCCCTGATGGGCTCCTTTCAGGACTGAAGGAATGGGTGTAAAATAGTTGCATCTGTGGAGCCCCATTTTGGCATATGCTTTGTGCTAAAGTATTGTGGTTGTTTTTTCTTCGGCCGTTCAATAATGGACTGTATGATGAGATCCATTAATGAGATATTTCACAATCTTCAGCCTTTAATGCAAAAATGTTCTCTTGTTAGTGGTGTAAGATGTTAAGACGTCCTATATTTAGATTAAACATGCTTTCTTATTTTTTTTTTTAAATACTTAAAATATAGTGCATAATACACTTAATGATGAAATACTGAATGCTAATGAAGTCTTTGTTATATTTTTTGTTGTTGTTTTGGTCTCTTGACTATAGCTCTATTTAAAAACCTGCTTAATGAAGCTCAAAAGCAAAATGAACTTGTGGATTTGAATAATTTCCGCAAAGTTTCTTCAAGATTTTTTCAAATGGAGATGTTATGCTTTCTATCTGCCAATGTTGAGCAGATGGCCCACATAGACGGAGGAATGTAACACCAAATATGAATTTAGCACCTGGTTGTTTTTCATCCTCCTGAAAGGTGGCGGCTGCTCTGAGTGTTCTCACACATGTCTCATAATCAGATGGCAGGGTGACAGTCAGCGCCAGAGAACCAGAGACACAGAACTCGCCGTCGCTCGTGGTTTAATATCTAAGCTCAGGAAGAGCTTGATGTAATCGAGAGAGAGTTTCAGCGCTTTAAACATTATTGAGAGCAACTTGGAAGCAAATCAAGTTACCTGAAGTGCTTGGAGTGAAGTAAGTGATCATATATGGTCTGTTCTTTTTCCTTTTGAAATCTGTTTTTTTGTCATATTTTCTAGTGCGCTTTTCCTCTCAGTCGAGTTCTTGCAATTTGCATTTGAAAAGCAAATAGCCTCACGCTGCAAAGTCAGAATGTGAAAAGCTTCAGCGTGTCTTGTGTTGTTTTGTGTCATTTTGAGAGAAGACGTCCTTCACCTGATTGACATGTCGTGCCCGGGAGAGTTGTGGGAGGAAATGATATTCAGAGAGGGAGTGCGTTGGTGTTGTATTTCGTATGAGATGCTTTGTTTGTACATGTATGGAGAAGAACCGGCGTTGTGGATGAAGTCATTGGTGGAGGTAAATGGTGAAGCTAACAGATCTGATGATAGACATGAACTGCTTGGCATAAAACCAACAGTTGCAACTAATGGTTATTTTGAGAATTAGCTAATCTAATTCAAAGGATTATTGATTTTTCAGATGATTTATGAAACAGTTAATCATAATCATCAGCTTTTAATGTACTTTTTCAGTTTTTACCTTTTTTAAGAGGCTATGTATGTGGCAAGAAGGCAAGTTGATTTTTTTGAAAATACTATTAATGAACTTAAGCCAACATTGTTCACATTTATTTTCAACTAAGCATCCAATCTTAAAAATCAACAAAAAAAATCTCTTTTAACTTTTTAGTTACACTTTGGTTTCTTATAAATAAACAAACAAATATATAATAATAATAATATGTTTATTATTTTTATTTTATTTTTTAGAAATTGGTGCCTTATTAATAATTGTACATTTAGAGTGACTGTTTTGTATGGAAGTCAGTTTCTGCCACAGGAAAAAAAAAAATTCTTTAGTAAATCATGCTTTTATGATTATGATGAATATAAAATGTCAAAATGATGACATAGAAAGTCATAATTAGAAGATCAAAAATAGATATTATGACAAAGGCTCAAAATATGTTGTCATATCTGTCAAATAAAAGTGAAGAATATAACATAAAAAAAGTCTAAATTGACAAATGTAAGATAAAAAGCCATAATTATGACAAACTAACAATAAAAACAAGTTGATGAATCAATTTTTTGGCAAGTTATTTTAAAGGACTTATGGCCAAACTTTAAATATTTTATTAGCATCAGCCTCAAAAATTAACAAAAACATATTTTAACATTTTAGTTTAAAAAAAAAAAAGAAAGAATTTTTTTTTTTAAGAAAATCTAAAAATGTCATTTTAAATAAAAAATTATTACTAATGTAATTAAAATAAATTTTACAATTATGACATAAGTCATAAGTCAAAAATTTAAATTGACACAAAAATTCTAAATATAATGACATAACTGTCGTATAAAAGTCAAAACTATAACATAAAAAAATCTAAATTGACAAATGTGAGATAAAAAGCCAAAATTATGACAAACCAACAATAAAGACAAGTTGATGAATCAGTTTTTACAATTTACATTGTAAGTTGTAAATTTACCATTTACAACTTACCATCCTACCTCAAGAATCAACCAAAATGTCTCTTTTAAAATTTTAGTGACCTTTGTCTTAAAAATATATAAATAAATAATAATACTTATAATAAATAATAAAATATAAAAATGATCAAATTTAAATTATGACACAAAAGTCAAAATATAATGTCATAACTGTCATATAAAAGTCAAAACTATGACATAAAAAGTAAAAATCGACAAATGTGAGCTAATAAGCAAAACTTATGACAAAAAAGGTTTTTGACTTTTTATGTATGACTTAAAAATGTCATAATTCTTGGGTAAATCATAACTACGTCATAAAAGTCTAAATAATTTTTTTATGTGGCAGAAATGAGCTTCTATATATTGTCACATCAAACAGAACTACAGCAAGTTTCCAGTAATTGATTGTCTTTTGTATTTTCACACAAATTGCTAATAGTATTTGACATTTGTAAATACATTTTGCCACTTTTGTTTGGAAATGAAGAAAATCTCAAGCACTAGATTAGTTTTCAGTTTTTTAGCTGAATGTTTAGCTGGATGGCTTTGAAGCTGAATCCATGTGTCTCGGCATGGATACCACTGTGAATTTATTTGTTTTCTAATAAACAATTTAGTTTAATTACTTTCAAACGTCTATTCAGACTCCTAAACTTTAAGTCAACAGCCATCATTGTTTAAAATTCCCAGTGGAATGTTTCAGAATAAGCATGAATGACCTGCTGACGAAAACAAACCCTGATATTAGTCATCAAAAAATCATAATTGCACCATCTCCCCCGGTGAACGAAAATCAACCACGGAGTAATGCTCTCCATGCATGGTTCTCCACTGGAAGTGGTAAAAATCCAACTCATTAACGTTGCTTTTCATGAACAAAGGCTGCTAATTAGAGGTGGCAACTGCAGTGATGGGGCCCAGTCAAATCAGCTCTGAGTGAACAAGCTAATGACAGAGAACGAGGGAAAGGCGGGCCGTCAACCAGGGTGACCTTAGTGTAGCCAGCGGGCCAGGAACAGGGAGAACAAAATCTGCAGGAATGTGGCCATCACAAAATCAGATCATGCATATCTTTTGTCTTTTCCTTTTAGATCAAGAATGCTGAAGACACAATGGATCCCCTAGTTCATCTGGGAGTCCGAATATCTGCTCTCCCGCACCCCACGCGCCCACCTCGTCCCTGGGCACCTGACCCTGCACCTTTCACCTTCTCCTGGAAGAGCGAGTAAAGTTTTCACATCGACGCACGGGAGAAAGGTGAACCCTTCCTGTGTAAATATGACTGGATGGAGGTCTCAGTGGCGTCTGGTCCTGCTCAACTCGCTGACATGTGGCCTGGAGATCTGCGTGGCGGCTGGGATCACCTACGTGCCCCCTTTGTTGCTGGAGGCTGGCGTGGAGGAACAGTACATGACGATGGTTTTAGGTAAGGTTTCAGCATGTTGAACCAGGGTTTATGATTGGTTAATAAAGGGCTGTGCTGTAAACAGTAAATCAAGGTTGTTTCCCACTAAGGAGTCGATCCTGTAATGGGGGTCATTATGATAATTACTGGCTAAATCACTCGCTGCCCCATCCAGGTGGTAATCAGGTGCTAATTGGAAGGCACCGGACTGCAGGAAGAGGCCCGGAGGCTCGAGGGGTCAGCAGCTGTGTGGAAGCTTGTGTAGTTTTACTGCATCCTGTTAAAATTCTGTGGGACTTTCCTCTGGACTTTCATCAGATAATATAGTCATCATGGGCTGCCTCAGAGTCGGAAGCTTCTTTCTCAGATATAGTTTGTGCATTTGACTTATTTAAAAGTGCACTTTTTCCTATTGCCATGTTAGGAGTTTTGCAAAACATTTTCCCAAATTTTACTTTAAAGGGATATTTCACCCAAAAAGGAAAATTCTGTCATTAAGTACTTACTCTCATGTCATTCCAAACCTGTAAGACCATCTTCAGAACACAAATTAAGATTTTTTTTGTGAAACCTGAGAGCTTTTTGACCCTGCATTGACAGCAATGCAACTGACACATTCAGTGCCCAGAAAGATAGTAAGGACATTGCTAAAATATTCTACAGTTGAGGTCAAAAGTGTACATACACCTTGCAGAATGCAAAATGTTAATTATTTTACCAAAATAAGAAGGACCATACAAAATGTTTTTTTAATTTTATTTAGTACTGACCTGAATACGATATTTTACATAGAAGACTTCTACATATAGTTCACAAGAGAAAATAATTGAATTTATAAAAATTTCCCTGTTCAAAAGTTTACATACACTTGATTTTTAATACTGTTACCTGAATGATCCACAGCTTTCAGTCCCACAGGTCCTGAACAGGTAAACCTGCCCGCTGTTCTTCAGGAAAATTCTTTAGGTCCCACAAATTCTTTGTTTTTTCACCATTTTCGTTTATTTGAATCCTTTCCAGCAATGTCAGTGTGAAAAGATGGATCTCAAAATCATACAGAGGACAACTGAGGGACTCATATGCAACTATTACAGAAGGTTCAAACGCTCACTGATGCTCCAGAAGAAAACACAATTCATTAAGAGCCGGGGGTTAAAACTTTTGATCATAATGAAGATGTGTACATTTTTCTTATTTAGCCTAAATATCATATTTTTTTTATTTAGTTCTGCCCTTCAGAACCTACAGAAGATACATGTTTCCCATAAGACAAAATAAGTTAAATTTACCCTGATTTTCATATTCAAGTTTTCACCCCCCAGCTCTTAATGCATCATGTTTTCTTGTGGAACATCAGTAAAGGTCATTGCACACCGATATTTTCGTCCGAAATTTTTGCACGTTAAAAATAAATACGACCTCATGTTGTGTCAGTCACGTCTCGGATCAGTTTCGATTTTTAGCATTTTCGCACCTGAATGATTTTTCTGAGGAACAGCAGGCAGTTTAACTGTTCAGGACAAACATAGGAACCCATGAACACCTATCACTAAAAGGAAAAGGAAAAAAACAGCTGTGGATAATTCAGATAACAACACAGTATTAAGAATCATGTGTATGTAAACTTTTGAACAGGGTCATTTTTATAAATTCAACTATTATTTTCTCTTGTGGACTATATATAAATGCCTTTTATGTGAAATATCTTAATATCTAAATAAAAAATAACATGCATTTTGTATGATCACTCTTATTTTGGTAAAATAATTAAGATTTTGCAGATTCTGCAAGGTGTATGTAAACTTTTGACCTCAACTGTATGTGACTTGGACTATTCAAACTGTCCACTGCGTTGCTGTCTATGCAGGGTCAAAAAGCATTTGGATTTCATCAAAAATATCTTAATTTGTGTTATGTATACCACCAGGCCACAGCCCTAAACAATTCAAAGTGTGCCGTTACAAAGAGAATCATATGCTTTTGTCTAACTGTTTAAATACATCAATGTGCATGATTGTTTTTATTCTTTTCATCCTAGAATACCAGCCCTGTGACTCTAAATATTTGGCCTCAGTGTTTGAGATTTTGTTTCAGCGTGCCATATGAACAGATGCATTATTTTGTGCCCACAAATGGCTTCCACATGGCTTTTGCTGTAAATGAATCTCTCTCCAAGACTATTTGCCTTGCAACCAAAACAGAAAAAAGCAGTTCACAAAACGTGCATGTGGTCACTTCGCACCAGACGGACAGAAGATGTGTGGTGTGTGTGTGAATACGTACCACACACCGCTCTTTGTCAACAGCTGCAGTGGAAAGTAAAGAAAGATCCTTTGTGCTCATTTCCATTCACAAGCTACATATACTCATAATGTCACTGACATTAGAAGTGCTTTTGTGTGTGGTTGTATGTGATTCCAGAGGTTTTGTTGGGACTGTTTCTAAATGGAGTTGGGTTTCGAGGCATTTTATTCATTTGAATGTTATGGTATCCTGAGACACAAATTTCCTAGTCTGGGCTTTTTGTTGCTTCTCTTTTTGTTTGTGACCTTTTCTCGAACTACCGACTACAATATATGTATACATTTTTCCCCTCAAATTTAAACCTGTGACCTTGGTGTTGTTAAAGCAATGCTTTTTCCACAGGAACAATTAGGATGACTATAATGAATTGCACTGTGTAGTAAAAGAGTCATATGATTAATTGTCTCGAACTGTTGCAAACAGCACAAAGGCACCTTTAAAAGGAAATGAGCAGAAGCCCACTCTCCCTCCACTTTGGGAAAAAACAGCTTGTGTTGACTTACAGGCGCAGTCGACCGACATTGTTAAATAAATCTCCTTAAAAGTAGCTAGTGCTGTGGTTCTCTACAGTATTTCTCACACTACACATGGTTTGTCAATACCTGCTCAGTGCCTTAAATGTGTTTGCATTAAAATTGTTTAGGTGTGATATTCCACACATGCTTCCATTTTCCGGTTTACAGCTCTTGCGGAAATGTGTTTGTGTAGTGTGTGAAAATTTGCAAACATTATAATTATGAACCATGATGGCAAAAAAACAGGATAAATTGCACTTAATAACACTATATACTCTACTGTTTAAAAGTTTGGGGTCTGTAAGATTTTTTTAAATAAAAAAAATAATATTTTCATTCAGCAAGGACACCTTGCATTTCAAAAAACATTTCTTGAGCAGCAAATCAGAATACAGCATGTGTTGACTTTGTTAAAGAAATCTCCTTAAAAGTAGCCAGTGCTGTGGTTCTCTACAGTATTTCTCACATTACACTATCATTATCAGGGGGCAGCCGTGGCCTAATGGTTAGAGAGTCAGACTTGTAACCCAAAGGTTGCAGGTTCGAGTCTCAGGTCCGGCAGGGATTGTAGATGGGGGGGAGTGAATTACAAGCGCTCTCTCCACCCTCAATACCACGACTGAGGTGAGTCCCTTGAGTCCCAACTGCTCCCCAGGCGCCGCAGCAATGGCTGCCCACTGCTCCGGGTGTGTGTTCACTACTGTGTGTGTGTGTGTGTGTGTGTGTGTGTGTGTGTGTGTGTGTGTGTGTTCACTACTGTGTGTGTGCACTTGGAGGTGTTAAATGCAGAGCACAAATTCCTAGTATGGGTCATGTGATCATGTGACACTGAATGTAGTGTCTGCTAAAAATTCAGCTTTGTCATTGCAAATGACTAAATAACAATGTTACTAATGACAACAAATTAATGTTTTAAATATACTTTTTCCACAAAACAAAGGATTAGTGTACTTCAGAATTAAAATTTCCTGACGTTCAAGATGTTTGTCTTTGTTTCTTCAGGCAAAAAGAAATTGGGTTTTTTAGGAAAACATTCCAGGATTTTTCTCCATATAGTGGACATCAATGAGGATCGATGGGTTGAAGGTCGAATCTGCGGTTTCAGTGCATCTTCAAAGGACTCTAACGTGATCCCAGCCAATCAATAAGGGTCTTATCTAGCAAAATGATTGATAATTTTCTAAAAAAAAAATCGATAAAAATATGTATACTTTTTAACCACAAATGGACTTCACGCATTACGTAGACCATTGGAAAGGTCACGTGTGGAAGTAGTGGGAAGTACCAACCCAGTGTTTACAAAGCAAATGTGTAAAGAATGTCAAACACCCTTTGCAAAAAAAGTTAAACAACGATTGGACGATTTTGAAGTTGAACCTACCTTTTTGAACCGGTGTACACAGATGAACTACTAGCCACGCATGACAAGGAGTGCAAGATAAGCATTTGTGGTTCAAAAGTAAATCAATCATTTTGCTAAATAAGACCCATATTTCTCGTCTGGGATTGTGTAGGGCCCCTTGAAACTGCAAATTGCACCTACAACCTGTTGATCCTCTTTGAAGTGCACTATACCGAGAAAAATCCTGGAATGTTTTCCTCAAAAACCTTTTCTTCTTTTCGCCTGAAGAAAGAAAGACATGAACATCTTGGATGACATGGGGGTGAGTAAATCAGGAAATTTTAATTCTGGAGTGAACTAATCCTTTAAGATTATTACAGTGTGCACTGAGTAAACTGACTCCAGTGAACTTTTAATTGCATTTTGAGCATGTTCAGGTCATCTTTCCACCACGCACTTGGATAAAAATGGGAATCGGTGCCCAACCAGTGCACTGAGTCATCTGCTTTAATTAGAAAAGCTGTGGAGATGAGGGAGCAGAGCCAGAGATTGGTCACCTTAAACTACAGGCAGCATTACAGCAGGCTGAAGACGAAGCCAAAAGATAGAGGCCATGGCTGTGATATTAATATCTATATACTTTTTCCTCAGGTATTGGACCTGTCCTGGGACTTCTCTTCATCCCCCTGATTGGCTCAGCCAGTGATCACTGCAACAGCAGCTACGGCCGACGGCGACCCTTCATATGGCTGCTGTCCTTGGGAGTTCTCCTAGCTCTTTTTATCATACCACATGCTGACGTGTTGGCTGCCAACTTGAGCTGGGGCAGCACCCGCCGTAACCAGGCTCTCCAGGTGGGCCTGCTCATCCTAGGCGTGGGCCTGTTGGACTTCTGCGGGCAGGTGTGCTTTACGCCCCTGGAAGCATTACTCTCGGACCTCTATCATGAACGGGATGACTGCGGACAGGCTTTCGCGATGTTCTCCTTCATGGTAAGCCTTGGAGGTTGCGTGGGTTATTTGCTACCCGCTTTGGACTGGAGCGGTGGAATCCTTTCCTTCTACCTGGGTGGTCAGGCGGAGTGCTTGTTCTCCCTCCTCATCCTCATCTTCGTGGTCAGCGTGTTAGTGACCATGAAAGTGTCTGAGGAACCCTTGTCCACCCTGGAACCAGGGCCGCCGGAGCCCGGACGTTGTTTTCCGCGCTCGTGCTGCTATCTGTTTCAGTGTAAGCTGCGGACTCTGAAGTCCGGCCCGCTCATGTGCCTGCTGAGGACTTGCTGGTCCATGACACCGGCCATTTATCGCAGCTACTGCCATGTGCCGCGTGTCATGCGACAGCTGTGTTTGGCGCAGCTTTGCAGCTGGATGGGTGTTATGTCCTTCATGCTCTTCTACACAGATTTTGTCGGCGAGGGACTGTACGAAGGAGTTCCCAGCGCGGCTCCGGGTACCGCTCTCAGGCAACGCTATGATGAAGGTTAGTACGTAAAAATTAAAATTGACCCTATTTACTTTCTGAAAGGAGAAGTTCACTTCCAGAACAAAAAAAGATCTGATAATTTACTCACTCCCTTGTCATCCAAGATGTTCATGTATGTCTTACATCGCTTTGTTTTGGTAAAGGACGTTTGATGATCTTTGCAGTTCACTTTGTAAACACTGGGTTGTTACTTCTGCAGCGATGTAGGACGATTTTGAAGTTAAAATAAGATGGGAGTTTTTGACCTAGCCTAACTGTCTTGAACCGGAACACACAGAGTACACAGAGCTAGACAAGATGAGCGTTTGAGGTTAAAAAGTATATAAATTGTACATTTTTTAAGAAAATAACTTATTGTTTTACTAGATAAGGCCCTTCTTCCTGGGCTGGGATCAATTAGAGCCCTTTGAAGTTGCATTTAAACTGCATTTTGGAAGTTAAAATTTGTGGGCACCATAGAAGTCCTCTATATGAAGAAGATTCCTTGAATGTTTTCCTCAAAAAACAATTTCTTTACGACTAAAGGAGGAGACAAGGGGGTGAGTACATTATCTGTAGATTTTTGTTTTGCAAGTGAACTTCTCCTTTAACGCACAATTGTGTTCTTTATTGTGTGAGTGATTCCTCTGTGCAAATTCATCTTTGTCCGCTAATATTACTTCTGTTGAAGCTATCTAGAAATTATAAAACAAACATTTAGTTCACCTCACACCACAACAAATTCTTTAAATTTTAACGGTATTCAGAACAGAACAGAGATGAAAAGTAAATGTATAAAACGACATTATCCGTTTTCGGAAAAGTATGAAAAATGCTTGGAATTTTTTCGCAAGACGCTAAATACAAACCAATAAGTACATATCACTGCAGTTTCCAACAGTAATAGCACTAGAGGCAGTAAAACGGCAAGCACTTGTAATTGTTTTCATACAGAGTTATGATTACAGCTCCATATGTTTTGCTTTCCGGACATAACAAGCTTGCTCGGTAGCTCAACCAGCACGGAACTGGACTTAGGATGCGGAATCCATGGGTATGAATCCCATGAAAAACTGATGATGAAAGAGCTGAAAGATGAGAGATTTTTACGTTTTTACATCACATTCGTTTGATGTAGTGCAGATGGTTAGTTATTTTTTTTAAACGCATGGAGCATTAGAGCTATAGCGCCACTCAACAGATATTTCAAGTCAGCTGCGGTGACACATACAAAACCAACATCACATAAAACTTACCATATGTACATTCATCTGTTCTGGGGGAAAAACCGAACACTCTTTTAGCGCCACTCAGTGTACATTTCACATTGAATATGTCATGAAATGTACATGGTGGTATGTATTTCGCATCTTGCGAAAAAGTTCCCACAGATGTTTATCATGAGATCAGATTGTTTTTACGGCCTAATTCTTTTTTCAAACTGAATTTCGTCGAAAAACATGACTCACAATGAAAGAGCTGAAAGATGAGATCGAAAACAAGCTAAAAAGGCATGTTTGCGATTGCATTTTTACATCACATTCATTTTTGTTCATATTATCAGGTAAGTTTAGGTGTAGTGCAGATAGTACGTTATTTTAAAACATCATGGAGCATTCGAGTTGTAACACCACTCAACAGGCATTTACACTATACAATAAGTCAATGAGGGAACAATTGCAAATAGGTGTTTAGTAACAGAGCAGTAAGTTTCTTAGCAGAACTTGTCTAAATTGAACAGTCTGAATCTGTTTTCTCATAATGTTGCATTTCAAGCAGGTCGTGTTTGATTCCCCAAGAGATTAATGATTAATGATATTATTCATTTCAGAGTCGCTCTCCGACTCATGCGTCATGCATTCCCACTCAGAGGCGTTCCTGTTAATGTTTTGTTAATGTTAAGGGACATTTTGTTGGTTAATGTTTGCACATACATTCTCAGTTTGTCTGGAGGCTTTCATTAAACAGCAAGAATAAAAAGAAAGGATATCAGTGTTTGTTTCATGGAGTTAAGCATAATAACGAACACTACCTTAACCTAATTTCACTGTCTGCGGTCAAAAGGCTTTTTTTTTTCACTGTCCATGAACTTGTTTTCATGGTGTAGGTGGTCTGTCATTTCCGTCCTCTGGCCAGATCGTCTGTCTCTACACCATGAACTTGTATTCACCTCCACATGTGGCCTCTGTCAGCCTGGTGCTTGAGCTTCCAGCAATGTTCATAAAAAAAAGCATGTCTTTAGCTAGTCAACAACTGGCTTACAAAATCTACGCCATGTTAAGCTAGCATCTGGACCTCTTCCGCTCTCCCGCTTTGACACCAGCAGAAAGCTCCTTTAGCAAAACGTTTTGACAGATGTGGTCAAGATCAGTGTGCAAACAAATGAAGTCTGTCAGTGCAGTCGACCACAAACTGTGCCCCTTGTAACAAAAAGTGTTTGAGATGGTTGTTCAGTACAGTGAATATTTCGGCCCTCTGCAATTGTGTTTAAATTATGAATTCCTTCTGTGAGGAAAGTTCCTGGCCTGTTTGAAGTACAGCGCCAAAGCCTGCAAACACATGCCTTAGTAAACATCACTCGTAGGATTTATTCAAAGGAAACATTCTCCATTATGCTCAAATGGGCAAAGCAAACCGTTTGAAATGACCTCATCTGTCAAAATCACAAGAGCTGGGGATTGTTGTTTACCTGGACATGCAGCTGTTGAAAAGAACAGTGTGCGCACCGGTGTGCTTTGAATTTGCACTATTTTGTGATAATTACCAGCTCACTGTGTATTATCACTGTATGGAGTCAGATTTTTAGGGGCCAAGCACCGAAGGTGCAAAGGCACCTCTTGTATCCGTTAGATTTCTTCTTCTTATTTTTCCTCCTTCTTCTTCTTCCGTTTCTTCCACTATAAGACTATGGCAGCTCATAAAACTGCTTGCGGGAAAGTTATGAAATTTAGCAATCTCAACATTAACCATAGCAAGTTTGAAGTCTCTAACTCAAACTCTCTAGTGCCACCACTTGTCCAAAAATTTTTTTTCCTATGAATCATTTGCGCATACACTATTTTTAATCATAAAAGCTATTTTTTCGAACTCGTCCTAGACGGTTGGTCTGATTTTCACCATAATTGTCTTGAATCATCTTCAGACCATGTTGACCAAGTTGATTAGTCAAACTGTTCTCGAATAACGCATGAACAAGTTTGATGAATTGCATGCAAAAATGGATATGAGGCTGTATCTCTGCAACGGTTTGGTGTATTGAGACCAAACTTGTTGTGTGTTGTAACAAGCATGACCTGAAACTACCTGCACAGTTTCAGCGTAGTGGTCGGGAGATATGAAGAATGGTTCTTTTGCTTATAACTTTTGAATGGTTTGGTCAAAAATCATAAAACTGACTCTTTAGATTTGGAGGAGAATGCAGAGTCAAACCATACTATATAGGGATGCACCGAAATGAAATTCTTGGCTGAAGCCGAATAATAATGAAATGCTTGGCCGAAGGCCGAATACCGAATTTCCATTTATTTTGCCAATTTTTTCACCATTACAATAATTAAATAGTAAAAAAATGCTTTTTACTATTTTGTATTGCTTTTCAGAGAAATAAATCAAATAACAAAAATACAATTTCAAAATATTTATTTAACACTAAACTAGTTTTTAATATTAATATTTTTACTAGAAATTAATATTAATGTTTCAAAGAATAAATCAATTATATTAATTTAAACAATTGTTATCAATCAAATATTATATTACTTAAATAACATATACATATATTTTACTGCCTTTGTTTAAATTGTTTACATTTTTATAACACATTATCTTGTGGATCCATCATTCACATTTACAACTCATGCGTTTCTCTTCCAGCAGGAGGCGCTGTCAGAATAATATTACACAAAGCAGCGCAGCAAATGACTTTGAAACGTGCAGTGCTCATATTTTTTCAATGGATAGCCTTTTGAAGTTTCATCGCAATTCTTGTCTTTCAGTCCCACATTTAAGACCACCTGAAATTATAATTAAGACTTTCTTAACCCCTAAATAAAACTGCAGTCATCAATGAAAATTAAGAGCTTTATTTAAGTCTTTCAAAAAACAAACCTTACACAAAATACGTTTCTTTTTATTTTTTTCCCACCATGTTCAGGGCACAAGAAAAATATTAGGGGACTAAATTAATATCAGCATATAAAGTATAATCGCCTCTTATTGTCTCTGAGAGAATGCACGTCAGATGCTGAAAGCACTGTCAGTTTTCACTTTCATTTCAACATATTGCGCAGTTTTCACGTTGCTTGTGTGATATCCATTGGCTCACCTCCATGGTTTAAAACATAAATATTTATAAAAATACAGTATATAGAAAGGACAATTCTTTAAAATATTGTGACGTAGCACCAACGTAAAGCCATTGTTTTTCACTCACTGAAAGCTACATCTGTGTCGATCTCTGCTCTCATCACTGGCTGCACGCACCACTGCAGACACACCCCCTCTTGAAATGTTTTGCAAATCGCTATCCGTGGGTCTTTCTCAGATATACTGAAATACGTCCACACCGCAGATGTGTTGCTTCAGACAAGCACGTGCAGGCTGCGGTTTCTGTTTGCGTCAACATACTGTTTCGGCCGTGTTGTTTCGGTGATAAAAGTTTTTCGGCCGAAAACCGAAAATGCCCTTTTGGGCCATTTTCGGCCGAACATTTTCGGTGGCCGAATATTCGGTGCATCCCTAATACCATACAATTTTCGCATGTCAGCCATATTTGGTGTCGGCCATTTTGAATTTTATCGTAAAATCCTATATTTTATGAACGCATTGGCGTAGTGTTACGAAACTGTATGTGTCTTTGGCACCATGCCTTGACAGTACTCAAAAAGTTTGGGGGCAGCGCCAGTTATATAGAGATTTCAAAAAATGCTAATAACGTGATTAAATGGGCCTAATGTAATGAAAGTGATCTGAATGTATTCCTTGGGTCAGGCTGAGAACATTTGAGTTATGCCAAAATTGGCTGAACTTCCTGTCCACCATTTTGATTGTTGAAAGCATACCTTTTCGAACTCCTCCTAGACTGTTGGTGTGATTTTCACCAAATTTGACTTGAATCATCTTCAGACCATGCTGGCAAAAAGTTATGGGTTTCGTGTCGAAATACGAAACGGTTTTCACCAACGAATTTGCTGGAAGGATGTCAAACTGCATCTGAGGCTTTATCTCTGCAAAGCTTTGACATCTTTACACCAAACTTTGTATGTGCCATTGTCATCTCACAGTGACCACGCCACATCAATTTGGTAACAGCAAAACCTATTGGTCAAGAGTGAAAGCATACTGAGATTCACCTGAATCAATACCTAAATGAATCAGAATTAAGTGTTAGTTCTAATCAGAACCAACCAGTTTCTCATGTAAAATTTTCTAACATCACCCCTACAGGTATCCGTATGGGCAGCCTGGGCCTGTTCCTGCAGTGCGCTACCTCAACCTTCTTCTCGCTGGCCATGAGCAGGCTGGTGCGTGTCTTTGGGTCCAGGACGGTCTATCTGAGCAGCATGGTGTCCTTCACCATCTCCGCTTTGGTCATCTGCTTGTCTAAGAGCGTCCTGTTGGTCACGGCTATGTCGGCCCTTACTGGCTTTGCCTATGCGACGCTGCAGACACTGCCTTACACACTTACCTGCCACTACCACAAAGAGAAAGAGGTAGGCATTCCAAACTGTTTTCATAAAAAAAATAAAAAAAAATAAATAAATATATATATATTGCATAATATATAGTCTCAAAATGTTAAGTAGATTTGTTATATATGTCTCACTTGCTGCTCATCACTAATGTCCTTCAGGTGTACATGCAAAACAGCAAAACCAAAAAAACGCACACAAATGGATTCACCATCACAAGGGATTCTGTTTGTCTGAGACTAGACAACGGCCATGGAGATGTCAACCACAAGAGTGGCATTTCCAACGGTCATGTTCATTACAAAAGAGATGAACCAGAGTATTACCCACCTGTGCATCAGAACGGTGCCCACCTTGGTCTGGAGTCAGAGGATTTTGAGAAACGTGGGGTGGGACTGGACTTTGCCATTCTGGACAGCACCTTCCTTCTCTCTCAGGTCTTCCCTACCCTCTTCATGGGCATGATAGTCCAGTTCACACAGTCCGTCACTGCGTACATCGCCTCCTCTGCCATCTTTGGTGCCATTGGCATCTATTTTGCCACCCACATCATCTTTGACCAAAAGGACCTCACAAGCTGAAAGAAGCAGTAATCATGTGAGTCATTTCACAGTTGACCTTTTACTAAGCATGTTAAATGTTACTGACTAATCTACGGGAAATTATGGTAAAAAATGAGATGGGAGGGAGGAAAAAATTATATTTGCTTTTTGTGTTCTTTCACAAAAGTATTGCGTTTTTCTGAGAAACTGCATTTGCTTGCAAAACTTTTGTGAAGGAAATAATATGAAGACTATGAATAATATGAAATAATGCAAATGTTTAGCTTTCAAATGCAAGTTTTTTGGGGGAACACAATACTTTTATGAGAGAACATGTTTACAAGAGAATACAACGTTTCTCAGAGAAATGCAAGAGAATGCAAAGTTTCTTGGGGAAAAGCAATACTTTAAATTTAATACTTTTGCGAGAGAATGCTAAATTTGAATGAATGTTACACAAAATTTCAGGGGAATGCTATACATTTTCGAGAGAATGCAAATATTTTGGGGGAACAGAATACTTTTATGAGAGAATGCAAAGTTTTTTGGGGGAACTCAGCACTTTTACGAGAGAACACAAAGTTTCTGGGGGGGACAGTACTTTTGCGAGAGATTGCATTCCCCCGCAAAAGTATAGCATTTCATTGAAATTCTGCAAAGTTTCTTGGGGAATGCAATACTTTCATGATAGAATGTTTTGCAATAGAATACTACGTTTCTTAGGGGAACGCAATGCTTTTGTGAGAGAATGTAAAGTTTCTTGGGGGAACTCAGCACTTTTATGGGAGAACACGTTTTGTGAGAGAATACAAATTTTCTCAACGGAATGCAATACTTTTGTGAGAGAATGCAAAGTTTCGAGGGATTGCAATTTTTTTGTGAGAGGATGCGAGGATTTGAGAGGATTTCTTGGGGAACCCAATACTTTTATGACAGAACACGTTTTGTGAGAGAATGCAAAGTTTTTTGAGGGAATGACAATGCAATAGTTTTTGCAAGAAAATATAAAGTTTCTCAGGGGAATACAATACTTTTGCGAGAGAACACAGATGGCTTGAGAGAGAATGCAAAATTTCAGGGAAACACCATTTTTCCTCCCAAATCACATTTTTATTAGAATAAAATCGTATTTTTATTCTAATGCAAGGCTATGGAATTGCTTCTTACTACATTTTACTGACTGCATTTTGTTCTCCTTTTTTCTTCATAGATCATGGGAAGAATTGTGCTTTCTCAGACCTCTATGGGACCAGTGGACACATCATAATGGACTTGATGTAATTCCTGTTGTGTTTTAAAGACTTTTTGTAAAGAACTATTTTAATGTGTATATATATATTTTTATATTGATAATATATACATATATTTATATCCCTATGGGAATTTTTATGCAACCCATTTTGCCGAGGTCTGTATTTATGTAGTACTTTAACCTTGTTTGACTTGTTCGTCAAACAAAAGTGTCTTATTTTTTTTTACCTGAAATCTTGGTCAGTAACCAAGACTAATAGCACAATGTTGTCATGTATAAAACCTCAATCTGGTATTCAAATGACAATCTGGGATATTTTCTACAGGTGACTTTACACACAGACCTAAGCTACCTATTCAAAGTGTTGCAAACCATCATCAACAATAACTTTTCTATATTGTGGCTGAGTTTCAGTAAGCAACTTTTACAAAACTGTAACAGTTAATGTTCTATTTATATAATGCATCTGTAAGTACACTCACCATTGGTCAGAGAGAGAGAGAGAGAGAGAGAGAGAGAGAGTGTGTGTGTAGCTTTATGTGTATGAGTGTTATTTGGTGTGACATTATGAAAATTATGTTCTCAGATTCTCAGGATGGACTTGTTGTCCAGTTAAAAAAAAATCATCAGTCCAATCACAGCACACTGATATAATAAAAGAGGTACTGATATTTTAAATGCTGAGATGAATGTTCTTATTCGTTTCTTTTTTTCCTGTGAATTTGTTGAATTATCACAACTAATGCAGTATGTCTATTGTTTACAGAGTAAATTCACTTTTTTCCTGTGTGATTTGCATCAAACTAATGCCATGAGCAATTTTGTTTTACTGGTAGGTTTCAGATTATGTCATGCCGTGTTGTGTTATTCCTGTTTGTCCTTTGCAACAGTGCATATATAAATCATTTTCACTATTCAATAAATTCCCAATGTATAATATAACTTTTATTTTTTGAATACTGTCACATAATTGAAATCTAGTATAAACAGGTTCATGTTAAGTTGAACTTCTGTTAACATTTCAGAAATTTCCTTTCCTTCTCTCTTTAGATTTTTATCAAGTTGACTGGCTGACATATCTATAAATAACTTCTGAAAATATTTTTCTGCATCATAAAACTTTAGTTCCACTGAATTAAATATTTATTCTATTACAGAAAAAAAGAACAAAAGCTCAATTTTTCATGCTCGTTTCCTAAATGTTTAAATGGTGTTTGGTTAATCATTTTATGTCAACCGAGGATAAAACTTTGGCATCAAACTAATTTTGAAGATGTAAATTGTGCAGTGTCATGTTATGAAGTGGACACGTGACATGATTCTGCTGGGCGCAACTACTTGATGTTCTCTTTTGTTTCTTGAATTAGACATCTGAAGTGTTTGGACAATTATTTGCTGTAGATAAATGGGTCAGGATTTTGCATGGAAAAAACCTGCATTGCGCTTTATTTGGCATCCATAGAGATTAAGCCTGACTCAGTTTTAATCATAGTTTATTACACTTTAGGGCAAGGCCCTGAATTCAGAGAAATACTTATTTGTCTCCATTCAGTGATGATTAAACATCTTTAGAAATAGTACAATACAGCTTCAACAATAAAGCTTCTTTACAGGCATCGATGGTTCCATGAAGAACCTTGAACATCCATGGAACCTTTCAAATGCAGAAAAGGTTCTTTAGAGTTCTTAATTTGTTGGTTCAAAATGGTTCCTATAATTACTGTATTTGCCTTTTTTATATTATGCTTTAAATTTATTTTACATTTTTAAACAGTATTGATATTTTAGAAACTTATTTTCCCTGTTGGTTTATTTAAATTAGAAAGTAATAAACATAATGTAATATTCTGACTGATTTAGGTTAATTCAATTTAAGAAGTGGTGAGTTTTAATATGCCAGTCTCAAATATCATTAATCCCCAAGGAAATTAAAATAAATAGCCTATTATTTTCTCCAAAAGAATCTTAGAAGTTATTAACTTCTGTGACCTCGCGCTGTACGGGACGATTATGTGTTGTATAATTATGCAATAATACACATAATACTGATAACATACAAAACTGAAAAATACTTACACTTTGTGTTAATCTGAGTGACTTTTAAGTATTGGATATTTAAAGAGACAGCGCCACCTGTTGGACACAGCCTACAGTCTTGAATTTTTCTGTACCTGTCAGGTAAAATATCTATCTATCTATCTATCTATCTATCTATCTATCTATCTATCTATCTATCTATCTATCTATCTATCTATCTATCTATCTATCTATCTATCTATCTATCTCTCTGTCTGTCTGTCTGTCTGTCTGTCTGTCTGTCTATTAAGTGCTTAGTCAATTAGGCTTCGTCAGCGATCAAAGGAGTTCAGATCGCGCTCGGACTTGCGTTCCGTCCAACTAAGTGTTTTTACCCAGCTGAATAAATCAATAGGGCACATTCAAAATATAGCTTAGTGAAAGCTTCCTGAGCAAACAGCGCAGGAAGTGTTTTGCAAGATTGACATGGCTCCGCGGTGACAACTGGCCTGTTTTTACACCTTCCTTCTAAATAAGGAAGCGGCCCGCCGTCGGGCATATGACCGCCGGTCCAATTTGGGAGCTGCCAACGAAGCCCATCACGCCCCATGTTCTCTGCCGCTCACTCTCGCGCTCACTCTCCCCGGGGCCGCTGGCGTGGATTGACAGCGATTGGGTTTTGGCGTTCGAACTGACCCCCGGCGGCGGTGAGGTCAGCGTGATGTCATCCTGAAGGTGAGTGATGTCATCCCGAAGATCTCCCAGGCAAGGTGAGCTTGCATTTTGGTGAGTGTGTGGTGCTCCCCATCTAGAGAGGTGAAACATGGTAATCATCATCGCCGCCACCGCCACCAGCTCAAGCTCTGCCGCCCTGCTCTTCTCATCTACCGAGGGGCTTATTGCGTTACACGCTCGCAGCCCCGACCTGCCTTCCAAAAATAAGCCCCTGCCACCATGCCGAAAGAAGAAAAACAAGAGTGGTATTTTTAGGGGCATTAATTTTGACCACGTGCCCCGAGGGTAAACCGGATGGCCACTGCGCAAAGGTTCCTCATCAGTATGTGCGAGAGCAGCGGGCGCTGGACGTGGACTGCGGTTGTTCTGCTGGGCTTTCTGCTTGGGATCGTGTCCTCCTACCCCACCTCGAACAGGACTAATGCAACTTCACTGGAGAAAAGGTGGGAGACGCTCTTCTCCCGCTCCGTTTTGGGGATCTCGGTGGAGAAATCGGACCTGAACTGGGAGACTGACTATTTGCTGGGCATTAAGAGAGTGCGGAGGCTGTACTGCAACGTGGGCATCGGGTTTCACCTGCAGGTCCTGCCAGACGGAAGGATAAACGGTGTCCATAATGAGAACCAGTACAGTGAGTTGCATCCAGAAATGTCATGCATGACGCGTTATACCAGGGATGGATGATGACTGAATGAACAGCTCAAATTTTTATTTCATTTTAGAATATTTATATGTTATATTCTATATTATATTTTGTAATGAATTATTCTAGAATAAATATTATTAGTATTATTATTATTGTCATTGTCGCATGTGTCCTAAAGCAATGACATATCTATTAAAATAAACCCTAGTGTCAATCACCGCTGAATTTCCCGAGGCTCAAACATGACACGAATGCTTGGACGAATTTAGACGCCAACTAATTTTACACAGCGTCCATCTGCTTGTCGTACATGCCAGAACTGCAGGGCTTTTTTCCATGTCACAGTATAAGAAATGAGCCAGCATGGGAGAAAATGCAGAACAAAGGCTCTGTGCATCCCCTGGATCCACCCACTTGTGCAGAACGCATCCTGCAGTTTGAGTAAAATGAGCTGCCCGTGTGCCACATTGTCATGTATGTAACACTGATGTTCTGTTCAATCAGGTCTAATAGAAATCTCAGCGGTAGAGAGAGGAGTCGTTAGTCTATACGGCGTGAAAAGCAAGCTGTTTGTCGCAATGAGCAGCCGCGGAAGGTTATACGGAACGGTAGGTATGCCTGTCGTTTGGTTTCATTGTATTGTGCAGAAAACGCCACTTCAGTCTTGCAGTGCTAAATGGGTCAGTGACAAATAAGGATTAATCTGGTCTAAGGTGATAAAACGTTCTTAGAAATAGAATTGTATGTCTAAAGTTGGTTTCATTAAAATAAAAACACTGAAATATTTATTTAATGACTCTGAAATGTCAAGTGGTGTAACCATTACGAAAAAATTAATGTACACAGTCAAAAATAGTTTTCAACAAACATTTTCTTTCATCGTTTGACCTGAACAAAATGTGCCTTTCCTTTAAGGTCACAACACCACCTGACATTTTTGACAAAATATCAAATTAGCACCGTCGGGCCGAACGGTTCTCGTTGCGAAACCGTGCCGTTCCATGTCAATCCAGGCCAGTTGGCACAGTTATGGTCTCTTTTTTAATTGTACTGTGCTGGCGCTACGAAATCAGGATTAGAACGTAACCTTATAGACTGGTGACTTAACGCTTGATACTACAGTACGTAAACATTGGCGCGAACGTGATAAGGAAGATGTTAGCCACAAAAAGAGTAACAGTTCTGAAACTAGAATTTATTGACATAAAATTAGACAATGAGTTAGCTAGAGTAATGTGTCTCACTTAACAGAAAGGCTTGTAGAAGATAAACTATACCAGAAAACCATTATCCAACCGTCAAAACAACGGCTTGTAACGGTACGGTGCAGAAACATGTTCACATGGAATTCGAAGTAGAACCGTTCGGCACGATATGGTGCAATCTTTTAATTCAAAAGCTGAAATAAAAAAAAAATCATTAAAATTTAACAAAAACAAACTAGTCATTGACCCAAATGCATACATTTGCTGTTTTTTGCTGTGTTTGATTCATTTTGCACTCAAATATGAACATAATGGTCTGGAATATGTCATTCGCTTTGGAAATGTCTTGATTCCTCGACTGTAGTTGATGATACTTTCAGTACATTGGCTTGTCATTCATTTTTAATATCTGTTGGCTCATATGAGCTGTGATGTTGTGCATGGCTTGAATGTAAATTTGGCCTACTTTGCACTTGGATTACTTAGATGCCAGATCTCACCATGAGTAACATATTAGCTCTTTGATGACACACTCTTAAAAATAAAGGTTCTTTATTGGCACTGATAGTTCCATGGAACCTTTCCATTCCCCAAAAGGTTCTTTACCAGTTTTAAAATGTTCTTCAGTTCTTTGGGGAACCAAAAATGGTTCTTCTATATATGGCAGAATAATCTAGCTAAAGATCTTCTCAACCTTTGTAATTCCACGGTCCTTTCTCGTTTATAGTTTGTGATAGTCAATCATTGTCAGTAGGAGTACCTTCTACGTCTTTCAAACACATAAATTAAAAGTGAACTTAGAGCTTTGTTTAGCATACAGACGATGTGCATGTTATTAACAGTTCCGCATTTTTGTACAAGTGATAAATCTGATGTGTTGATAAAAATCTGTTAATTAAAGTTACTTAAAGATTTACGCCGTTGGCACAGTCGGAGATTAGTTAAACAGACAAAGTCATTTTTTACGCAATAGAAATTGGAGATAAAACAGATGGACTGATAAGTTAGGCTCTTCTGATGTTTAGCTGATTGGCATCTCCTTTAGAAACAGCATGGGCCTTGAAAAAATATCTAACCTTCAATCCATGCACATGTTGTGAAAGAATTCACATTGAGAAGTTTTGAATTCTACAGAAACTGGAAATGACTTGCCTTGAATTTTAAAGCTTTTTTTCCTGCACTTTACCCTAGTTAGATTAGAAAGGAGGGTGTACTGAAAGTATGTGATGGAGAAGTGTTGTGTGGGGCTTAGAAGGAAGACGGGAGGAGTAATACCAAACTAACTATCTAATCCATACCATTTTTAGAGGGCCTTCCATGACGAGTGCAAGTTCAAGGAGACACTGCTGCCCAACAATTACAATGCATACGAGTCTTCCATTTACAAGGGCTTTTATATCGCCCTCAGCAAACACGGCCGCTTGAAGCGAGGCTACAAGGCTTCCCCAGCAATGACTGTCACACATTTCCTCCCACGTTTATGAGCAAACCTGGCAATAACACAATAATTTGCACATGTTGGATGTTCTCGTAGGTAACCCAAACATGCTAAGAGGTGAACTGCAAAGAACTAAAATAACACTTACGGTATTTATTCTCGTTGAAATAAGAATATATGTATATTTCGGTAGCTTACTTTGTGTCTGAACTTTGTGTACATGCCATTCTTTGCTGCTTATGATTTCTATTATGAATATTACGAGAGTCGAGGAGCTTTTTTTGCCCTCTCACTTTTTATGGGTGCTTGCCATAACTGGTGTAAACCTTACCCGGCATTGGACTAACATCCTTAGCTTTTACAGTGCAACGGATACTTTTTATTACCTCAGAGAGCCACGTCCGCGTCGAAAAAAGTTACGGAGGGAAAAAGAAATATCAGTTTACTCTGATCTTCATCTGTTTCACCATTTTTCTAGGGAGATGAAAGCACTTATTTTTCATGATTAGGTGGTGCCTTAGCCTTTGCTATTTTCCTCCTTTTATGCATGCAAGAAAGAGGTTTTTGATCCATATTTAGATTAATAACTAAATAGTCGACATTAAAAACCGATTGCATGCATCCTTATTGGGCGTTCAACTCAGAGAGGGCTATTTTACGCCTCGTGTAAGCTCAGAATTTGACTGAAAGTCTGTGGATGGCTAGTCCTGAAAGGTCTTGGGTGCTTCCATTTACATGAATACTGATTAAGCTAATGAAATGCATAGAATTGCATTAATCTTGAATTATGTGGCACGATTATATGATAGTGTAGCTGTTGTAGTGTAGTGATAAGAAAACCGTTCATTTCACTTATCCGATTAAATATAGCGTGCAATTAAACTCTTTTTTTGTATCGATACTCTATGGTCTATGTTTTACCTCAACAGTCAGTGAGGGCTCATTCACCAACATGTTAACTGCATACTTGAACTCCACCTCAAAAAGTCTTTGGAATGTAAAAACCAATACAACCGTCTTAATCTCTCCGAGATAACATAATTTGCTCCTTACTTTATGTTTAAATACCAAGCATAGACCTGAACACCTGTGCACACTCTTAAATTCCAAATTCAATTGACTTTGTCTAGAGAATTTGGTCAAGTCGCACTTGAAATTGAATTAAACTTCGGTATTTGTAGGCATTCCCCTTCCCTCGTCCACACTTTTTCCAGTTATAGAATTCTAGCAATAGTTTAACCAAAAATGAAAATTTGCTAATAATGTATTCACTCTCAGGTCATCCGAGATGTAATTGAGTTTGTTTTTTCATCAGAACAGATTTGGAGAAATTAGCATTACGTCATTTTCTGCAGTGAATGGGTGCCGTCAGAATAAAAATCCAAACAGCTGATAAAGACATTACAATAATCCACAAGTAATCCACACACGACTCCATTCCATAAGTTAATGTCTTTGACTTTAAGTGAAAAGTCCTCTATCCATAGTATTGCTTTCACCAGTGCAAAGAGAAAAAGTATGCAAAGATCAAGCAAAAACAGTTCCAAACAAGTATGTTTGTGAATTTTGATGTGAGAGTTTATTACAAACACACAGCTTTTCACTTCACAAGACATTAAGTGATGGACTGCAGTTGTGTGGATTACTTGTAGATTATTGTGATGTTTTTATCAGCTTTTGGACTCTCATTCTGATGGCACCCATTGGTGAGCAAGTGATTTAATTCAAAATTTCTTCAAATCTGTTCTGATGAATTTACAAACTCATCTATATCTTGGATGGCCTGAGGGTGAGTACATTTTCAGCAAATTTCCATTTTTGGATGAACTTCTTTAAAGAAATAAACTCCTTTGAATTTAAATAATACTAAATTATTATAAGAATATTCGGTTAAAGACTGAGGCTCTCATTTTTCTTTTCTTTTTTTCGCAGCTCACGCTGCAACAATCAAGATCTCTTTATATCTTTGCAACGATACCCTTAAAACACGTGCAAACCATGTCATGTTAGAACACGTGTTGAATTTCTGTCGCAGCTGCAATGTGCAGGAGAGAATAGGTTTGATAATCACTGCAGTACTAGCTAGTACATATCGACCTTGACTTCTCTTGCATTACTGCTTCTACTTGACCTCTTGAGACATCTTAATGCTACAAAGGAGAAGGATGTTATTTTTATAACAGTTATGGCTGGGATGTTTGAACCAGGTACACTGATATTTAGGTTATCTACAATATGCTCATGGAGTGTGTTTGTGACTTTTTTCTTAATGGGATATTTCATCCAGAAATGAAGATTACTCACCCTCATGTCGTTCCAAACTTGCGTGCCATTCTTTCTTCTGTGGAATGTAAGAAGATATTTTGAAGAATGTTTTGGACCCCGTTGACTTCCATTGTATGGACACTTTTAAGAATAAGAAAGGAACACAGGTTTAGAACGATATAAATAAATAAAATCGAATTTTCATTTGTGGGTGAACTGTCTGTCTGTTTAAGCAAAATGAAAACTATGGTCTATAGCTATGGTCATTTTTATGTTCTGGGAATAAAGAGAGATTTTCAGCTGTATTATGTTGAAAATATAAACAATATATTATTATTGACAGCTATGGATTTAAAATTCTTTGTACCCCAAATATGGCATGCAATGTGTTTGCTTCAATGAAACTGTCAAAATGACTGTTTTTTATGTATGTGATGACTGATGTTAATTTATTGCTATGTATCTCCACTGTACCCTGTCCTCTATCACATTTCTGATCTCTTTAAACTTAGATGAAATGAATAGAGTTTTGCATGGTTTTTAATGCAAAATGTCGGACAGAAATCTGTATCTAGAAGTTAAGCCCTCTAAACTAAGTGCTTATACAGAAACAGCTATTTCTCATATAAGTTCCACCAGTTTCTTTGTACTGTACTTTGTCTCCAGCTTTGAAATGGCCCCATTTGCGGCTTGGGAGATGATTGTAAGGGGTGGTGCATGTGTGTGTGTCCTTGTACGTATGCAACCTTTGTGTTTTCTCAGTTTTGTATTCCTGCACTGAGGGGCAGATGCCTCCTCCAAATTCCCCTCCTATTTTCTAACATATACCTCACCTTCTGCCTTAGTTCCAATTTGTTGAAATGATTGTACAATTGTTGGAGACAACAAACTTTTTTGCCAATCATTTTGTTCTCTGAAAAAAAATGAAAAAATTAGTAAGAATTCTAATATATTAAGAAAATGTTTCCTTTTATTTTTATACGTATGTGCTGTGCACAGCAGCCAACTGTATTACTGAAATGAAAATAAAAGGTTGTTTTTTAGCCTCTGTGTTTTTGCATTTTACTTTAATGATAATTAAATTAGGTTTTTATTTAAAGAGGTTTGAAAGATTTAGTTAGTAGGGGTTAAAAATACGGATGGTATTACTTGGGTTAGGGCCCCATCATGTGGTCAAAATCAGAAATGCATAAGATTTTTACGATTACCCTCCTGTTTCGTTCTATTTCACTTACCTTTTTATGCACAGACAAAGCAAATAACACACAAATAGGCTAGTAAATAACTAACAATAAATAAAATAAATGAATAACATTTTTATATTGTAAGCCTGTAGCATTTTCTTAAACAAAAATTTATTTTAAATAATATATATAACCAATAAATTTATTCGTCAAAACAGAGCTAGATAGATAACTACCTAGAGTGTGTAGCGTAAAAGTCCACACTAGCACTAGCAACTGTTGCTAGTAATTTGTGTATTTTATTCGGTTGCACTTTGTTAGGGCGTTTAAAACGTAAGTTAGACAGTAAGTCGTAAACTCTCCGAAAAGTAACTTAATGTGTAGTCGCATAATATGTCGCTTACCCTTAGTGCACAATTGTAGACTTAAAATACGTGAGTAGATGGTGTGCCGAAATGCCGTCAACCTTGAATTTAACCACTTTTACCTCATGTAATTAATGGAATAAATACGTTTCCATTTAAGATTTATAAACGCTTATACACCAAACAAAACATAAAAAGCACAAGAAGTGAATTAAAGGTGCAAAATAGTGTTTTCACAACGCATCATCACACCAGCACTGAATGTAAACAATACCACTGAAGCAAACTTAACTGGTATATTTTGCTGGTTTTGCTGCTGAAAATAGTCAATTATTCTCATGTTTTGCGTTGTACTAATTGGTTGGACCGAAAAAACAACAAAATTTGGAGTACTATAGACTGCAAAAAGTTAACAAATCAAGGAGAAGAGTGCAAAAACATTTCTGAGGCGTTTGTGGTTGGCTAAACCGAAACAGGATTTCCAGGGCAAGAATCTTGACCACATTTGTGTTTGTTCTGGTCAGGTAGGTGAACTATTAGGCTAATTTACTGCTTGTACGTATCTTTACCGCCTATTAACTTTAGTTTGTCAAAATAGTGTGCCCTTTCAGAGCAGAGTCCACAAATTGTTCTCTGTGGTTTAGACAGCAGACATTAGCAGTCCACCTATTCAGTAGTACATTACCCGTGTAATCCATGCTGTTGTTTACATCTGAGTATCGCCAAAATGGCGGACCAAATAGTCGCATAAGTGCAAACCCTCTTTTTGTGTAATTTATTCAATTGCACCATTTGTTCTTTAGAACGTAGATAGTAAGTCGTAAACTCTCTGTACTGTGTAGTCACATAATATGACGTTTACCCTCAGCGATCCGATCGCACACTTGAAATACGCGAGTTGAAGTTGTGCCGAAATGCTGTCAATTCCATTTATCCGTGAATTTAACAACTTTTGCCTTATGTAATTAACTGTAAAATGAAAGTGTATTTAGTAGTGCGTAAGTTGTAACTCCGTGCCCCTTCAAAACTAGGTTGCAACTTACGTAAGTCTGGTAAAAACCGGCCCCTGCTCACAAATGCCAGTTTTAGGTGATCATCTTGGTCAGCAAACATGACCTTTGAACTCATTTTCCCCAGTTATATAAGGTAGCAGTAAGATGCCTCACTGTATCCTGAGCTCTTGCCTGATCCAGTCTGATCATGCACACAGTCCATCTTCTCTGTCTGGCTGCTCTAAGCACCTCTACACTAATAACTTGTCATCCTATAAAAGAGGAAACAAGCCAAACAGATTTAACAAGAAAAAATCTGAGCAATATGGAGGACATGATCAGCAGATACAGATATTTCCTGATGATGAAATTTAGTAAAAGAATGAGGAACGCCATTTATCAAGAGTCAAAAGGTAAGTTAAGTTCATTTTTTTCATAAACAGGCACGTTTCTATATATTTTGACTGTTTTAATAACATCACTGGTGCTCTTTTAATTCATAAAGGAACTGCTTTACTGAAGAAAAGAAGCAAGGACTGCTTCTCACTACTTCGTATTAAAAATAATGTAATGTGCTTGGATACAGCTAAAAAGACATATATTTCAGTAAGTATTTGTTGTTTTAAATAATATTGTAAACAATATCTGACTTTACAATTTTTAAAGACTTTTGCTACCCTAATTACTATATTATGGATATATTATACATATAATTATTATAGCTAAAAACCTTAAATGACAAATAAAATACTACTAATTAAAAAAATAAAAACAGTCAATTATTTTAAAGTTAATACTTAAATGTTAATGTTATTTCTTAAGAGAATTCTTCTAAGATTCTATTTCAAATCATTGCTGTTCTTTTGAATTTTACAAACAAACAAACAAACAAACAAACAAAAAGCTTTAATAAACACATTATTATCCTCAGGTTGATGGCATTAATAAGGACTGCTTTAAAAAAATTCACGGAAAGGATTACCATCATGCTTTGTGTCCACTGAGGAGTGCTGCACTGATCAAGCTTGTTGGAGCTAAAAGCCACACTGAGGCTTATAGTGCAGAATTGCATCATTCTCTGCAGTCAAACAACCATAAAACACATCACAGACGGAGAAGAAGCCAGTATATTGACCCATCTGATCCTTTGGGATCAGAGAATCCGAGGTCAAAGACTGCTACTTATCGAAGATCAAATCAAGAGCATGAGCGCAGCAGTAATGTTTCTAAAGAGACTATCACTTCCTGTGATGACCCGTTACATGTTCTGCTCTCCAAGAGCCCTGTCAGTCCAAATTTGCAAAAACAGAAGAAAAACAAGCAAGTTGCACCATCTGATCCATTCTGAACAAATTACCAACCACTTCAAAATAAAGATTTATGATTTTACAGCCTTGTACCAAAGAAAACCATCTGTGGACTACCCAGGGAGGACTTCGTTTTTTGGATGATTCCTTAAATCAGTACACTGATCTAGAGAACTTACAATTTACAGTGAGAAACCAAATGGTTTCAAGGAAACATATAACCAAGAACTGGATATGATGCAATCTAGGGCCTCAGGACCTCAGTAGGTGAGGCTAGTATAGGTCACTGTTTGTCAGTCCTTTCACCTTTTTAAGTCGGTTAAAATTTAAACTACCTTGCAATGCTGTGGCAATGACATTGTTTTCATAAGAACTGTGCAAGAACCTTTTCCATTAATTGATGTAAGTAGTATTATGAAATGCTAAGTCAGTAGACTTAAATATCATCATTTCAAACATGTATGACATGGTGCTGGTCACCTCTACTGAATTATTTATTAAAAAGTACTAATACATTTTTATTTATTATATTTTGTATTGATGTCTTTAATTTAATATCTTCTCAGAAATGTATTAAATGTGAAAAAAAAACTTTTAAATTGTATTTTTTGTTGTATTAGCTAATCTTTTCAGCAATTCTTAGAAAAGTAATTACCAGTATTCACATTGAGTAAAATCTTTAATGCCCAATGTATAATATATAGCTAATGGATGCATTCAAAAAATAAAAGGATTGGAAAAAAACATTTTCTTAGCTTCCTGTCCTTGTTGATGTTATATGTGACCCTGGACCACAAAACCAGTCATGAGCGTCAATTTTTTTTAAAAATTAAAATTAAAATTATTTTAATTGTTACAATAAGACAATATTTGGCTGAGATACAACTATTTGAAAATCTGGAATAACTCAGAAATACTGATATCTAATGATGACTAATATCCTAATGATTTTTGTCATAAAAGAAAAATAATAATTGGCTATTGCTTGAAATATACCTGTGCGACTTAAGGTTTTTCCTAGCGATAAGAAGAGGAGAACAGAATGGGAAGATGACTGTGGACGAATAAAACTTCCTAAAGACCAGCATCTTTGTTCTCTCCACTTCAGCCCTGATGCATTAGAGGCTTTTAGTGACCACAGCTACTAAAAAAGCTTACAAACGGCAGAGACAAGAAACGCTAGGTGCCTGACAGGATGTAAACATGCCGATACTTATGACCTGTAAGCTCTTTCAATAGCTGTGGTCATCGTATCAGTATTTTATTTTTTTCAAGTTGTGTTGCCATAAAAATAGAGGGTTTGCACTTACATGTTGGAGATCCTCGGATGTATAAAAAAAAAAAAAAAAAACAGCATGGATTGCACAGTCTGAATATGTTGTTCTCCTAAATTTGAGCTGTCTAAACCATGGAAAAAATGTATGGAAGCTGCTAAATCATATAGAGAAAAACTTAGTAAGCAGGAAAGGGCGCAAAATTTTGACAAACTAGAGTTAATAGGTGTTAAAGATACGTACCAGCAGTTTTAATTAAGATATAAGCCTAATATTTCACCTTTCTGACTGGAAGTGATAAGAACAAACAAGAATGTTGTCAAGATTCTTCCCCTGGAAATCATGTTTCAGTTTGGACAACCACAAATGCCTTTTGTCCCTCAGACAGTTTTTTGCACTCTTCTCCTTGATTTGTTATAACGTTTGGCAGTCTATAGTACTCCAAATGTTTTTCCCGGTCTGACCGATTAGTACAGCCCAAAACATGATGATAATTGACTATTTTCAGCAGCAGTAATCAGCAAAATATCCAAGTTTCGTTTGGTTCAGAGGCATTGTTTACGGTCAGTGGCACCAAAATGGCTGATTGATGAAGCGTTGTGAAAACCCTCTATAGCAACAGGAATCGCCAGTAGCTTACTAAGTGCAACAATTTCACGTCATAATGGCGCCCACCATAGTCCAAAATATGTATAAAACGATGTGGATTTTTTTTTAACTTAAGTCTTACATGGGTTTTCTACAACATATTTCAGTAAGAAACATCATTTACGTCATATTAAGCCATACAAGTCTTAATACCTGGAGTTTCCTTTATTGCTTAATGATATGAGAACCGAGTGATATCAGTTGGCCTTGTTGATGTTTGTTTTAATGATTATGTAATTTTAAAAGAGGCAAACGTCTACAACCAACAATATATGCTTTCTTTCGTCAACAGTTTGTTTAAATTTAGGACACTATTTGGGAGCATTAGTTTGCAGAAATAAATGAATTCAAACTCCTAACAAACACATTAAAATGAGGTCAAAGTAGCTGAATATCTTCAATATTGACTGTTCTGTGCTGTTGAAGTACATGTCAGGACACTCTGCAACTGTTGTAATGTAAATATGAGGCACATTTATAAAAAATATTGTGTTCTTGCAGGAATGTTTTAGGTTCGGTAATAATTTAGGACAGGTTATTATAGTCATGGTTCAAAGATGAAAACAAAAACTCACTTTGAAAACTGTTGAAGATAACATCAGTAAGAAAACATTGCATAATATAGAAACTGCAGTGATACCAATGAGAAAAATGATAAATAACATAAGAACATAGATGGAGGACATATTTATTTAGTTAAAATGTATACTTTTATACATTTAAAATTAAATCAATAACTTACACAAACACTCCCTTACAGAATATTAAACACTTTTAGAAGTCAGTATTAAATACTGCCAGTGTATAAGTTACCACACATATAAAATTATAGGACTCATAAGTTATAACTGAAATCCCTTAGATATTTTTTTTTAAAATATTGTCTAAGTTATGTTTAATGAATACAATTAAGTGCTTGAATATGATTTAATTTCTGCATAACACAAACATTTTGTTGCTTTTTTACATTTTACCTTTTCGATTTTTAAACTGTTGTTCTTAATCTAAGACTTGATGTGGTCTCTTCTGTTGATGAACACACATTTCATGTCTGAAAGTGCAGGACCTGCATTACAACATTTCACAGTGATAATAAAGCGGCACATTCCGGTGTTCGGGCAGATGGAGTACCGTTGAGCAGGGTCTAAACCGCGGGGCATGGGACACTTCAGGTCCTCAAAGAAATACTTCATCGCTATGCTCATATAAGCCCCGTGACCAACCACCAAGGCATGGACAGGCACATTCAAAACTCCATCATCTGGAAGTCCTGCAGGAACCCTATCAGTTTCATTTGGTATGGATATGTTACCTTCTTGTATTTTGTCTTGATGGTCATTAGCTATTCGCTGGAACATAGCCTTGAGAAAATCCTTGATTCGCACCTTTACCTGAAAAATAACAAAAAAGGCTTTCTATATACTGTGCGCATACAACAGTTTAGATTACAGTTTATAAAGTCTTAAATATGGATTTTATAATATGGATTTGCTTCAGAATGCCTTTATTAACCCTCCAGAGCCGTGTGGAGCACTTTTTATGACTGATGGATCCACTTTATTGGACTTCCATATCTCAACAGCCATTCACTGCCATTATAAATCTTGGAAGAGCCAGGACATTTTTTAATATAACTCAGATTTTATTCATCTGAAAGAAGAAAGTCATATACACCTATGATGGCTTGAGAGTGAGTGGTGAGTATGGGATAATTTTCATTTTTGGGTGAACTTAAACCTTTTAAAAACATTTATTTTACCTGCTCCATGGTCTCTCCCTCAGGTGGAGTGAACTGAGGTAAAGGCTGCCCAGCTGCTTTAGCCATATTTTTCATTTCTATAACTCGACCTCCCTCGGCTATACCAAAACTCTGGTGAAAAGAAACTGGTTTGAGATCCATATGAAAAGCTGCTGAAAGGACAGACTTTAAGCAGACATTTTTCTTGTTTTATCAAGCAGTAGTCTGTACTTACTCTCTCTTTAAGTGTTGGATCTGCCACTATTTCTATATCATGACAGTTTCTGTTGTTCTTCACAATGATCTCCGCAGTCTGTAATTTTACAAAGACGTGAGTATTACTGACAATTTCTTTATCAAATTAAATACTTATTAATACTCACTTTAATGCTTACTGAATGTTATCCAAGGAAACATGCATTTCCAGCTCATTTGACCTGAATTTCATTTTGGTTATTTTGTCAAATTTGTGGAGAAACATCTCCCTCTACCTGTGGACAACTTGTATTTCTCTACTAGACTTTCTATACTAGAATGTTTCTGCTTACCTGCTTGGCACGTTTCATGTCGCTGACAAACACATTTGTGAATTTTACATTCCTGAGGTACTGACCAGCAGCCTCAGACTGCCGTATTCCAATTTCAGAGAGCGGAGAGTCTATTTTCTGACCTAAAAGCAAAGAAATGATGAATATAGTTTGTGGTTAGGCGAGCATATGGTGGGATACAGTAAATAGGATAATAATTAATGCTTATAATTAACAGGCTAATGAAATGAAAAAGGGGTACTGAAAGTTAGGGGTAACAGGTAATGTCTTTTTCCCTGAAAAGAAAATTTTACCTTGTAAAAGGCCATCTTTGTTGCACTGCGTCTCACCGCTGGTAAACCAAAATGGTTAGAGTGATCAATAAAAATTACATTACTAACTAAAACACATTAGGTTAATCAGTAGGGTTTTCCTAACTTTATTTATGGTAGTAGGCTGTTCACACATACACACACACAACAAGTAGAGATTCTACAAAACGTCTTGAGATAAAAGACAGCAGATTTTTGCCTATATCTATTTAACGTGGACAGTAAAGGTTGAACTTATTTTGACATCAAATTTCCCTCTGACCTTTCACTGAAAGAGCGATTTGTACTGACCTTTAAGCTTAAGCTACAACAGACATGAGTAATATGATATGTGAAGCCCAGTAAACTTTAAACGAAATTCCCACCAGTATATTTAAACTCTACTAAATGTCAGACAACCCTCATGTATTATTACCGATCTAGAGTATAACTTAGAACTAGCCTACAGCAAAGTACAATTAAAACTATTCTCTCAGATCACTTTTATTTACTATTCCTGAATCAATAATGCAGTGATTATCACATGGCAATAGCTATGAATTAAAAATAAATCTCATTCATGAAGTAAACAAAACAAATAAGACAACTTACTGTCGGACTAACGTTAACCCAAAAGCAAACATTGCTGCAGGTAACGTTTAAATATATGCAGTTAACAGCGTCGTGAGGTTATAAGATGCAAATCCATTGAGCCCGGAGACATACACAAGCTGTCACGCCTCCTGTTTTTTAAACAGTAGCCTAATATTTGCTGATTTGGGGTGACAGCACTGACAGCGCTTATCTCACTTGACTAGCCGGAAGTTTATACTCATGGCGGTCCGGGTCCGGTTCAATTTCACAAATCGGTTCTTTCGAACGAGTCAAAAACAGTAAAGCGATTCTTTTTCTGTCAAAACCATAGTCAAAACCTATTTACATTATTACGCGGTCCCATTAAGCGTTACGTACCAAATAAAGCTACATCTAAACTTTTTTGTTTAGTTTATTATTTGCAAATTAATTTATCCCAGTTTAACTTGTGGTAGCTGAAACAGTACTAACATGGATTTATATTTCCTGGCTGAAATAGTTATTTAATAAATAGTTATTTGTGACCACAAAACAATAGGTTACTGTCGTAACCCCGGTTCTCTGAAACATCGAGTGGAGAGATCCTGCAGAGGTCAGGTACGGATATGCCTTCCCATAGGTGGATCTCGAACACGAGATGATGAAAGAGAACCAGTCATAAGGATTAATTTTTAGAAACTGAGATTTATACATCACCTGAAAGCTAAGGTTTGTTAGTGATAAGCAATATACAACTAGCCTATTTGCAAAAAAATTTAAATACTAAGAAAATCGCCTTTAAAGTTGTTCAAAGAAAGTTCTTATCAATGCATATACTAACCAAAAATTAGGTTTTGATATATTTACAGTAGGAAATGTACAAAATATCTCCATGAAACATATTTACTTAATATCCTAATGATTTTTGGCGTAAAACAAAAATCTATCATTTTGACCTATACGTTTTTTTTTGTTGTTGTTGTTTTGTTTTTTTTGGCTATTGCTACAAATATACCCGTGCTACTTAAGACTGGTTTTGTGGTCCAGGGTCACATTTGTCAAAACCATGTTTACTGATAAAGCTGATGTTGTGTCTTTAACATTCTGCATCCGGTTCGTGAACATAGTTCAGACCGGTTGTGCTCACTAGCTCAAAAGATTCATCAAAAAGATCCGATTCAAAAGAACGATTCGTTCACGAATCATTCATACCTCATCCTGACGTAGAGGTTTGCAGTCACTGGCGCCAGCGGTCAGCGGAGCTTGGCGGGCTTTAAAATTGCATAAGTCTGTCAGAGTCTGTCATTTAACGGTTTTATTTTGAACTGTATCTAATCGACATTGCTTTACCAAGACAAATAGGTAGGTATTTTATTAAATGTTAACGTTATATTTCAGTCTCTCACCAAATTCCTCAGTTTATAAAAATTGACGTCGAAGTATATCAGTTTTTACCAATGATGTACTGAAATAAAGAGAACAGGAGACGGAATACTTCTTTCATGGTAAGTTTATTGACCTTAGCATACAGCATGTCCTCTCTTTTAACTTCATTCATGCTCTCAATGACAAATTATTTGAGTTCAACAGAAATCCAAAGAATATCCACAGAGTTGCCAAGTCCTAATGACTTTATCTCATAGTTCATCTCCTCAAAATCAGCTGTGATGGTCTCTGACTTGGTTGCCATTACTTAGCGGATAATTCTGAAAGGAAACATCGTTGAACAGAAAAATTCAACGTCTGATTTATTTTTGAAGTGTGTCATTTTCCATCTGGCCTGTGTCTGATTATCAACACATTCTTTACCAGGTTATAACATGCCGGATAGATTCCCATTGTTATTTTCAGCGTTAACTTTGCCAATAAAAGGGAACAATAACATAGGACCAACATAGCACCACTCTCTTTAAAGCAGATTTATTGAACAGAGGTTGTGCAACAGACATAATTGAGGTACATGATATGGTTATAGTGGAGGGAGGAGGGCTTTTCTCAATGTTGTTGCGTGTTTGATATTTACAGGTTTACATCCACTGATACAGGCTGTGTACATAAGACATTGTCACGTGTTCTTCACCTCCTCCGTCCACTATTTTTTGAAGTCCAGGTGGGAGCCTTGTAAGCTTGCTATTTCATCTACTTTGGAAATTAACTTCCACTGAATTTACTACATGAGACACAGCAGAAATATCATAACCTCTCATTTGTGCGGTCCTTTCCAGGTTCCCGAAAAAACTGTTGTGAGCTGTGTGAGGTAATGGGAAAGTCTTTTATGTCCAGTAAACCTGAGGTATAGAGATACCACACTTACAGAATGTGAAAGAGAAAGAAGAGAAGGAAAAAAGATTTAAAAGGTAAAGAAACATGCCTTAATAAGAGCACACTGTACAAAGAGCATTTCCAGTCGAATACTCATTTCATGTTCTTCTTTTACCCTCTACTTCTGTATTCTCAAAGTATTCTGTAAGCAGTAAAATAATTATAATACAATTGTTTATAAAATAGCAGCACACTGATGTGACATCACAACTATGTAATGTTATTTTTGTGTATACGATGAAACAAACAAAAAAAAAATCATAGCTTTTTAGCAGCGGAAAAAAACAATAACTCATTAACAATATTGACACTTGATTGATGTCTTCACACTCTTTCCATCTCTCATCACTTTGGAATACAGTATCATACCCCCTAAGGAACGTAACTTCGGTCCATATTCAAACTCAAACCACTTATACCACCCATACAATCCGTTAACAGTACTGTAATTCATTTTCTGGGAAAATAATAAGACAGATTAACTTAATACAATAAGATTGCCAGGGGGTTTTGGTGCGAGGATGGAGGAAATGTGACTTGTGAAACTCAGGCATCACTAAGAACCGTTTTTGGAAAAAAGTAAACACATGAGTACACGTAAACATCTCCCTTGCCCACAGAAAGACATGCACACAAACACACACGCATACATAGACGGACACAAACCTAAGCTCGACTGCCCCTTTTCAAGGTAAGCTATGAGAATTCAGCATACGAAAGCAGTTTTGTGCTGCTGATGCACCCTGTTTTCAGCCACTGTGTAATGACTTGTGGATGTTTTCAAACCCCATGCCTGTTCAACCTTTGGAAGCAGCATATTTTGGATGGCTGGGTAGTGGATCTTATGCTTAAGCTTGGCAAAACAGGGTGAAAGTCTAACATCAGACTCAAGGCACTATATAACATTTTTTTTCTGCAATGTTGCAGTTGCACAAGTCTTTTCAAATCGAAAACTGCCCTTGGAGCGTGCAAATCAACAAACATTTTTCTTCCATTTCAATCTGTCTTTTTGTTGTCTGTTTTTGGTCTTTTTTTTTTTTTTTAATTTGCATTAATATTATTTCGTTGCCGTTGTTGTCATACATTGGTTTTCCAATGCTTTAACGCTATAATGAACTGAACATGCCATGATCTAAACATGGGAAACCAGCCCAAAAAAGAAAAAAGAGAAAGAAAAAAAAAACATTAACCTTAACCATTTGTTATCCATGGCAAATATGCTCTCTGAACTGAAACCGATGGAGTAACCTTCCCCAGTCGTGCGCTAGCGGGATCACTGAAACTGGTTTAGATACTGGTCTGTAATTCAAACACGAGACATAAAAACTAAAGGACAAACAAATAAACGGACAAATAGATTAAAGATCTTAAATATCAGGTGATGTATGGAAACCATAGCTGTTGTTTCTCCTTTGGCCTCCTTTCCTGCTTCTCCATATCAGCATATTAACAAATCACATGTAACTCCACATCAGCATCCTCATCTCAGCAGCATGCTTCAAACCTCAAACCAAGCTTCATCGTCATGGCCCTCGATCATTCTTGCCTACACATTCCTTAACTGCTAACAGAATTAGCACACATTTGCTTGCAAACAACTCCGCAACTCATTTTTCGGTCCCTGACGGGACCAACCGTATATCAGCCTAAGGCTCCTTCAACACGCTCACGACAAAATACATAATATCGTAATAAACTGGCTGTATACAATACAACTGTAATATTTAGTGGGAGGCTGCCATTACCTTACCCACATATTTTAAAAACAACTCTTCTTGCCTTTAGAAGATACGAGAGAACGTCGTCGTCTCTGTCCGCTCCCTGTTCTTGCCTCCTCTTGTTCTGTGCACTGGGTTGGGCTCAGCCCTCAAGCAGTTTCCAGGCCAGTAAAAAAAGCATTTAACATATAAGGCACCGATACAGGAGGCCCTCGAAGCATTGTGGAATCATGTACTATCCCCTGTCCAGTCCTTTGACCATGTGCCCACCACTGAACCAGTCTCTATGACCAAACACTTGCAGATAGATGATTAAACGAAGCCCACATGACTCACACAAGAGTGCTTGATATAGAGTAACTTGTACACGCTTGCACATGAGCCAACATACACCACACATAAATGCATGCACACAAGCAGCTTGACAAAAGCTTATTTGAAGTGTCTGTAACTTTAGCATCGAGAGACAATAACTTGCTTGTTTAACAGGAATAATAATAATAATCATCATAAAATAATATTAATAGTCTGTGATATAAGCCCCTGTTGCCCTAGCAAAAGAGCCCTGCGTTCTCAACATAAGACTTGTGTCTCACCACTCCTTTTTTAAATCCCTCTTTCTGGTCCTAATGCACTTAGTACACAGTCAAATGAATGGGTGCGTCCATTCATACTCATGGCACCTCATTGTGTGTTCAAGTTCAGGCATTCCAACATGAACCAAAAAAAAAAATCACAACAAAACAGGAAAAAAAAAACATAGCCCCACTTTTTGTACCCTTTCAAGCCAGTCTGATACAGTAGACTCTCTATTTTGAAAAGCCCTTTACACTAACACTTTTGCATTAAATATCATATTATTATGTTTACATAATCAAAAGAGTTTGCAAAATACTACACGCTTCCCTTCTAAGAGTCTGAGGCACCGTAGAGCTTTTTGCATCAGTATCAAATCATTTTAAAAATATCTATTTTTTGTATCTAAAATAGCTTTGATTTTTTTTCTTTTTTTTCCATTTACGGGAGCAATTTTTACTGGAAAATGAAGATAAAACTCTACAAAGACTAGCAAGCACTTTTTGTTGGGGTTGTTTGTTTTTTTGTCGTTTTTGTTTTTTGTTGTTTTTTTTTTCTCTTTTTTTTCCTCTTGAAGACTGATCACAGCATTCCAGAAGCAAGCTCACAAGTTGATGTCTCGTACATCGGTTGGGGTGCTGGACTGGTCTTGGTCATCAAGTGCTTTGCTGCGCGGTCCACCCTGTTCCTGCTGCTGCTGTTTCTGCTGTTGCCGGCGGCCCTCCCTCAGGTTATTCATCAGCACTCTCTCAATTTGCTCCTGGCATGACTTTAACAAATCCTGCAATGCATCAGACACAAGGCATTATACAAACAGGCGACTAACATTACTTCAATGTCTGGACATTTACAGAATTACTTCATCAGTAGCACTGAGCAAATGCAAATTCACACACAGTTGACAGGTTTTACAGTCAAACCACAAAACTTATATTAATTGTTAATTACATGATGTTTTGATTAATTAATCAATCTAATTAATCGCAAAATAAATTTGACTTCGAAAATACCCACAAAAGATTATTTAAAACTATTTTTGTGTTAAATGAGAAAGTATCAAGTAGACATTACAAATTATAGCTTTATAGTTTTATTTGATTCAACAAAATTTATTACACATAAACATTTAGGCTGCAACGGCCTAACGTAAACTGTGGAACATAAAAAAAGATCATTTTGTAACATCTCAGTATTTTTTATTCATACATTGAAAGTCATTGGTAACCAAAACAGCTTTGATTCCAACAGTCTTCAAAATACCTTCTTTTATGTTCAACAAAAGGAAGGTTTGAAACGATAAAACAAATTTATTTTTTGGGGGGTGAACTATCCCTTTAAAGGAGAAGTCCGGTGTGATATTGACCTAAAGTGTAATGAATCATGATACCGAGTGTGAACGTACCTTGCACATCTCATCTCGTCTTGTCCACTGCAGTCCGAAATCTGGGGTCAGTTAGCCGATGCTCACAACAGGTTGTCAATGAGGGTGAATAGGGCATCGGAGTAGCCATGTAAATAAATCACTGTTTTATGCCATTTACGAGGCACAAAGTAGCTCCACACTTCATTGGTAGACTTCCAAGGGCCCTGACATTTAAAGCGAGACATTGAGAACTCAGAAAAAGCACCGGTAGTTTATTTACGAGAAGATTTATACAGACAGTAACTGCAAGAAGTTTAGCGGCCGCCGCCATCTTGAATTTAGTCACGGTAAGTCGAGTGACGAGCAGGAAGGAAACTACAACCTGATAAGTTGAAAACCTGATAAGTTCCTT